>NW_008825049.1:328149-331615 GCF_000699105.1 Pygoscelis adeliae | reverse complement strand
AAGAGTGCAATGGCAATTGCAGTTTTCTGTGCCCTGGGATTTATTATTGCTGTAGCACTTGTGAGTGGGAGCTATGAATTCCAAGTATTGGGTTTTCATCCTTGGGACGGGAACTTCTTTTTTTCCTGTGTTCATACAAACTACCTTTTGAAAAAGTTTGTTTACATATTGACTTTTATATGCAGTAGCACTTAGAGTCTGGCTATGATTAAGACCCTAAATTTTAGGAGAGCAAACTTTCAACTGTTAAGGAAGTAGTGGGTGGGACGGCCTGGGAAACTGTCCTCAGGGATAAAGGAGCAGAACAGAGCTGGAAGCTATTCAAAGATGTTTTTCTTAGAGCACAGGAACTCTCAATTCCCATTTGTAAGAAATCAGGCAAGGAAGGCAGGAGACCAGCATGGCTGAGTAGGGACCTCCTGGTCAAACTAAAATGTAAGAAGGAAATACACAGGCAATGGAACCAGGGACACACATCCTGGGAAGAATATAGGGATACCACCTGGGTGTGCAGGGATGGGATCAGGAAAGCTAAGTCATAGTTGGAGCTGAATTTGGCCAAGAATGTGACAAATAATAAGAAGGGCTTCTACAGGTATATTGCTCAGAAAAGGAAGACGAAAGAAAATGTACACCGCTCCCCCCAGTAAGTAGGACAGGAGAACTAGTGACAACTGACAAGGAGAAGGCTGAGGTACGCCACAGTTTTTTGCCTCAGTTTTCGCTGGCCATCACTCTTCGCGCATCTCTCAAGTCCCTGAACCTCAAGTCAGGGATTGGGGGAGTGAAGTCCCACCCACTGTGGGAGAAGATCAGGTTTGAGACCACCTGAGGAACCTCAACATGCACAAGTCCATGGGACCTGACAAGATGCATCCCAGGGTCCTGAGGGAACTGGCAGATGTAGTTGCTAAGCCTCTCTCTCCATCATATTTGAAAAGTCATGGCAGTCAGGTGAAGTCCCCAGTGACTGGAAAAAGGGAAACCTCACACCCATTTTTATAAAGGGTAAAAACGAGGACCCTGGGAACTACTGACCAGGCAGCCTCACCTCTGTGTCTTGTAAGATCATGGAACAGATCCTCCTGGAAGTTATGTCAAGGCATACGGAAGATGGGGAGGTGATTAGAGACAGTCAACATGGCTTCATCAAGGGCAAATTTTGCCTGATTAATCTGGTGACCTTCAACGATGGAGGGACTGCATCAGTGGACAAGGGAAGAGCTACTGCTGTCATCTACCTGGACTTCTCTAACGCCTTTGATATGGTCCCACACATCTTTGTTGCTAAATTGGAGAGATATGAATTAGATGAATTGACTATTTGGTAGATAAGGAATTGGTTGGATGGCCACATTAAAAGAGTAGCAGTCAATGGCTTAATGTCCAAGTGGAAAGCAGTGAAGAGTGGTGTCCCTCAAGGTCCAGTACTATTTAATATCTTCATCAATGACATAGACAGTGGGATTGAGTGCACGCTCAGCAAGTTTGCAGATGATGCCAAGCTGAGTGGTGCAGTTGATTCGCTTGAGGGAAGGCATCCCTTCCAGTGAGATCTTGACAGGATTGAGAATTCAGCCTTTGTGAACATCATGAAGTTCAGCAAGGCTAAATGCAAGGTCCTGCATCTGGATTGGGGCAATCCCCAATATCAATACAGACTGGGTGATGAATGGATTGAGAGCAGCCATGTGGAGAAGGACTTGGAAATACTGCTGGATGAAAAATTTGAAATGAGCCAGTGTGGTCTGAACAGTAATGGAGTTTGACAACATATTATAAAACAAAGCTTTTTGGAAGCAGTAAGAAAGATGAGCAACAAAACACCCATACAGTGACTTACCTGATCACTGATAGCAAACACAAGATCATATGTAATGCCATGGCTCCAGTAGACTGACAGGGACACTTAGTGTCCAGGTCATCTGGAAGCAATAGCCAGTCATGCAAATAGCTTTTGAATGTGGGTAAGAGTTGTGCCACCCTTTGGCTCCACCAATAGTACTGTGATCTGAGCGAATCATACCTTACATGGAATGTGGGCAGTACCCTGCCTACGCTGCCAGTGTCTCTCAAAGGGCTGGATGTCAGGAGGCAGGGTGTCACTTCCACCCCTGGATTCTCTCAAATCATCACTTGATATGGAGTTATAGGTTAGGGTGTTTTTTGGCGGGTTATTAGCTGTATAACAAGCTAGGTGAGGTGGATGTTCCAACACCTGCAGAATATAAGTTATGTAGTCAGGAGTCAAAACCTGGTGTATCACAAGATAGGTACCATAGAATCACCTCTATCAAATATCAGTTGCATGGGCATCCAGGAGGTGATTACTATGACATCTTCCCAAATGCTACAAAAGAAGTTGTAAAAAGAGACTACAATTCAGGGTTAGCATCCACTTATGTCTGGTGGCCCCCAAACAGTGTTGGGGTGTGGCTTGACCACAACTGGGAAAATGCTTTACAATACAATCTACAGCCCCATCCTCTGATACAAAGCAAAACATAAAAAATGACAATAAATAAGATAATTCAAAAAAGTACAGCCAAAATCTTTTGATAACTACCCTGAGATCTGGGAATCAAGAGATAAGCCACGACCACAATTCAGCAATTCCCCAATTGGTATTTCTGGTTGTCACCTCATGTAGAGCTTTAGTTGTTCCCAGAATTTCTTAAGATTGGCCTCAATACATTGGCCTTGTGTCCTGGTTTCGGCAGGGATAGAGTTAATTTCCTTCCTAGTAGCTGGTACAGTGTTATGTTTTGGATTTAGGATGGGATCAAAACTGATAAGGCACCGATGTTTTAGTTGTTGCTAGGTAATGCTTACACTGGCCAAGGACTTTCTAGTTTTCCATGCTCTAACGACTGTGAAGGCTGCAGGTGCACAGGAAGCTGGGAGGGGGCACGGCCAAACTGGCCAAAGGGACATTCCATACCATGTGACGTCATGCTCAGTACCTAAACTGGGGGAAGCTGTCCGGGGGGGCCGCTGCTCGGGGACTGTCTGGGCATTGGTCGGCGGGTGGTGAGCAATTGTACTGTGCATCACTTGATTTGTGTATTATTACTATTATCATATTATTATCATTATAATTTTATTTCAATTATTAAACTGTTTTTATCTCAACCCATGAGTTTTTCTCACTTGTGCTCTTCCAATTCTCTACCCCATCCCACCGAGAGGGGGGGGAGAGGTAAGTGAGTGGCTGCGTGGTGCTTAGTTGCCAACTGAGGTTAAACTACAACAGTCCTTTTTGTTGCCCAACGTGGGGCTCAAAGGGTTTGAGATAATAACAGATTAACCGGAGCGTATTAAGGAACTTATATCTGTTAATAGTGGTGGGTCACAATGTTGGTTTCTCTGTTCTCGATATTGATTTGTATAATCTGCATCGTGCTCCTTTTTTTGCTGTACATGTTAAAGATTGGTGTTGGTTTTTGCAGTTTGCTGTGGTCTGCTG
>NW_008825049.1:317012-322471 GCF_000699105.1 Pygoscelis adeliae | reverse complement strand
TTTATTTCAATTATTAAACTGTTTTTATCTCGACCCATGAGTTTTTCTCACTTGTGCTCTTCTAATTCTCTCCCCTATCCCACCGGGTGGGGGGGAGTGAGCGAGCAGCTACGTGGTGCTTAGTTGCCAACTGAGGTTAAACCACAACACCTAGGTTTACATAGACAACAGCAGGTAGTATTTACTAACATGCAAAGACCACCTTCTGCAGTCAGCAAGTAGTCTCAGGCTAGACACTTCTGAATGGTAGTCTGTGATACCTGAGTGACTTCTTGCTGCAGTGCTTACATGTCAGTGGTAGTTCCATTTCCTATATTTTCCATGGTAGCAGAGTGTCCTGGTTTTGACTGGGATAGAGTTAATTTTCTTCCTAGTAGCTGGTATAGCACTGTGTTTTGGATTTAGGATTAGAATAATGTTGATAACATACTGATGTTTTAGTTGTGGCTAAGTAGTGCTTACGCTAGTCAAGGACTTTTCAACTTCTCGTGCCCTGCCAGCAAGAAGCTGGGAGGGGGCACAGCCAGGTCCCTTTCTCAGGCTTGGACATCCCTAGCCAAGTAAGGAGGGTCTGGGCAAACTGATGAAATGCAGATCCTCCTTCTGCCCAAGGGTTAATACCACATCGATGTCACATACTGTCAGGGTAATTGCGGACATGGGTCACATAGACATTCTCTTCAACATGCATCCCAAGCACTATTCACTTGAGTGTGCAGGTCTCCTGCCAACTCCATGTGAGGTTTTTCATGGCATAGTTCACACACAGCCAGTATAGGCGAGGGGCACTTATTGTGCTAAGGTCATGGCACCGAGTGATGCTCTCAGTCAATATTGGCATGGTTGGTTTGCATGGGGTAGGATGGACCTCGCTGCATGGTTTGCAGTTAATCACAGAATGGATCATAGCCTGTAAAGTTCTGGAGGATGTAGAATTCTGATCCATTCTTCACCAAGGTGGCAGTGGATAGTTGGTGCTTGAGAGATTAGCCCAAACAGAGTAATACCTTTTAGATGCATGGCCGCACAATTCCACCAATACCAGCATTCCCACCACGGGAACCTCTTGGTGCCCAGACACAGGATGCTGTGTACAGATCCAACAATTGGTTCCCTTTCTAACATTCGCTAGTGTCTGAGATGTGTGAATTAACAAGTTAAAATCCCAGCCAGCAAGGCTCTGGTGAACTATGCCTAAGAACAGTATCCAGAGCATATTCAAAATCAGGGCTTGCACAGAATAACCAACAGTAGTACAAGTAAAACAACTACAATAAACGGCAATGCAGCAGGAGGATTTTTCCAGGTTGTTGCAGCTTAACCCAGCGATGCAGCTAAGCACCACACAGCCACTCCCACTCTTCTTCCAGTGGGATGGGGGAGAAAATTGGAACGGTAAAAGTGAGAAAGCATGTGGGTTGAGATAAAGACCATTTAATAGGTAAAGCAAAAACTGCATGCGCAAGGAAAGCAAAATAAGAAATTCAATCACTACTTCACATCAGCAGGCAGATGTTTAGCCATTTCCAAGAAATGGCATCATGCGCAATGGCTACTTGGGAAGACAAA
The DNA here is from genome assembly GCF_000699105.1 of Pygoscelis adeliae. Classification (NCBI taxonomy): domain Eukaryota; kingdom Metazoa; phylum Chordata; class Aves; order Sphenisciformes; family Spheniscidae; genus Pygoscelis; species Pygoscelis adeliae. The sequence goes on along the minus strand of NW_008825049.1, from coordinate 320,902 downwards.
TGCCATAACTCTGAAAATCCCCTCCTTCTCCTACTTCCTGACTTCTTGTGCACCCCCAGCCTACTTGTTGGCAGGGCAGTGTGAGAACCAGAAAAGGCCTTGATGCTGTGTAAGCACTGTTCAGGAATAACTAAAACATTTTTGTGTTATCAACACTGTTTTCATCACAAATCCAAAACATAGTAGCATACAAGCTACTGTGAAGAAAAGTAACTTTCTCCCAGCCAAAACCAGTACACAGATCAGTCCATCCATCCAGGGTGGTCCAGTAGTCAGGCTGAGTAGGTGGCTCTGGGCTCATCACACACATTATCACTTTCTGAAATACAAAATAGCTTCCAAAATTATGGATCCAACATCAAGATTTAGGTCCTGGTGTCCATAACAAAGGTGACCGGGTGCCAGTCATTGACAACAACTACTAGTCGGGGCTAGGACATGGGGTAAGCAAAAGGGTGTGCCAGAAAACAGAGCTAGAAGGTGCATCTCTGGTGGTGGATACCAACCCACCAGTTCTCCAGCAGCACCTTAGAAAGGAAGGAAGGAGAGGCTGAAAGGATTAACACCAATGGTGACTCAAAAGCTGTGTCAAAACTTTATTCAGCAGTTCATCTATTTGTTGGGGGGTGGGTAAACCCCCTTTCCAGCAGGAGCCACCAGAAACAGCCCCTCTCTGTTTGGCCAGCAGAGGTGCCCTGTCTTCTGCTCGGGCAAGGATTCCTCTGCATCTGAGCACCAGGCAAAGAAGCCATTGCCACAGCACCCACCCCTGCAGCCAGGGCATGCACAGCCCCAGCATCTCACACCCATGGTCCCCCTCACTGAGGTGAGTTGGAGCTGTCCCAGAAGACAGCAATGAGGTCTTCCCAAATCCTTGTCCTTTCCAGGCCAAATTAGCCCATTTCCCTCAGCCTTACCTTCTATATCATGTGCTCCAGCCCTCTGATCTAGTAGCCCTCCACAAGACATACTTGAGTTTATCGGTATTTCTACTGTCCTATGAGACCCAAAACTGGACTCACAATCCAAATATAGTGTCATGAGTCCTGAATAGATGGAAATAATCACTTCTCTCTATTGGCTACACTCATGCTAATGCAGTCCTGTAGATGTACTCAGAGAATTTGTTGCAACTTAGAAATACCCATCTGTGACATGAAATCAAAATTAAACTGATTTATTATATATCAAGGGGTTTTCTTTCTCAAGGCTGTTTGAAAACAAAAATTAGAAAAAAAAATTTTCTCCTTGGTAATTTGTATTGAGAAAAAACATGGCATAAACTGTCTAGCACGTAAAGATTAGCTTGATAATAAATTAATGATTCTGTCCTGACCAATTCCATATTCTGCTCAAAAGATTGGGAAAGGTACTCAAGAGGAATCATAAAATTTTAGTTGGGTTTTTACTTTTAGTTGTAATTATTACCACCATACCAAATCTTAAAGAATTACCTTTCTAGGACATAGTCAGTCTAAGTCTCTCTCTCTCTGGAATATTACTATTATTTATTGTCTTCTTAGCCTTATATTCTTTTTTTGCATGCATGATATGTTTTCAAAATGTCAAAAAATCTTTTCAGGCACCTCAGTTCATCTTTTCTGACACATTCAAATATCAGTGGAGGATGAAGGTCTGAATATTTTGCACAAAAAGGGTAGCAGTTTTTTACTTTGTCTTGAGGTATATTTGTAAGAATATTTCAAGTGCTGTTAGTGTTAAAATAATTTGAACAGACTGCCACATAGATGAATTTATAATGCAAATCTTACATTGTTATTAGGAAATACAATGGTTTTAATATATCAATTTGGCCTTTTGCTATTTCTGAAAGGAAATTAAATATTCCTAAAGGCACATTAAATAACCATACTTATATTAATAGAACACAAAAGCCTATGACCAACGCCTTGTGCTTTACTGGTGACTTGAGCTAAAAAGAGGGAACTGACCTTAGTGGATATTAATCAGAACCTGAGAGTGGTGAAGAGCTGTATTTCCCCTTGGAAAGAAGCACCTTGCCTACATTTCTTCTCTACTGTGTGTGCCAGGGCTTGCCAGGTGAAAAAAAACCAAAACAAACCAAAACAAAAAATAGCTGGTTTGTATCTTTTCTGATAATTTGTAGTGTGATTTATATTACTGGGCATATGAAGAAAGCACTCTCTCTTACTTTTCTGTTTAACCCAGATCCTTATTCATATGTCTTATTTTCTATTTCTTAATACACTGCTTATATTAGAGTACCACCTGGACTCACAACAGAGAACAGAATTCCACTCTACTGGAAGCAACTGAATATCCAAGTACTTGTGGCATATGACAGTCAGAGGTAAAAAGACAAATGACTTGCCAAAATTTAGCAAATCAGTGGCAGAGCCAGGATCTGAACATATATTTCCTCTAGGCTATTTATGACCTCCAGCCTGACCTATCTCTTTTTTGCCCATCTAAAGGGGAAAACGACTCTGAATAAAAGTCTCTTTCTTTGACAGGCCAAGAAACACTGAAATAGGCCTTGATCCCTTTCTGTAGTTTTAATTTTATTTGCCCACACATGTGAAAGAATATTTTAAGTTCTCTGACATTCTTAAGGGTTTTTTTGGGGGCATTTTAAAAGAAATACAGTTTACTTACTACTTCTCAGGCTTTGAGAAACATGACTTAGACAAGAATATGGAAATCTCATCATGCCTGCCTTTAAATCATTTCCACTTCCAGATCTGCATTGCCTTTTATGTTCCCACCCAAAGAACACATACTCACACATACTCTCTCTGTTAAGCTATTTGGACTCACTGTCAGTACTTGGTGCAATAATAAAACATCCATGACTAAGGTGTTAGGAGAGTAAAAATACTAAAAGTATGGGTTTCTTTTCATTCGCTGCATATAGGTTTGCCAAAAAAAAAAAATTTCTGTTTGGAAGTAATTTTTACTTTTGGGGTTGTTTTTTGCTAATTCCAATGGTAAAACCATAGGCAACACTTTATGATACACAAACCTAGAATTGCTTCCTACTTCCAGGACTCAGTTCAATTCTAGCTCTATTTTGGGCCTTCCCTACGTTTGACTTCCAAGGTGCAGTGCAATGAGTCTATCCCACGGTGAAGATGTAGGGGAGGAGCAGAGATGCATATAAAATTCTTTTTATTATGATTAAGTCACTTTCACAAATGAGTAACACCTATAGATTAAATGCTTTTATACTCTAAAAAGATAAATAATTTTCACAGCCTAGCACAACTTCAAAATATTTTGTATACTCAAGTCTAAGTTAATTATTTACTCTGGAGTATGAAAATGATCCATTTTTAAAAAACTAATTTAGAAAATATGAGTGAATATAACTTTATTTTGCTGAACTGTTGTCTGATAGTCAATTCTAGCTTTTCCAAAATGGTGTTTATAAGAATATTTCCCATGCAAATGTTATAGCAAGTGAACATACAGTTTCTTTGCTGTCATTCAAATACCTTCTATAATTCTCAGAGTATTTTACCAATATTCATATAAACAATGCAGATAAGTACAATAATAATTTCAAAGGGTTTATGGTGATCATCTTCAAGAAACAACATTCAAGAGGAAAAAATTCTTGGAGCAATGATGGTTCATACGGTTATAGTATCTTCTATAAAGTTATATTCAGGGGCTGGTGCCGTTGGAGGAATTTTGGCTTTCTTGATCATGGGGAGGTTTACACGGCACTGGGCCTGCTGGCGACAGATGGAGTCCAGCTGTCTCACAGGGGGAAAAGGATCCTCGCTCATGAATTGGCAGGGCTCATCGAGAGGGCTTTAAACTAGGTTTGAAGGGGGAAGGGGACAAAACCGGGCTCACTAGAGATGAGCCGAGGGGTGGCATGCTGATGCCGGGGGTGAAATCGA
>NW_008825049.1:302913-314666 GCF_000699105.1 Pygoscelis adeliae | reverse complement strand
GACCTGGGGGTGTTGGTCGACAGCCGGCTGAACATGAGCCGGCAGTGTGCCCAGGCGGCCAAGAAGGCCAACGGCATCCTGGCCTGTATCAGAAATAGGGTGGCCAGCAGGAGCAGGGAAGTGATCATGCCCCTGTACTCAGCACTGGTGCGGCCGCACCTCGAATACTGTGTTCAGTTTTGGGCCCCTCACTACAAGAAGGATGTTGAGATGTTGGAACGTGTCCAGAGAAGGGCAACGAGGCTGGTGAGGGGTCTGGAGAACAAGCCTTATGAGGAGCGGCTGAGGGAGCTGGGGTTGTTTAGCCTGGAGAAAAGGAGGCTGAGGGGAGACCTCATTGCTCTCTACAACTACCTAAAAGGAGGTTGTAGCAAGGTGGGTGTCGGTCTCTTCTCCCAAGTAACTGGCGAAAGGACGAGAGGAAATGGCCTCAAGTTGCGCCAGGGGAGGTTTAGATTGGATGTAAGGAAAAATTTCTTTACTGAAAGAGTAGTTAAACATTGGAACAGGCTGCCCAGGGAAGTGGTTGAGTCACCATCCCTGGAAGTATTTAAAAGACGGGTAGATGAGGCGCTTAGGGACATGGTTTAGTGGGCATGGTGGTGTTGGGTTGACGGTTGGACTCGATGATCTTGGAGGTCTCTTCCAACCTTAATGATTCTATGATTCTATGAAATTAACATTTATGTCAATTACAGCCTATGGCAATGACTGTACTAACAAACTGTTCCACTAATTACATTTTGCCATTTAGATTGCATTAGTTTGAGAATTTTTATGCAAAGATTTGAATATTGCCTATATCTCATAAATAATAGAGAATATTAATGAAGATAATACATGTTTTAACCCACAATTACAGCAATACATTTTAATTCAGTTGCTTAATATAGAAGTGTAAAAATGGAATTAGGAAGGATAGATACTAATCAGTACTATGAGATTCATACCTGTTTATCTTTGAACTTAAATATCTTTTTTTCCTTAAGGAAAGATGGAAATGCAGGAAATGAAATATCTTCCCCTTTCGTAACGGAAGGTTTGTCTAAACAGGTATTACAGCTCTTTGACTCTACCTCTGACTAGGCTAGTATTGTACATGTTTGTTTTTCACCTTCTGCCCATGGACCAGGGGATCCATTTCAGCTCAGGACTGGGCCCCGGTCCATGTAGACGTGGCTGTCACCAGTGATGTTGCAACTATGCCCAGAACCTTGCCTGATAACCCGGGCTCTTGGTTGACCCCATTTCCATCTCTAGGCTTATCCTGCTTGATTTGCTCAGGCACAGCAGGGTAGAGCCCAGCACCCTGTCCCATTGGGGGCAGCCAGCCCTCACCACTCCCTTACAGACAGCTTGTGCCACATTGAGCCCTGAGTACAGTGGAGCCAGGCCCATGTAGCCTTGCATCTACACCTCGCTCTAGGTGATCAGCCTGACCCACAGCACTGATCCCCCCTACCCACTTATAGACTCCTGAGTCAGTCCAGAGTCTTAGAGCTGGCCCAGGCCCTCCAGCTCACACCCACTCTGGGTGGCTTAGACCTTCCCTCTGCCCCTCATCTTCCCAGGCCAGTCCAGGACCCCGAGGGGCAGCTTGAATTTTCCCCACTTTCCCCAAGCCTGCCTGGCCTTCACAGGCAACCTGAAACACCTCTCAGCCCCTATTCAACCCCAAGCCTCTCATGCCATGCACCTTTCCCAGTTCCCTGTCCCTACGCTGGCTCTGCATCCCCTGAAAGAGCCTATTGACACCCCAGAGCAATTAAATCACTCTACAGCAAGTCCCTCTGAACCAAGACCTGTGTAAAGCATGAAGGCTACCTTACTAGGAAGGGAGATTGCTGTAAGACCCCTGAGGGCACTAATGAGTCTTCATGGCCTTGACAGGCCACACCTGGGGACTCCACCTACATGCCTTCCCAAGGGCTCAGGAGCTCCATTTAACAAGCCTGGGCTGTTGGTTACTGGCCAGTTTATGTTGTAGGTTTGTCTGTATCCAGCTCAGCCACAGCCTATGTACCCTATTGATCCTGACCCACAGACTGATTTCCCATTTTGCTCTTGGGCCTGCCTCATTGCAATCAACTTGTTCGTCAGTTTGGACTCTTGTTTGACCCCAGCTTCCCTGCTTGCCTTTTGTGTACCTGTGGACCTGGGCCCTGGCTGACAAGGCCCTCCCCTGTCAGCCGTGTTACTGTGCTCAGCTCCCAGTTCCCCATCCCCCTAGGGATCTCACTTATCACTGACAAAAATAATAGGCACAAAAAAACCCCTTGTATTTAATGAATCTTTAATAATGCATCAACTGTTTTACACAGACAACTTAGGCTATCTTTTTTGGGCAGCTGAGTGTTACAATCTCATGGTATGTTTATTGAGAAAGACAAATAGAAACACTGCACATAGCAGTTATTGCCTCAAATATTCTTGTCCTACAGCCCTATGTGAAGAGGCAGTACTCTTCCAGAGTCTCAGTTATATTTGTTATCAGAATTGTTCAGAAGAGGTGGAAGACATCCCACCCCTTCATAGCTAGCAGACTTTGTAATTGTGTTTGATCTCTGTTCTTACTCTGTAGCCACTGCTGTAAATGTCTCTGCTGATTCTCTTATTCAAAGCAATTCAATATTAGAGACAAAAGGATAGTGTTGAACAACCTCTGCCATTAACTGACTCTGACTGGAATTTCATCTGTGGAGATAACGAGCTAAAGGCTCTATGACATTTCTCCTTGCATATAATAATATTCAAAACCTAAATTGCTGGACCCTCAAAAATTATTCTGAAGGATAAAGTGAAGGTTGTAACTCATAGTAGTTATACACTGTTATATGTTATTTCTTTATTACAATAGTGGTTATTTGGTGTTTCACTAACAAGACTATGAAGACCCTGCTCTGAGGAATTTATTACTGTAAGTGTAAACAGCTTCTGTAAGGGATGTGGACTAGCTCAGTAGCAGAATAGGAGGACCAGGGTTTCGTTTTAAGTCACTGGAATGTGATTGTTTGACAGGTTGATGTATCTAAACTACATCAGCGACATCCAAGTGGACACAAGTCTATATCCACAAGCATGCACAGAGATATGTTTTGACATTATGTTTGAATGTTGTGACCTAACAGGGAGAATTCTAAGGCAGATTCTGCAACTGCTAATATACATCAGCACTTGCTAACAGGGATTCTGTTTTAAGTTTAGCAAGGTACTAAGCAGTCACTTCACTCTATTGTAGAGTTAGCTATTTTGCTATGGGCACTAAGATCATGCTGTTGTTCGTTAACCCTGGAGGCAATAGTGACATAATTTCCCACAGTAGATCTGGGAATTTGCTTAAAACCTTTCCAAAATTATCATAATAATTAGTTAATTAAAAACCTTTCACATTTTCTTAATAGAAAGAATAACATATTTACTGTATGTGTTCTGTTCCTTCTGCTACTATGAACTTATGGACATGTTTCTGAGTCTGGTAGAGGTAGTCTAGATAGTCCTCTCAAAGCTAAACTCGAGCGTCATGTCAACTTCCAATCAAAAAAAAAAAACCCAAACACAAGTGCTTGGCATATCAGGGCTAATTATCGATCACCTATTGATACAGTTTTTTGATGCATGTTTGTTATTATTTTTTGAATGTTACCTTCCGTTAAGTGAGAAAAACTAAATACTAATGGCCTGATGAAGACAGTCTTTTCATCTGTGACAGTAGCTGGAAATTGATATGTGTACCTTGCTGTAAGTGGGACTAATATGAACAGACCAGACTTTTATTATAAAAGAAATACACGTTATTTAAAGAATCTATTAAAAGCTACCACCCCTACAACCTGAGTTTTTCTGATGTACAGCTCTCCTTGTGCCTGCTCTCCAGTAGTTGTATGCAGCGTTCCTGCCAAGTGCATAGTGAAACATGTGTCCTGACACTCCAGAAGCTTTTGCTGGGGTTTCTTCCTCTTTTATTCACTTCTTTGCCTCATCCATAAATGGGATTTCTGTTCTCATTGATTCTTATATGTAGTATGATTTCTCATATTCTATTTTTATTCATTAACATCAAATAGGAAAACACACTAGCACTGTTGCGCACAGGATATATGCTTGCTACATGCAATTTTGCTTTAACTAAATGGCACCAAGCCATTTGTTCTTAGGAGGGCATCGAGTGGAGTTCAAACTGTTACAGATGTGCCCTCAGGCAACAGTATCCACACATGCACACATGAGCATACAATATAGGTACACCTAAAATGACATTTTTGCTTTGTATGGAGGTATACAGTAAGAACACTAGCAACAGCTTTTAAAAGACAGCCCATTCCATAAAACAGCTTCCAATTGTAATGGAGAAAAGTGTCCATTATAGTAACAGAGAGAAAAGAAAAGATATAAAAAAACCTAAATCTGTTTTTTTTTATACCAGTTTTATAACAGTTAGCCAGTTTCAGACTTTCTGATCTGAAAACACCTCAAAAAAGAAAGTATTGATAATCTGTCACATTTTAAAATATGCATATTTTAATTTTAAATGTCTTATTGAAAACATTTTTTGTACCTCAGTTGTCAAAAATGACATTAAAATTTATTCAAATAAGCTGTTTATTGAACAAAATTATCAAAACAAGTAATCTGTGCTGTTATGATAGTCTGGAATAGATACAATTCAGCAAGTCCAGTGTACCAAATCCATGCTTCTGGAACTACTGCTAGGCTCTTGTAAAAATAATTATTACATGCTTACATAACAGAAAAACAAAGAACATTATTTTCTCTCTATGATGGAACAAGTCCCACTTCTATACCTGAGGGATATATTTTACTACATTAAAATTTAAAAAAAATAAAGTTTGCACTCAGATCCACAAACTGATAATGGCACTCAGTTAAATAACATGCATACTTCTTTATAATTTTTTATTTCTTCAGCTGAACTGGGAGTGAATATGTTTTGGTTTAGAAAAATTGATGAATAACCCTCTCCCTGTTCAGAAGGCATTTGAGAGGCTTTTCATTCAATTTTCTGGCTTGCTTAAATGTCATTGCCTCATGGGGCTGTAAAAGTTGAGGGTTTGTTTAACTGAGACTTTAACTCTTTGTTTAACTGAGAACTTACTGGGTCCTGAGCAGCTGCACTTGGGTCTAACCTTCCTTTTGCCTCACATCAATGATCTTGTATTTTTTCAGAATATTTACAGTATTTCGGTCAGGAGAGTGGCTATGTCATTAATTTAAAAAGTTCATAGTCATACTTCTTGACAGCACTTTGGAAGGCATGATTGGCTTACAGCAAGCTTGTTGGTTTGAGAAGAATAAGAGAATAAAAAATTCTGCGAGAACCTGTTAGCCAGAAACACCATTGCATTTCCTTGTTTGACTCTCATATGTACCAGTAGCCACTCCCTACCAAATTGCACCTTTTAAATGGAAAGTTAAACTTTCACTTTTGCAAGCACCTTTAATTGAGCCCAATACTTGTATACTGTAAGTAATGTAATAACAATATAAATCTCTGTAATATTATCATGACACAGTAATTGTTAATATTTCTCTAGATGTTTATTTTACCTATGCTACAATTCTGGTGGATAACATAGAGCAAGCAAAAATTATGTCAGTATTAGCAATTGTAAGGCATAGATGAATGAAAAGCCTCATCTTGGATGGTTCCATCAATGAAACAATCAGTAGGCTGTACTGTTGTGGGGAGATCTACATGTTCCCCTGTTGATGACATGGCCTGGAAAACAACAGCTGACACAATGGGAATGTGAGTGTCAACCATATGTGCAAACAGCATACCCCAAATCATCTGTTTTGAGAGGATGTTTGCCCCAAAAATTGTAATGCTCAAGAGGGAATGAACAATTTAAAAGTTTGCCAAAAACGACGATCAACAAGACTAAAGACTATCCATGGTACTACAAACAGACTTTTGAGAAAAAGAGAAGTCAGTTTGAAAAGATACATAAAAGAAGCTTGAAAATCTGAGAATGTGGGGAGAGGCTTTGGAGTGAGAAGTAGGTAAACAGCAGCAGTTTCAACACCAGGTTTGACATTGCCAGATGCCACCCAACCAACTTTGCTACCCCTGCCCAGGTCAGGCAGAGCATCCTCCTCACTGGATGCCAGGAGCTGCCGGCACCCAGCTCACGGGGTGACAGTACAGGAGGTAGGACATAGGGACCCACCTTTGTGCAGCTGTGACTCCTGAGGGACTTTGTCACCAGCATGTGGGTCAGCAGGATGTGGGGAGCAGCAGGGGTACACATGAAGATGGAGCACCTGCATCTCCCACAGGGTATGTGCAAGGAGAGGAACCTGCAGTGCTAGGAGAGGGGATGTGCGCTGGTAACACACACAGCCAGAGCAGGGTGGGTGGGGTGGCTCTGTCTGTGTGTGTCTGAGAGTGTGTGTGTGTGTATGTGTGTGTGTGTGTGATTAGAACTTTAGAGTATTAGTTAGAGAAGTGTGTTTGGAAATATGCAGGTGTTTATTAACATTTTGTAATTGTGTAACATTGTGATTTATCTTGCTCTATTTCTGACGTTGATCCTGAAATTATAACTCATTTACTGTCAGTTAATTATGTTGTTAATAAATCGACAAATGACTTTGATCCTGATTCCATTGAAACCACATGAGTTGAGCAGTTTTCTTCAGGTTGTAACATATTTTCAATTTCATCCCAGGTACAGGTGAAATTTCAATGTTGGACAGTGGACAGAACCAAAAGGGAGATTAAATAAGACCCTTATATCAAAGGCTGATATGCTCAAATCCTTATGGTGTATGAGTGATCTAGAAAAGAGGTGAGAACAAAAATGTCACCATCTTAGTGACCCTTTGTTGGACTCTCTCCAGTAGCTTCATAACCCTCTTGTACTGGGGAGCTCAGAACTGGACACAGTACTTCACATGGGGCCTCACCAGTGCTGAAGGGAGGGAAAGGATCACAAAACTGGGAGAAGTGGCTGATACACCAGAAGGTCGTGCTGCCATCCAGAGGGACCTTGACAGGCCTGAGAAATGGGCTGACAGGAACCTTATGAAGTTCAACAAGGGAAAGCTCAAGGTCCTGCAGCTGGGGAGGAACAACACCAGGCACCAGAACATGCTGGGGGCCACCCAGCTGGAAAGCAGCTTGGCAGAAAAGGCCCTGGAGGTCCTGGTGAACACCAAGTTCAACACCAGCCAAAAATGCACCCTGCTGGCAAAGAAGGATAATGGTATCCTGGGCTGCATTAGGAGGAGTGTTGTCAGCAGGTCAAGGGAAGGGATCCTTCCCCTCTACTCAGCATTGCTGAGGCCACACCTGGAGTGCTGGGTCCAGTTCTGGGCTCTTCAGTACAAGAGAGTCCAGTGAAGGGCCATGAAAATGATGAAGGGACTGGAGCATCTCTCCTATGAGGAAAGATGGAGAGAACCGGTACTGTTCAGCCTGGAGAAGAGAAGGCTCAGGAGGGATCTTATCAATGTATATAAATACCTGAGGGAAGGGTGAAAGAAAATGGAGCCAGGCTCTTTTCACTGGGGTCCAGTGACAGAACGAGAGGCAATGGGCACAAACTGAAACACAGGAGGTTCCCTCTGAACACCAGGAAACACTTTTTTACTGCGAGGGTGACAGTAAAAACAGCTTGCTGTTCCGAGCGCTGGAACAAGTTGCCCAGGGTGGTTGTGGAGTCTTCATCCTTAAAGATATTGAAAAGCTTTCTAGACATGGTCCTGGGCAACATGCTCTAGGTGGTCTTGCTTGAGCAGGGTTGTAGGACAAGACGACCTCCAGAGGTCCCTTCCAACTTCAACCATTTTGTGATTCTGTTGTAAAACTAAAGAAATAGAGGAAGTACTACCAGAAATAATAGATTAAGATAGCTGTTTATCTTTAAAAGTAGCAATAGTTTAAAAGCAGCTACTCTAGGACAGTCTGAAACAAAATAGCATATCTAATACCTTTTTAGGAGAAACAATCCTACTGAAATTGTCTTTCAGAACTGAAAAATATGAGACATGGATTTCAGAGAGTTATTTACAAGATCAAGCTTCATTTTTTTCAGCAGAGTTCAGGTTCCTAATATTTTGTGAATCCATATTTCACTGCTTTCATCCTAATCTATCAATCTTTTTAAGGGAATCAATATGTCTTTGTTACATAAGAAAAAGGTACAATGTAAAAATTGCTTTGATGGCATGCACAGTAAAACTTGACTGACAATGACTTCGCCTGTACAAGAAGGTCTGCTGTTAGAAGAAACCAGACCAAACTGGCTGAAACCAGCAAAGTTGCAACAAAATAGTGCAAACTCAGCTAATAAATATGCATTAAATATGCTTGCACAGGAGGTTCATGTGAACAAATACTCAAAAGTGAATGATAACAAGTGATGTCAAGGCCAGAGCCAATAGGTTATGTAAATTGTAAAAATAAATATGTGAGTAGTCTTGAAATTGTATATAAAAAATCAAAAGTGTAACACCAGGTCCTTCTCAGCTCCCAGCCAAGAAGCACCTTTATTGCTGGCAATAAAAGGGGTTTTAACTAGAGTGTGCTTCTACTGCCTTCTTTCTGGTTCCTGTGCACACACTAAAAAAAAAGAAGAAAATGCGAACAAGTCCTTTTTACTAACACTTAAGAAAACAAAAAATGCACAACCAAAATAATTTTTTAAATACATTATTTGTTTACATGAAAACATGTTTCAGCAGTATATTGTTTTGGTATAGTAGATATTATTACTAGTCATTCCAGATAAGAAGATGTAACTTCAATTACATATTACATTTTCCTTAGAGAGATTAGCAATGACTTCTCTTTATAAATACTGAGAAATTGTTTTCAAAGTAGATAATGTACACTTCTTTTTTTCTTAAAGAAATAGTCAATAACTGAAATTTTCATGAATAAGAAAACTTACCAAGTTGTATAATACTTTCTACGGATGTCTTTTACTGAGAAAATGTAGTTAAAGTCAGTAAATTTATAGAGAGAAAGAATAGATATAAGTACATCTGTTTTATGTAAATAGCAAAGTCCTTACCAAAAAACCAACACCCAAACACCCAAAAAACACCACCACAAAAGCTATTTATAGTGACAGTTAAGTTGACAAATTATTATGAACAGCATTCTACCTGGATCAAATCAATTGTGTGGTAAACCATCTGGAATATCTAATTCCTTACAGAAATGGATATGACTTGCTAACATTTTATGAGGTATTTAATGGACATTTACAAAGGTGGGAGAGGAGAAGAAAGAGTTAAAAAACCAGAAGACTATTCACAAAAATAAATAGTTTACATCTTCATTTTATTTCTATTTCCTATCCTGGGGAAAGTTTTCTTTCCAAACCTGTATGACGTACAGTACACAATGAAACACTCTTTGGAGCATTTAAAAAAAATGCCACATTTATAATGCATAAATAACATGTGCCCCACAGTCACGACTAACATTTAATACAGTGACAAACTGGTCTCAAAGTCCAGAGTTGTCAATCACAATGATGAATAAAGGCTTCTGGTGCAGAGGTAAAGATTTACCTGGATGGACAGACGAAGGGGTAAGCCACAGGGAAACGTACTGGGACTATGTAGAATTCAGCTTGAAGGCTTAGACTGCTTGAATTTTAATCTAAAGAAAAAATAACTCAATTTAGAGCATAGATGTTTCTTTAGTAGGACAAAATCTAATCAAACTTAACCAAGCTGCCAACTTTCTTTTCTAAGAATCTTCTAATTTTTTTAATAGGAAAGAATAAAATAAAGGATAACCTTATTAGTAATGGATAGCTATTTATTCTTTAAAGACTTTATTTCTGTGGTAGTACGGCAGCCCTTAGAACATACAAGTAGCACAAATAGGCACACCAGAAAAGTTAACCTCTAAGAGTACAAAAATAGCAGTGAAATTTATAGAGCAAGAAGAAGCCTTCATATAAATTTTAAAAGCCATGGTGAGTAATTGGAGAGCGTATACTAATTAGGCTTGGAAATGAATGTTGTTATATAGAGAGAGCAGTTAAGCATATAGAAAACAGAAATTTCTAGGGTGTGCATAAGACTAAAGGAAATGGACAATACAATTCTTCTATTTCTTTACTACTTTCCACTTGAGGATTTCAAAGGATATTACAAAACTAAATCAATTTATTCTTAAAAATTCTCAGGAGTAAGAGAAACTTAGATACCACCATGCTAAATGTTATTTTTAGTGTTGGAATACCAAGATTGGATATACAAAACTAAATTTTGAAACATATATTGGAAAAGATTCATTGTTATAGATAGCCCTACTCAAAAGCTTTTTTACTTTTCATGTGCTTTTTCACCTGTTGTGATTTGATCAAAGTTGCACTTGTAAAGTAGGTTCTATGGCTTGTATCTCCTGTTCTCAGTCACTCGCTGATCTTCACCTTAACTTTCCTGTCTTCATAATTTAGTCAGCCTTCTACAGAAGCAAACTACATCCCCTGCAAAGCAAAAACTAGTACCAAAACCAGTCCTTTCTGCTGCTGTGAGGGTTTTCTGTATGACTTTGGAAATAATGACTTTAACTTAAGTGAATAGCATCTCTACATAATATTGTTTATTAGACAAGTTTCTTAACTCCCTGAGTTTTAACTACTTTTAAAATTGCGGTGTTTCTGGGATAAGTGATTTCCCCACACTTCATGTCTAAAACTCCAGAGTCAGTAGGTCAAAGAAACAGCATCTGAACATTGGTAACTTACTGAACACAACAAGGTTTATAACTTACAACACTTCACAATATGTGATTTGGATGATCATTTGTTTTCTTTCATGATAAACCATATTTCATATCCAAGACTTCAGAGTCAGTAGGTCAAAGAAATAGCATCTGAACATTTGTGACTTACTGAACTCAACAAGGTTTTTACAACTAACAGCTCCTCCCCATATTTGATTTAGCTGGTCATTTGTTTCATGTTCCACGATAATCCTTAGAGCTGTATTAATAAATAAGGAGGCTTTGGAAACAAAATTGTCAGAATTGCTGGTCACTGGGTCATTTGTTCTTTAATTTTTGAACACTGCAGATGCTGTTTTGCTGCCTATTAAAACACTTCTCTGTTATGAACATATAAGAGATCTGAGAGACAGGTATCATTTTGTCTAACAACAATATTTTAAAAAATATTAACTTGAAAATATGTTATTCCTTAATCAACTTTTTTTCCTATTTGGACACTCATCTAGATTGCATTATTAAAAAAAATAAAGTGTGAGAGAAATTTTCAGAACATCATCAACATTTTTGCATCTCTCAGCAATAGAAATGCATGAATGAAATACAATTGGTCACAAATATAAATTTAAAGAAGAATACAAAGCAGTTGCTTTACTTTATTATAGAATCATAGAATCATTAAGGTTGGAAGAGACCTCCAAGATCATCGAGTCCAACCGTCAACCCAACACCACCATGCCTACTAAACCATGACCCTAAGCGCCTCATCTACCCGTCTTTTAAATACTTCCAGGGATGGGGACTCAACCACTTCCCTGGGCAGCTTGTTCCAATGTTTAACCACTCTTTCAGGAAAGAAATTTTTCCTCACGTCCAATCTAAACCTCCCCTGGCACAACTTGAGGCCATTTCCTCTCGTCCTTTCGCCAGTTACTTGGGAGAAGAGACCAACACCCACCTCGCTACAGCCTCCTTTCAGGTAGTTGTAGAGAGCAATGAGGTCTCCCCTCAGCCTCCTTTTCTCCAGGCTAAACAACCCCAG
>NW_008825049.1:286220-296774 GCF_000699105.1 Pygoscelis adeliae | reverse complement strand
ACTCTCAGAAAAGTCACTGTAATTGCTAGTTGTCTCCGTGAAATGGTATCCGTGTACAGTAACGGCTTCATTGTGAAACCTACACACCACACTAACGTCAAGGTCAATGTTCTGAAAACAAACCTCACAAGCGAGACATCACTAATCACTGCAGGCCACAGCAAACTGCAAAAACCAACACCAATCTTTAACATGTACAGCAAAAAAAACAGCACAATGCAGATTATACAAAGCAATATCGAGAACAGAGAAACCAGCATTGTGACCCACCACTGTTAACAGATATAAGTCCCTTAATACGCTCCGGTTAATCTGTTATTATCTCAAAACCCTTCGTGCCCCACGTTGGGTGCCAAAAAGGACTGTCGTGGTTTAACCTCAGTTGGCAACTAAGCACCACGCAGCCGCTCGCTCACTCCCCCCCACCCAGTGGGATGGGGGAGAGAATTGGAAGAGCACAAGTGAAAAAAACTCGTGGTTGAGATAAAAACAGTTTAATAATTGAAATAAAATGGTAATAATAATAATATGATAATAATAATAATAATAATAATACACAAAGCAAGTGATGCGCAGTGCAATTGCTCACCACCCACCGACCAATGCCCAGACAGTCCCCGAGCAGCAGCCCCTGGACAGCTTTCCCCAGTTTAGGTACTGAGCATGACATCACATGGTATGGAATGTTTCTTTGGCCAGTTTGGCTGTGCCCCCTTCCCAGCTTCTTGTGCACCTGCAGCCTCCTCAGTTGGTAGAGCATGGGAAGCTGAAGAAGTCCTTGGCTAGTGTAAGCTTTACCTAGCAACAACTAAAACATCGGTATGTTATCAACATTGTTCTCCTAAATCCAAAACACAGCACTGTACCAGCTACTAGGAAGGAAATTAACTCTATCCCTGCTGAAACCAGGACACCTGGTTTTAAATCTAACAAATTTTAGTGAAATAATTTCTAGTGACACATCTATGGACTTGCTAAGAGAAAGAAAGGAAAAGGAAATAAACTTTGTAACAACAGACAAAACAAATAACAGACAACAACAAAACAAAATGGAAACAAGAAAGAACATAAAATTTATTTTGTGACACTTTACCAAAGAGGTAATTTTCCAATAAATTGTCAGTCAAATCCAACATCTATAGATTCTTTATTAAGTCATGTTTATGTCAAAGTTTCAGGTTGGCTTTGTTGCCTGATGTTGTGCAGCATTAAAATAATTGCTGAAATTTTCTGGTTCAATATCACCACATTAGCAAGTTTTAGCAATTGCATTTAAATAGTTGCTCAAATGCATTACTAATGTGGCAATACTGATGGATCGGCAGTGTTTCATGCAGATACATAAATCCTCATTTAGAACTGCGGGCCCTTAAGCAAAATTACTGATAAATTCATATAATTGTTAACAGATTCTAAAAGTTTGATGGAAAAGTCTTCAACTAGTGTTGTCAGCAAGGTTTGTAAAAACATGTTACTGTGTCTCTTCAGACACAATTTACACACCTCCAAATCTCTCAGGAGTTCCTGAGAAATGCAAAATACTGTCCATACTTTATAACTGCATTGGTTGAACATTAATCGGATTCTAAACTAGATTTCTAAAACCTGATGCAAAAGCTTATGTGGAGCTGGAGGCATCTTGTGAAGAATAAGCAAATAACCTGCAGACAGGAACTGTGGATTCCCCCATTATACAGTCAAATTGTGGTCAAATCGAATTTGAGGGATCATTCTATGCCCATTAATGTTCATTTTTGGGGGGAAATTTACGGAGCCACTAGCTGTTGGTGTCATCCTTAGGCAAAGAATGGGGTACATGTGAGTTAGGGGAATGTAGACATAATATTAGGATGTTTGCTTTACAAAATTGCAGTCTGTTCCAATGTATTTAAATTCATTGAGAGAAATAGATGCAGGTTTTGCTTTTCTACTTTCTGTCTTTTCTACTTTCTAGTTTAAATTTGTAACAAAGCACTTTGCACCATATGTATGAAGGTGGAGTAAGCATCTTTGGCACTTGCCTGAATTTACTGTATATTTCTGTAACTGTGGAAGTTTAGGTCTGGTAAAAAAAGTGATTCCTCCCTGTACAAATGAGCATCCATTCAATTTTCTACCAGCTAAGTTAAACTACTTATAAGTATTTTTTCAGTTAAGTCAATACAATTTGGTAAATATGGGTAAATCATTGAAGAACTAAAGTGTTGTATTGAATAAGTGCATGAATAAAATGAAAAACATTGCATATTACATATTGAAAAGTCTTGATAACACTAGATGACACACTAGACAGTATGGAGACAGTGTCAAAATTAAGCATTAGTGAAAAATGAAGGGGTAATAAACCAGACCCTTTTAATCCTTCCACCACTCCTTCCTCGCTGTAGAAATGTGTTTCCTTTTTTGCCCTAAAAACTTTCTTCAGTGAAACATGAGAGATGCCCACCCACAGGGGGAGCTGAGTAATGATTCTGCAAAGAAGAAACCGAAAGTGTATATACTGATGGCTGTCCAATTAATGAAGTAAATAACTGAATAAAAGACTTGTAAGAAATTTCAGCTCAGCTTTTTCATTCACTTCTTTGAATATCATATGTTAAATAAAATTGGCATTTTAAATATAATTACCTTATTTTGTTGACAGTACAGAAAAAAGAAGGTAAATTTTGCATGTTACTAAGAACAGACACACACTGCCTCTCTACATTTGTTGTGGGCCTGATATATTAATATTTATGAAGATGATCAGCTTTGACATATGAGAAGCTTCAATAAAACCTATTACACTACTCACAATCATAATCTTAAACAGTAATGTTAATACTTGAAGTAACTGAACTTTTGTTTCATGACATTTAATATATAGTTGAAATTTATACATGACCTCCTAGATGTATCACTTCATGCAAGTGTAGGGATTTTCATATTAATCGGAATAAAAATGAAAAAGAGTAGCATATCTTTCAGGTTGCCCATAATTGGCCAATGGAATGTCCCTTTTGAAACTTTGTAAGGAAGGTTCATGAACAGTTTTCTTGAATGATCTGGTTTTGCACTTATCAAATCCATAGTGAAGATTATATACAAATGTGTATATTATTCAGTGTAGATTTTATTTTCTATTAACACTGATAATTAATTAATTTCCATATCCATAATCCTGCATCAACTTAAAAGCAGCTATTTTGCTAGAACATTTGTAGGCTACAGTAAAAAATCTCTAAAGCTTTAGTCATAAGTATTTTTTTTTGCAAAGAACTGTCTACAAAATGCCAGTGTAGCTCCATTAATTTATTCCATTCCAACTCATTATTTTTAACCCACCTAAGACAATCACTCACTTGTTCTTAAGTTCTCAAATGGATACAAGGAAAACACAGGTTCTCAGTGATGTTTCACTGCTGTATAGATGCTAGTGCAAAGCGTGTATAATGGCTTAGTGGTTTATGCCTGAAGAAGCCATAAATACATGTCTCCTATTCAAATTTTCTGGGAGAATTAGGCTCATCGTTCTCTCAATACAACGAAACCTTTATGAGAATCTTACTGAATACTGCCAATATTAGAAGATGAAAAGCAAAAAGTATCATTGTAACATTATAAACTGTGCTCCACTTCTGCAATAGGAAAGCTCCACTTCTGCAACAGGAAAGCTGGACTGTTAAAAATATCAGCTGGCAGCACCTGATGAATATTTGCTCTATTCTGTTACATGGTAAATTAAAGGAAATGCTTTTGATCTGCATACTGACATGAATAATGATATGTTGTGGGATTAGTATCCAGAAGCCTGAATTCAGAAAAATCCTCTTCAGAAGAGTTTATTTTCTTTATGCTTTACAATCAACATCAGGAAAAAAAAAAAAAAAGCTTTATTTCCAGCTTTTTATCAGAGATGGTTCTCTAGTTGTATAAGAAGACAGTGAAGCAGAAGTGCCTTTTCATTCAATTTGCATCCATTTCCTTCCATGGTTCACTTTCCTAAGCCTTCCTTTTCTTTTCTCCTCCTACTTTCTATGTTTTTTAGTACTGTCTATCCCATCTGCACAGCAGAGTATCTAGAGGAAAGCTATAGGATTCCTTTTATGCTAGTTCCCCCAGTCTCTAGACTTCTGTTGTTGTCAGCCTGCACAGAGAATGGTCCTCTGTAAAACCCTAGGAATGTAGCCTGCACACAGACTCTATTTCTAAACACTTACTATATGTGTGCTGTGAATGACAATAAGCAAAATCCAACATCGGTCATATCACCTAGAAAAAGTTGCAGCTTGCTCACACTGATATCTGCCAGCGGAAGATGACACATTGGAGCAACAAATACTGTTTTTTCCCAATACACTTTGCATTACACTGGAATTGAATTTCAAATAGGTTGCTATAGAACAAAATGGCAACATGGCTTTGTTTGCTTTACTTCTGCCTCATGCTTTTATAGGTGTGTCTTAGCAGTGCTGGGAAATGGCTAAAAGTACCTTTAGTATAAGCAGTGGTTTACCAACCATAATTCTTTATATAGATGATATTTCCTTTTTTCTTGATACTTATCTGATCTTAACTGGATTTTAAGAATAAAACTTTAAACATTTTCATATGGATAAGATATGAAAGATATTAAGAAGAAATAACACAAATATAAAATGGAGAATGATATAAAACTAATTGGCATCTTCAAAAGTCAGTAATAAAATAGGTCTAACTTCCTGTACTATGAGCATTATGAAGAAAATAAGAATGCTTCTAATGGATCTTCGTATTACAGTGGAAAAGAAAAAAAGTTAAGAAAAAATAAAACATTCACAGATCCTAAAAATGTCATTTTTCTACTTTTTTAGGAAAAAAACCACACAAAAAACAACCACAAAAAGCCTAAAAAACCCACAAAAACCCCCTCTATTTTGAATTCAACAGTTTCACTTTACCAGTTACTTTAAAAAGCATGCAAATACGGTCAGTATGCAAACACAGTTTTTCAGAAAACAGAGGATGAATAACGGAAAGTTTTGAGGGCTGTGTATGTTTCCAGGTGAGAAACTAGAATAGTAATAGGTAATTGGTAAACTTGACTTCAGTGGTAGGAAGAGGCAATATCTCAAACATTCTTTATTTTGCTCATGAGGAAAGTGGTTCAGTCAACATGAAACACTGAATCTGAGGGAAATGTTAAATATCTATAGACCTATTTATGTGGTCATTCTAGAAATATCAGTTCAAGTAGAAACAAATAAACAGAAAAAAAAAACAAGGAAAAAATGGGAATTAATAGCAATAAAATCACTAAAGAAACAAAATGAACTGGAATGAATGTATCTAGCTGTTGATAAACAGAGATACCAAAAAATTGTTTGATTTAAGTTCCTAGAAATATTTGTTACTGGGAGCAATTAAACGAGGGAACAAATTAAAACATGAACACATAAAAACCAAGTTAATACTTTGAAGTAGCAATTTAAAGCTTTTCTTTCTAAAGCAAACTTGACTGAGGGTTCCATTACTGGTTTCTAAGATGTTCAGACTGACGACTTTCTGGTTCATATTTTTATAGCCAACTTGAATGAATTAGAAATATTTTAATAATTAAATGAAAGATAACCATCTTCTTAAAATTTATCTAATTCCACTTCTTATACCTCTTCCAAAACTGGTTACTTGAATCTTTAAAGGTTCTCTGTAAGCTTTTCTGTATGGACTATAGCTGATACAGCAAAAAGAATATTCAGTAATATATTATCTGAATTAAGAAATTCAGGCTTCACCAACATACAAGAAATAGAACATGAAAACATGAGACAACATGTACTAAGTTTCCCTTTATAATGAGTAAATAATATTCTTTAAATATAGACATTTACTGGTTTAGGAAGACTAACTCCTTGATAAATGTTTCAATTAAAATTCTGGATGCAGCTGTTACCATAAAACAATGGTTTCTCTCAATGAGACATTCAGAAGGCAGGCATAGAAAATTGAAGACAATTTGCTCTACCCACAGCAGTTTCAGGTCCATTTTAGATATGGTCAGTCCATAAAAGTTTCTCTCCTTCCTCCTCACACTTTTCCTTTGCTCCAGTGTGGGGCCTCTCCATGGGCTGCAGCCTTCAGGATAAACCTGCTCCTACATGGGCTCTCCATGTGCTGCAGTTCCTTCAGGGCATATCTACCTGTTCCAGCATGGAGTCCTCCATGGGCTGCAGTGTGGATACATGCTTCACCATGGTCCTTTCCATGGGCTTCAGGGGGACAACCTGCATCACCACGGTCTCTTCCAAAGGCTGCAGGAGAATCTCTGCTCTGGCACCTGGAGCACCTGTTCCCCCTCCTTCACTGACCTTGGTGTTGCAGGGCTGTTTCTCTCACATTTTTTCCTTACTCCTCACTGCCTGTGCAGTGTTTTGCCTTTTTTTTTTTTTTTTTTTCAAAGAGGCACCACCAGCTTTGCTGACGGGCTCAGTTGCATCCTGCGGTGGGTCCTTTGCAGAGCCAGCAAGAACTGGCTGTGTCTGGCACAGGCCACCCCTGCAGCCCCCCAGTGCCAAAAACTGGATACATAAACCCAACACAGGTATACACGAGATTAGACATAGCAAAAATACATTTGTATTAAAAATATATTGGTCTTGACCATACAATTATACCACTGGAAAGAGCACAGTAGCTCATTTGAGTTGTCTTTTCAGCCATTGCAAAGGTTTAGAAAATATAAGAATGCTGAAAATGGAAATATCCAGTATCATTATTAAACCAATAATGAAGATTCCATTTTTGACACTGCATTGGACATCCTCTACAGAAATTTGCTCAGAGCTTTAATATTTACAAAGAAGACCAGGAGGATTGGAGTTGAATGGCTTCTGTACTAATAGAATTTTCTCTCCTAATGTAAGATGTCTGAAGCACTAAACAAGTCCCTGATCAATATAGAATGCATCATACCATATAGACATAAAAATAAACAGAAGATAGGATGCTGATGTTATATGTGCATGAAAAGGTCATGCATTGATCAATTGAGAAACCGTTATCTAAAAGGACTAAATGCATGTTATGGGTTTAGGCTGACCAATACATATGAAAGTTTATGTGCTTATTATATGTTATATCATATAATCACAAATTAATAATAATAACAATTACTGTATCTTAGTGATCCCTGGAAATATTGGATAAATTGCAATTTTAAGGATTTGCAAATTATTGTCAAAATCACATTTTGTTTTCTGTCTGGAATGATAATCTATGCTTCAGTCCAGTTGACAAGATGCTCAATGAAGGCTTTGAATGTTACAGATAAAATTAATATAAGATCTGGTTCCTGGTGAAAGTATTTGGACTTTTTTTTTTTTTTTCACATGCAAAATTTAGTTTGTCAAAACAAAGATATTTAATGCAAATGTTCTGCAAGGAACACATTTTTATGAACAATTAAAAAAATCTAGGATTTAAAATAAATTATTCTTACATAATTTTATATAATCATATAAATTCTTATTATATAATTTTATATTTTTATATAATTATAAGAGCTAAAAATAAAGCAAACCTGACCTATCCTAGAACAGTGATCTAAGTATTCACCTAAAGTTTTAATGAAAGAAAGACACCTAGAATTTGAACCGGTGTTTGCCACATGCCAGATTAATGTCATTGCATTGAGGCTTTAGGAGTATGTCTTCTGTTTCTTCCCAGTGCATACAGGATCACTTCAGAGATAGTGAAAACTTCACAGAAGGAGAAGTTTTATTCCCCAACCTATGCTATTCTCAGTGAAACAACAATAGAACATAAAATATGTATTGTTGTTTCTCTTCACAAGAATTAATTTCTCACTCTGATAATCTCTTCTTTGCTCCATGCACTCTTCTCTGCTTCACTGACACTACCCACGCGATTAAATGCTCAGCTGTGTAAAGGCTGAACAGACAGGTTCTAAGACTTTATCGTTAAAATGATATTGTCAAGAAGTATAAAATTAATGATGCTGAGTTAGCAGATTTTATGCATTCTCACACCTGTACTGAGGTAGTTACTATATCTGTCACTTTTTGTAGTTATATTTGCAACTTTGGAAGCACACCATAAGGTATCAATGTCATCCTGATGAAGCTAATTTGACATTGGTAAGGTTCTGCACAGCCTGTCTACAGTCTGTGATACAACCTGTCTATAGTGTCAGTGATAGATACGTTTTATTTTTATCTTGTGAATCATAAAATCATAGAATGGTTTGGGTTGGAAATGACCTTCGAAGACCATCTAGTTCCAACCCCCCAGCCATGGACAGGGACATCCTTTACTAGATCAGGTTGCTCAAAGGCCCATCCAACCTGACTTTAAACACATCCAATCATGGGGCATCCACAATGTTTCTGCGCAACCTGTTCCAGTGTCTCATAGTACAGAATTTTTTTATCTAATCTACCCTCTTTAGTTTAAAACCATTGCCCCTTGTTCTATCACTACAGGCTCTGTTAAAAAGTCTCGTTCCCTCTTTAAGTGTAAATCCCCGTTAAAAGTATGGAATAAGGTCACTCCAAAGCCTTCTCTTCTCCAGGCTAAACAACCCCAGTTCCCTCAGCTTTTCTTCATAGGAGAGGTGTTCCAGCCCTCTGACCATTTTCATGGCCCTCCTCTGGATCCGCTCTAACAGGTCCATGTCTTTCTTATGCTGGGGACCCCAGAGCTGGATGCAGTGCTCCAGGTGAGGTCTCAGAAGACTGGAGAAGAGGGGCAGAATCACCTCCCTCGACCTGCTGGTAATGCTGGTTTTTATGCAGCCCAGGACAGGATGGGCTTTCTGGGCCGCAAGTGCACAGTTCTGGCTCATACCAAATTTTTCATCCAGCAGTATTTCCAAGTCCTTCTCCACATGGCTGCTCTCAATCCATTCATCACCCAGTCTGTATTGATATTGGGGATTGCCCCAATCCAGATGCAGGACCTTGCATTTAGCCTTGCTGAACTTCATGATGTTCACAAAGGCTGAATTCTCAATCCTGTCAAGATCTCACTGGAAGGGATGCCTTCCCTCAAGCGAATCAACTGCACCACTCAGCTTGGCATCATCTGCAAACTTGCTGAGCGTGCACTCAATCCCACTGTCTATGTCATTGATGAAGATATTAAATAGTACTGGACCTTGAGGGACACCACTCTTCACTGCTTTCCACTTGGACATTAAGCCATTGACTGCTACTCTTTTAATGTGGCCATCCAACCAATTCCTTATCTACCAAATAGTCAATTCATCTAATTCATATCTCTCCAATTTAGCAACAAAGATGTGTGGGACCATATCAAAGGCGTTAGAGAAGTCCAGGTAGATGACAGCAGTAGCTCTTCCCTTGTCCACTGATGCAGTCCCTCCATCGTTGAAGGTCACCAGATTAATCAGGCAAAATTTGCCCTTGATGAAGCCATGTTGACTGTCTCTAATCACCTCCCCATCTTCCGTATGCCTTGACATAACTTCCAGGAGGATCTGTTCCATGATCTTACAAGACACAGAGGTGAGGCTGCCTGGTCAGTAGTTCCCAGGGTCCTCGTTTTTACCCTTTATAAAAATGGGTGTGAGGTTTCCCTTTTTCCAGTCACTGGGGACTTCACCTGACTGCCATGACTTTTCAAATATGATGGAGAGAGAGGCTTAGCAACTACATCTGCCAGTTCCCTCAGGACCCTGGGATGCATCTTGTCAGGTCCCATGGACTTGTGCATGTTGAGGTTCCTCAGGTGGTCTCAAACCTGATCTTCTCCCACAGTGGGTGGGACTTCACTCCCCCAATCCCTGACTTGAGGTTCAGGGACTTGAGAGATGCGCGAAGAGTGATGGCCAGCGAAAACTGAGGCAAAAAACTGTGGCGTACCTCAGCCTTCTCCTTGTCAGTTGTCACTAGTTCTCCTGTCCTACTTACTGGGGGGAGCGGTGTACATTTTCTTTCGTCTTCCTTTTCTGAGCAATATACCTGTAGAAGCCCTTCTTATTATTTGTCACATTCTTGGCCAAATTCAGCTCCAACTATGACTTAGCTTTCCTGATCCCATCCCTGCACACCCAGGTGGTATCCCTATATTCTTCCCAGGATGTGTGTCCCTGGTTCCATTGCCTGTGTATTTCCTTCTTACATTTTAGTTTGACCAGGAGGTCCCTACTCAGCCATGCTGGTCTCCTGCCTTCCTTGCCTGATTTCTTACAAATGGGAATTGAGAGTTCCTGTGCTCTAAGAAAAACATCTTTGAATAGCTTCCAGCTCTGTTCTGCTCCTTTATCCCTGAGGACAGTTTCCCAGGCCGTCCCACCCACTACTTCCTTAACAGTTGAAAGTTTGCTCTCCTAAAATTTAGGGTCTTAATCATAGCCAGACTCTAAGTGCTACTGCATATAAAAGTCAATATGTAAACAAACTTTTTCAAAAGGTAGTTTGTATGAACACAGGAAAAAAAGAAGTTCCCGTCCCAAGGATGAAAACCCAATACTTGGAATTCATAGCTCCCACTCACAAGTGCTACAGCAATAATAAATCCCAGGGCACAGAAAACTGCAATTGCCATTGCACTCTT
>NW_008825049.1:210623-283107 GCF_000699105.1 Pygoscelis adeliae | reverse complement strand
AAACTTTGTAGCTCTCTCTTTTGGTTTTTAACTGAAGAGCTCTGAATTTATACACAAGTAATTATTATAGTCCCTAAACTCCTGTTATAGTCCCCAAGCTGTTCTTTCAGAACTTTCACAGGAATCTTGTAGACGGAAGAATCTTGTTTCAACCTGATACTAGGTTGTATCAAAAAAGGAAACATAATCACATTGCAAGTTTTATACTAATTCTTCATTTTTCAGCTAAACTTGTAATTTCTTGTATTGTATAATAAATTACCAATGTCCATGCAGATTACATTTACCACATTTATTGCATGATCTAGCTTTTATATACTAGCACATTTTCCATTTAAAAACAGTGGGGAAAGCATTTTTCATACATGTGTGATGTGGAGAAATATTTTTGAGCTGGGGAAAACAAACCACTAAATAGTTGAGACAAACAGAGTTTAATTACTGGCTGCTCGCTGAACTAGACGCTGACCTACACTTAAAAATCTTGGGACGACTGACTGACCAGTGTGTTTATCTTGAGGCTGAAAAGAAAAAAGAAAAAAAAAAGCCTCAAACATCATACTCTCTGCTGAGCTGGAGAAAAGAATTATTTGCCTGTCAATCTATTAAGCTGCTAAATTCCTTCTCCAGGCTTCAGTTATCCAATTTTGTTTTCTATTACATGTGGAAACGGATGCATGTGGTTAATATTAAAGGGATTGCCATACTATAGGCCTCATCAGATAACCAATCTAATTTCTGAGACTGGCTTCTTAAACTTCTTGTTTCCATCTTCATGTTCTCTTCCTCAGAAGTGTGTGAGAAATAGTGAATAAATGTGAGAATGAGGGGATAACTTCTTCCAGTTCAACACTTGCAACCAATCATAGGCTCAAATCTGTAGTTTTTAGCAAGGCTTCCCATGTAGTGGACTAGTCTGGTATATTTTGCTGTGAAAATGAAGTAAAGTAGACAGAACCACAGCGCTTCAATTCCAGTTCTTTCATTGTGATTTGATCATGGGGATCACTCCTCTCCCAAGCAATCACTCCTGTGAGTACTGGTATAAAAGGGCTGGTTTGAGCTATTGTGAAACCAAAGCTGGTTTTCTGTTGCTGGTGTTTTGGCGTTTGTTTGGTTTGTAGAGTGTAGGAATACTACTTCCCACATGAAGGAAAAGTGCTTTCGTAAAGTGTTGTTGGCCTCTGATATTAACTGATGTTAACTTTGGACATCAGAAAAGATAAATAAAATCTGAATAAAAACAATCCAACAAAACTCTTTGTCGTGGTTTAACCCCAGTTGGCAACTGAGCACCACGCAGCCGCTCGCTCACCCCCCCCACCAGTGGGATGGGGGAGAGAATTGGAAGGGTAAAAGTGAGAAAACTTGTGGGTTGAGATAAAAACAGTTTAATAGGTAGAGCAACAGTCACGCACGCAAGCAAAGCAAAACAAAGGAATTAATTCACTACTTCCCATGGGCAGGCAGGTGTTCAGCCATCTCCAGGAAAGCAGGGCTCCCTCACGCGTAGCGGTTACTTGGGAAGACAAACAGCACCACTCCAAACATCTCCTCCTTCCTTCTTCTTCCCCCAGCTTTTATACTGAGCATGATGTCACATGGTATGGAATGTCACATGGTATGGAATATCCCATTGGCCAGTTTGGGTCAGCTGTCCTGGCTGTGCCCCCTCCCAGCTTCTTGTGTCCCTCCAGCCTTCTCAGTCGGTAGAGCATGGGAAGTTGGAAAGTCCTTGACTAGTATAAACACTACCTAGCAATAACTAAAAACATCAATGTGTTATCAACATTGTTCTCACCCTAAATCCAAAACACAGCACTGTACCAGCTACTAGGAAGGAAATTAACTCTATCCCTGCTGAAACCAGGACAATAGCCAATAGACAGCTTTGATTGCTGTTGAAGATCTTATTTTATTATCAATTATGTTTCCCATGTTAGTTTTTCATTTCCTCGTAGAGACATTTTTTAAAAATTTAGAAGGATTCCCATTTAGAGATTCATGTTCTTCAATGCTGGTTTAAGGTACAGCTAAAATCTCTAGGGTATAACAAGCAGTAATATACATAGTATACACTTTCAATATGCTTTTCACTTTCCATTTCAAAACCTTCACAATAGAAAAAATATATTCATGATAAACATGAAATAACCCCTGTGCATAGGAATGAATGAATCAATCAACAATTTTTGCATGAGAGAAAAATGTGTGGGGAAAAATGTGTGTGCTCTTTCAGGAATCAGAAAGCTGATGTAATCAATTTCTTCAAGGTCAAATTACAGACTCTTCTAATTCATTATCCTTCCCTTCCCATGTTGGGATTGAAAGAATATTTATTTTATAGATTCTCCATTGGCATAACTGCGTTGGCAAAGCCTGAAGTAGAGAAACACCAGGTAGTGTCAGCCCATTAAAGCTAAACCACTTGTTCTGAAGGCTATAAACTAAGCCATGTTTAGCTGGTGTAGCTGGATCTATTTTGGGTGGAGTGAAATACGTAGGAGAGGAGACTTTCTCCTCTGACACATGTAGACACACAAACATTTCTGTGCAACAGAGCTGTACTGGCTGAACTTTGTAGTGTAAAGCAAATCTTTGTATGGCACAAATTATAGATTCAAACACAAAAATATCTCAAGCCCTGAAGCAGAATGTTAGAAGATTATCCTTTTCCTGATTATGTCCTACTTGCCACTAAGCAGCATGTGGAGATGCTCCTGTGGAGCTGGGAGCTCTAGCATTGAGCAGTAAGTAGCAAAAGTGAGCCAAGAGTACAGGAAAGATGTGGATTCCTTGAACTCAGCAAATATCTGATCAGCTGGTGGATAATGTCTTGCCTTACCAGGAAAAATGGCTTTTGCTTCTACTGAGTTCTGGGAAGCAGCTGTTGATAGCGATGGGTCTGCAAAATCTGTCAAACACCAAATGTCTTGTTACCATCATATGCATATTAACAACTTCAATCCAATCACAGCAAGAGTCTTGCTGCATAGAGGAACTTTGTCATATAAATTGATACAATGTCCCTTGAGCCATAAGACTAATGGAAAAAAAAACGTAATTAATTTTAATCTTATAATGCAAATAAATGCAATTTTATAGGGGAAAACAGATAAAAAGTTTGGCTGCCCACCAGTCCCTAGGTTTTTCTGTTATTTTTACTAAGATGAATCCTTCTTCTACACAGTACTTTACCCTGAGGCTTAATAGTGTCCTGATTTCAGCTGGGATAGAGTTAATTTTCATCCTAGTAGCTAGTATAGTGCTTGTGGTTTGGATTTAGCATGAGAATAATGTGGTAACACACTGATGTTTTAGTTGTTGCTAAGCAGTGTTTATATGAAGTCAAGGACTTTTCAGCTTCCCATACTCTGCCATTGAGGAGGTGCACAAGAATCTGGGAGGCAGTATAGCCAGGACAGCTGACCCAAACTAGCCAAAGGGATGTTCCATACTATAACATGTCATGCTCAGTATATAAGCTGGGTGAAGTTGGCTGGGAGGCAATGATCGCTGCTCGGGGACTGGCTGAGTGTTGGTCAGTGGACAGTGAGCAGTTGCACCACTTGTGGTTTCCCCCCCTCCCTCGGGTTTTGTTCCTCTCTCACTCTCTCTAATTTTTTTACTTTTCATCACTATTATTATTATTATTAATATTATTATTATTAAAGTATTAAACTGTTCTTAGAATCGTAGAATCATTGAATAGTTTGGGTTGGAAGCGACCTTTAAAGGTCATCTAGTCCAACACCCCCTGCTGTGGGCAGGGACATCTTCAACTAGATCAGGTTGCTCAGAGCCCTGTCCAACCTGACCTTGAATGGGATGGGGCATCCACCACCTCTCTGGGCAACATGTTACCGTGCTTCACCACCTGCATCGTAAAAAATTTCTTCCTTGTATCTAGTCTGGATCTACTCTCTTTTATTCTAAAACCATTACCCCTTGTCCTATCACTACAGGCCCTACTAAAAAGTATGTCCCCATCTTTCTTATAAGCCCCCTTTAAGTATTGAAAGGCTGCAGTAAGGTCTTCCTGGAACCTTCTCTTCTCTAGGCTGAACAACCCCAACTCTCTCGGCCTTTCCTCATAGGAGAGGTGTTCCATCACCCTGATCGTTTTTGTGGCCCTCCTCTGGACTCACTGCAACAGGTCCATGTCTTTCTTGTGCTGAGGGCTCCAGAGCTGGATGCAGTACTCCAGGTGGGGTCTCACCAGAGCAGAGGGGCAGAATGACCTCCCTCGAGCCCCTGGCCACGCTTCTTTTGATTCAGCCCAGGATACGATTGGCATTCTGGACTGCGAGCGCACACTACCAGCTCATATCCAGCTTTTCATCCACCAGCACCCCCAAGTCCTTCTTGGCAGGGCTGCTCTCAATCCCTTCATCCCCCAGCCTCTATTGATACAGGGGGTTGCCCCAACCCATGTGCAGGACCCTGCACTTGGCCTTGTTGAACATTATGAGGTTCACACAGGCCCACTTCTCAAGCTTGTCCAGGTCCCTCTGGATGGCATCCCCTCTCTCAGGTGTGTCAGCTGTACCACTCAGCTTGGTGTCATCTACCAACTTGCTGAGTGTGCACTCCATCCCACTGTCTAAGTCATTGATGAAGATATTAAACAGTACTGGAATCTTGCCTCAACCCACAAGCTTTCTTACTTCTTCCGATTCTCTCCCCCCTCCCGTTGGGGGTGGGGGTGGGGGAGGTGAGCGAGTGGCTCTGTGGTGCTTAGCTGCCAACGGGGGTTAAACCATGATAAATAGATATTTTAAAATTCAATAAAATTAAATCATATTTGCTGTCAAATATGGTTAGGCATATTACATTTTCTTGTTTCTAACACAAAATGAACATGCATTTTAGAACATTACTAGGCTTACAAACTTACAACAAGTCTGCTTTCCAAATATCTTAATGGCCCAAATCAAGGCAGGTTTTATTTGCTGGATTCAGTTAAGTGCCATGTAACAGCTTTTCTTTAATAAGCTTGATTTTTATTGCTATTTAATAATTTGTAGCCACAGTATTGGCAAAATGAAGCATCAGGGTAAATTTATGTGATCATATATTAATAATGCAGCAGCCCTTCAAAGCGAGAACATTTTAACCAAATCATGTATTAAAATGTATTAATAAACAAAATGTGATTGCATTGTCCTTTGGCATACTTAATTAATGTCATGTTATTTTGTTTTATTCCAAAATACCAAAAGCACGTATTAAATTTGAGTTCTGTGAATAAATACAAGTAGAGACAAGTAGATACATCAAAAGCATCCTTTTTTTCCCCCAGAAAAAGAAATACATTTTTTTTTGAGATTATGTGTGAGGTGAAGTGTAATGAATGAAGGTCAAAAGACAAAATGAGGTAAAGAAATTTAGGGAGAAAAATCCCTCCTACTACTGTAGAAAAGTGAGCAAGCTTTGCCAGAATTTCAGGACAATGCTGTCTAAACTTTTCAAGAAGCAATGGCAAGTTTTTGCAACTGAGGCTGTCTTAGGTCTGCCCAGTAATTTCAGGAGATCACAGAAAAATAACTGTCAATGAGCAAGGACAATAACTAAAGAAGAGGGGTGGTATCTAACTATCCACAATGGAAATACTCTTAAGTCACAAGTCACTGCAGAAAAGGAGAAACCTGTTTTGTAAAGTTTATGATCTAACTAAGAAGAGTTTCAGCTCTAATCACCACCTCTAGTATCCCTGTAAAAGAGGCAGCAGAAGGCAAGTTCTCCTGGAAAGTTATAGGAAGTTGAGGAAAGCAAGTGAGGCTCTCAAGCAACATCCTTAGCACCCATGACTTGTAATCAGCATACCATGGTATCATTCCCTGATTAGTGTTTTGCATAGCCAAACCATAGCCAAAAATGTTACTGAACTTCTCTAAAAGGCTGGAAAAAGAACATAATTAGCTCCTACTGTCTCATCCCTGGATTTGTTTTCCAGGTACTTATACAAGAAAGAGGAGGTTTACAAACACAGGTTTTTTTGCAAGTTTCAGGCAATCCTCTTTCTCCAGGCTGGTGAAAGGACAGAATACGAACAAATGGTTTTGAGAAAGCTTCTGCATATAAATGGAAGTGTGCTATTGTTCTTTGAGTCGCATCAGCTTGCATTTATCTCATAGGCACATCTTTCTTCTCCAGGTTATACTGTTAAAAAGTTTGTAAGTCTACTTGAAATATGCATCTTTGGGAGAGAGAGATATATATATCCCAAAGGAGATATATGTATTTAAGGTGTCTAAACTTGGGACCAGTCAGTGTTTCCTGATAGCTAGTAAATACCCTCAGTTTCTAATGAACCTCCTCACCAGGAGAAAAGGTAAAGTTGTCCCCTCATTCTCTAATGAATGAGAACTGGGCGGGGTGGAGGGTAGGGGGGAGAAAAAAGAAGGAAGAAAAAGATATTAACAGAAATATCATTAGAGGGAACTTTCCTCTGCTTCCAGCAGATAAGGAAGCATACCAGATTCATGACATTAATCTCTCCCACAGTAAAAAACATTCCCCTGCCCTCCCAAACCTGAGGAGGTTTTCAACCCTGAAACCAGCCATAACTCTATACAAGTGTCTCCATTTTTACAGGGGGAATGTAGCTATCCCCTGTGAAAAACAGCGACAAATGGAAAGCCATCATATAAAGCTAGTCCTTTACTATTATTAATTGAAGACAATAACCTCTAAAATGAAAATGCTGCTTTCTGGTTAAGTACTAACCCAATCAATCTATGACACCAAACAAGCTTTTGACCTGCTGGGGCTGGTACCCCTCCACTGTTTTTCCGACCCCTTAGATTGTGTTCTGGTTCACAGTGGATCTTATTGTTTACCAGACCCTAAGAAAACTGAGATCCGACACCAGATTTAAATCTCCAGGTGGTTCTGTAATAAAAGCAGCCACCCAAATGACAGATAGATATTTTTAGGATTGAATGATATTCATTTTTATTGCAAATTTAAATTACATCAGAGTACTTTTTTGCAGTGTTTTTGAGAAGGTTAAATGCAGCAAAATGTGGAGACAGTTTTATTTTTGTTTTATAAGTCTGCATTGTATTAAAGTTTGTGTTATAACATTGCTATTGCAGTCTTGCAGTGCCCAGTGTGACCTATTGTACTGTTTGAAATGGTAAAAATGACATTTTATAAAATCCAAGGCAAGTTTATGGTTAAGTTAAAAAGAAAATAAAGGGGTAAAGTGGCTACTGCCAGTTAGACTTACCATATGGAGAAAGTAACATTTTTTTCCTGTTTTTGTTCTTTTGCTGTTGGTTTTTTTTTGTTTGTTTGTTTGATTTTGGTGGGGTTTTTTTGTTAAGTAACCCACACTAGCTAGGAAACAATGAATCCAGCGGCTGTTTCTGAAACTTGATATATTAATAAAAGGATATGTGAAATATGTGGGTTTCAAGGTGTAAGATACACTGCTAAAGTATTCTGAAGTCAGAAAAAAGTAAGTTAAGTTTCAAGCAATGAAAGGTCATATTTCATGGACAACTAGTTTTATTTTGCATTTCTTTGCTGGAGTCCAGGTGAAGCATTTGAAGCATGGCCTCACGCTAAACCTTTAACCTTTAACAAGTGTGTGATTAGGACATTAGCTACCGAATAACATATGGAATAAAGTTCAGGGACTGAAATCCCACACTACAATAACATGGAATAAAAAAAGTGATTTTTCTAAAGAAAAAATACAGAGATTTTTACAGATCTACAGTAAAGCAAATACAGGACTTACACATCAGTGGAAAACATGTTAGCTGAACAGTTTCAATGATAACAGTTTCATGTGTTACAAAACTATGGCAATGTTTAAGGATTTTTAAAGTTAAATCTTTACCAGTCCTTGCTAAGTTGATAAACAGTCAATTTGTCAAAATACCCCAAAAATTTAGGACGTCATGAATACAGGAATGTTTATAATAACATATTTCCTCTAATTCTTTTATCTGCACTAAATAGGAATGAGGGCAAAAGACCAACCAAAAGTGATCATTTCTGCCTTATTTAAGAGACAAAAGTAAAACAGGATGCTAAATACATACTGGCAGAAGATCTTTTGTGTAAGAAGGTGCCACAGTTTTTGAGAAGAATTACACTTCTAAGGCTAAAAATTTGCTATATTTTTGCTTTGAGAACTATGTAGCTGAACTGCTCTTAGGATTGATTAAAAATATTCTCGCATTAGATAAAAAGTTGTTTTACTCCCAAATTTGAGGTGTGCTTTTTTTATTCTGTTGGAAGAAAAAAAGATAGAAACATCATTAAAACCTTAATCTGAAATATCAGTTGTAGTAACTTGGTTAACTTAGTATAACAGCTTAATAATTTATTGTTTTAACTGTATGACTTTGTTATGAATATTTGTCACATGAAAACATGTCAAAAGGCATTTAACTTGCCTTTGTGCTTGTTACATTTGTAATTCAAAACCAGTGACTTGTGAAATGACTACACATTTCAAGTGTCTTGCAGGATGACTAAGTCACAGCCATTCATCACAGCCATTGACTACCTCACTGTTCTAGTCAGTCATTACTTGCAATATCTTAAAGGTGTCAATCATTTCATGAAGTGAATGACACTACTATTACAGCTCTGTTCTGAAGCCTGACATTGTGGTCATTGTCTTACTATGAAAAGTATAATTCTCCATGAGAGACAATGTCTTGAATAATTTCTTACTGATCAGGATACTAATGAAATGTTGCACATCAAAATGTTTTTCATGCACTTATCGGTTCCTATCAACTGTCCATAGCTGCAGAAAAGTGTCTTTTGGTTTTCCATTCTGGGAACTTTCCCTCTTCTAGAACATTTGGGAGGGCAGGGGAACAAGACAGATCTTGTGCGTGGCAGTGTTTTAAGCATGAAAGAAAAGTAACAAATTCCTAGATACGGGTCTTAAATCCATTTCAGAGTGCAAAAAGGGTTGATGGCAATGTTAGGAGTTCACTGTCTGCTTCTGTGAGTTTTTGGCAGGATTTAGGGATGCAAGGACATATATCTGCTCTCACAGACTTTATTAAGGTTTTGTGTTTTACTATGGGAGCAATTAATGTCATGAGTATAGTATGCTTCCTTATCTGCTGGAAGCAGAGGAAAGTTCCCTGTAATGGCAGGACTCTGTCACTGTCTAGGATGAGATTTATGACATAATGTTTCCTTTCAAGGTTTTGTCTTGTGTGGGCACCATTGTTAAATATTGATACTATTATTATTACTTATTCTATTATTTAAAAAGATATCCAAGATCTTTTCAAAGGTCTTTTTACAGTCTCATTTAAGTGTGCTTGGAAGAAAGTTTCAAAACAGTAACCTCCATCTCATTACATTATCTTTCCTGCTTCTGTTTTTCCGATTTAAGTCCTTTCTGATTCAAAGTGTTTGTTTGAATTGTTTTATTATTTCAAAGATTTACTTTTGGACCACACAGGTGGAAAATTATTGTTTCACCTGCTCAGTATGTTAAAATCTGAGAGTTTGTTTTGCATTATTTTTTCCTGTACTATAACATCCCTAAATTTGAAGTGTTAGCAAATGTTTACAACTCTTTGCATTCTTTATTCACATATCAGAGCTCAGCAAAGAGTGGAATATCTAGCAACCTTTGTGAAATAGCTTTTTTTCCCAGAAAGAAACCCTGAAATGGGTTATATCAACTGCCTAGGGAAGAGCATAGGAGAGGATTACTCCTTTAGAGAGAGCATACTCCGCAGGTTCCAGCCTTTTGTGTCTCCTTGCTTTAGTATTGAGTAAGTCTCAGATAAATTTAGCTTACATGAATTGGTAAGTACAATGACTTGGCATGCATAATACACTGCAAGAATTTCCACAGTGTAAATCATCATGATCTATAGTCAAGGAGTTGAACAACACAGTATCATAGGAAGGTTTTTCTGAGTTTGAGTGGTATCAAGAAAGAAGAAATTCGTAGTAACAATACTGGTGATGTGGATGTTCCAAATTCACAGCTGGTGGAGGAACTAGAATAATTTGATTTGCTACATATCCAGCTTACCCCTCCTGACAAGAAACAAGGCACTGTGGGGCTAGTAAGTACTATACTGCAACATGCCATTGTGCTCTGGTGGTGTGGGGAACTGTTTCAATCTGCAAAAATCTAAAAATATTACAGTTTTTGTTGATTTGTAGATCCTGCACTGTAGAGCAATAACAACATTGGTATATGTAAGTACAAAGGCATACAGCCAACGGGTATAAACTGTTATAACTCCACTGAAAACAAATGAAACTAAGACAATTTAGACCAGTTGAGGATTTGTTTTCATATATCCAGGGATATTTTATAATATGGCTTGGTCATATACCGTCATAAAAATAGGTAACAGATATTGCATCATGATCTTTTATGTTCAAGAAAGAAAAACACAAAACTGCAGTACATTTGATATATAAATTAAAATTCTAATGGAAAGATTTGTGCACACTGCTAGATCTAGG
Source organism: Pygoscelis adeliae (assembly GCF_000699105.1). Lineage (NCBI taxonomy): Eukaryota > Metazoa > Chordata > Aves > Sphenisciformes > Spheniscidae > Pygoscelis > Pygoscelis adeliae. Next base: position 272,631 of record NW_008825049.1, on the reverse strand, counting down.
AAATGACACAAAAATCTACATATGCTTCAAAACTCAGGTCAGGACTTCTTGAGCTGAAAGCTAGATGAAAAAATATACGCTCAAACACAAAATTCTTGGTAATATCCCTTTGTTGGCCTTAACAGAGCAACACTTAACAAGACAGAAAAAAACCTAGTATTTTGAGATAGGTTACTGAACAAAGATTTCCTGTCCAATATCTCTTATTTTCTTCAATACAAGAAAGTTTGGCAAAATCTTTTAATTTTCTATAAAAGCAAAGGTCTAAATATGAAATATGCTTTATTTTAGAACTTTCTAGTAATTGTTTTTCTGACAACTGAAATTTATTTTATCCATGTTACCAGTACAATTTAGTCTTACAGAGTTTATAGTGTTCCCTCTCACTCCACGTTGTTCTTATGCATTGCTTTGGTTTATGAAGTTCATTTCAGTGAGTTCATTCATACCATTTGCCCTAGTGCCACCATGGAAAATTTTAGCAAAGTATTAGGACCATTATTATAATAATTATTATAAGTATTATTATTAATGGAGACATCTGCCACAATGAAATAAATTTCAGATTATGAATTTACTGGGTTTGTTAAATAAATGTTCTTTGTTGCCATGAGTCCCTGAATACTAGCAAATGAAAAAAAAAAAAAAAAAGAATAACACAGACAAGAAAGACCTTCTATAAAGTTAGTAAACTATCAGCAAATGTTGATAATCCAGCTACAGTCAGTGCATGTGAATTACTGATCATACTTCAAGATCTCTACAGAGAATTATAATTCATAAATAAACTAAATTCTGTTTTAGTTGTAAGTTTTCAAAAAATTAGTTCCGGATTTCAGAGAAATTTATTAGCTGTAGGGTAAATGCACTGATATTCCTATGTAACAAAAAAATTATTACCCTCTGGAAGTACAAATTTCAAAGTATCTTTAGCCATTACATTTGAATATACATCCAGGATATTTGCAGTCCATTTTTCTATGAATTATGTATTTACAGCATATCTTGATACATGAATGTGATATTTTATTCCCAGTTTAAGAGAGTTATTTGTGGTTCATGAGAGAAAATTGCATCAAAAACATAACTCACGTAATAGCAAATAATACCTGATACTATATGTTTCATTTTGATGGAATATTTTCTTGCTGAATTCTTCTGAATGGTTCAAAGAGAATAGTTTTATCTTCTCCAGTGAAGAGAATCAATGAACAGTATAACAATCTTAAGGAATAGGCTCTTATTCAGAAACAAAGAATGGCCAGGGCTCTTCAGGAAGAAATTACTGTCTTTCTCCTGAGGAAGCTGACAATTGAATCATAACAGCTTGAATTTTGCACATAAGTAGTATCTGCTTTAAAAAAAAAAAAACACACACCACTAATTTTGTTGCTGGAAATGAGTTTGAGATGGTTTGAATAACTACATCTTGCCTGCAGTTCCCTCTTGTGCCAGAAATGTTAAATAAAATAACTGTTGTCATCACTTCTCTTTCTGTTGGATTAATTTTAGAGTTATGTATGAGACATAGTAAAGAAGTGTCTCATGTAAGTACAGATAAATATTGTTACATACCAAAAGCATTCCACTGATGTGGGTTGTTCTTGTCAATGTTATTTTGTACAGGAGAGGAGTCATTTCCTACCCACAACCTGCAGTTCCTTGGATGTTAGTGTTAATTCTATTTTTAAGTTAGCTCTTACTGATAAAATATCAAAAGTTACTTCAAAAACCATAATCATCATGAAGATTAGAAAGCTTGTGAGAGGTTCTCTGAAAAAAATTATTTTTGATTTCTAGCTAATCAAATTAATTGTATGAAGAATATTTTAGATATTTGTATGTAACAAAAGAAAAGAAATCAAACTCTTCATCTTCCCCTGATCCCTAAAATGCTCCGAAACTCATTTTATTAAAGGATTTTTACTTGGCACTAAAAAATATAATACCAAAATGGAAGCCCAACAAAATAATCTGCTCCCTACTCCTATTCAGAACAATGACTTTCAACAGAGCTCTGATTATACACTGATACCTTCCATAACATAAAACATGAAATAATGACTTCCTTTAACTTATTCTGGCTGTAGTGAAAATTGCAGAAACTCAACATTTGGCAAGATGATCCAAAAAGAAACCATTTAAAATTTCAGTCCTCAGGGAAAAATGTTTATGCTGTTATAAAAAGTGCAACAAAAATTTTCAGTGTTACTTTTCAATAGTTAAGAACAATTAAATTTCATTAGAGTAAAATAAATAGCTAGAAATCCTCTTCCACAACATGAAGTGCACTGCTGTGTTTGGACAATGCAGGACCCTAAATCAGGATCTCCCAGGTAAATGGTCAGAGGATGCGTGGGTGGGGGACCCAGCTGAGGCTGATCAAGGCAATTATAGCCTACTGGTGCTTTCAGGGCCCTGACAGCCTCAATGAACAGGATAGAAAGATAATTCGCAGTCTGCTCCTCTAGTACTGATACACATTGACGAGTGGGAAACTAATCACAACAGAATGATCAAGGCATGTCAAAAGGAAGAGTAACAAAATAATCAGGATCCTAACTCACTTTTGTAAATGTACTTACTGATGAAAGAAAGCGTGCAGAGGAGATCAAGACCTCCTAGGAAAATAATTAATGAAAAGATTTTGAAGAATTATTTTTCATGCCTAATTTCCAATTAAAAATTATTTTGAAAAAATGTTTCCCATTTCTAGAAGTAAAAGCATGGCAAAATTTATCCTAAAACTTTAAAATGGCATTTTGAATTTATTAGAAAAAAATTGTATAGAGTTTTTCGCCAGTGTACATGCAGAAATCAACAATGCCACTGTGATAAGATAAACAGCAAAAATATGTTTTTAAAAATTCTGCACTGTCATCAAACTTAAGCACTTGCACTCAGTCTGATACAAAACTCACCCAGAGTAACTAGAAATTGACTTCAATTAACTTCAGATTATATTTATTATTAATTTTTTTATCTTTTACCTGGAAGCTACATCAGCATTATAACGAGAAATCAAATTTGCTAACATCAACTGAACTTCTCATTTTTGCAATGAAAATTCCTTTTTTTAGTTCAGAAAAAAATATTCCAGACCTTGGGTAGGCACAAGTGTCCAATATGCCATGCCTGATGATAATTTCTGTACATTTATAAATCAAAGAGTTGCTGATGAAAGTGAAGCACATTCCAATCACTTTATGAAAAAACTTTGAAGGATGATGTTTCCCATTCCAGTGACAGTAGTTTTAGAATGTGTACAGAACCTTATCATCAGAACAGTCTTGGAAACAGTGAACTGTGCTGTCGCACATTAGATTTTTGATTACTGATGTGACATAATGCAGGAAGACAATAAAGTTTATTAACTGTATACATGAGCAGAGAAGTTCAGTATCAATAAAGTGGAACTTATGCTAGAAGAATATGAAAATCTTATTTTCCTTTGTACCTACAGAAATGGCATCCATAAATAATGTTTAGCACACTTTGGTTTATGCTGAAGACAGTTCAACAATAAAAAAATTACCTGTTCTCTTGCCTGAGAATAGATATTGGTTTCGTTTGGTTTGGTATTCATACTTTGATTTTATCACATTTCAATGACTTTCAAGATGCTTCAAAGGTGAGATATTCTATTATTGAAAGTATTTACCCTGATCATAAAGCAATGGCATTCTCTTAGTCTCATATCTTTGTATCTTAATATAAAGCTCTGGAAAGACATACTGACCCAAACTTCTTTGTATATGGTGCCTATTTTTTTCCTCTGAATAGAGGGTGATTATCAAGGAAGATCTATCATACTGATCAACTTGTAAAAACTGCTCTACAGAGAAGATAAGTGAAGCTGTTTTGTCTTGGTCCTTGCTATGGGTCATGACTACTTCAGATTCCTGTACAAAACATAATATGCACCTGTGCAGAGGCTTCAAGCTTTCCCAAAACTATATATGGCAAACTGCCAAAAAAAAAAAATTCTGGTTTATGTCATTCTATCTTTTGTTTCCACAGAATTTGCTAGGAAATAAAAAACTAGTGAAGTTCAAGTGTCCAGGGTTTGGTAGACAATTTTAGGATTGATGAGGAAGAGCACACAGAAAGAGGCTTTACATACAAGACATGTTAAGAAGTAAACCTGGTAGAGTTTAAAACTATGTATAAGATTGAACTGTTAAAGCCACAAATAATCAGTTAATAATATTGAGAATTAAAAACAAATGTAGTTGATCCAGCTGTTTATTTTCTATTATTAGAAAATGGTCATGATTGCTAACCAGTAGCACAAATATGGTGAATTGTGATTTTATGTCTTGATGCAATGAGTTGCTCGGGTGCCTTGCCCAGGAAACAGCTTACCAGTGTTGCCCTGGAAATGCTTTTGGAGAATTGCTGGCTGATGACTCATGTTACAGGATATAGCATTTTATTTATGCTGAAGTGTAATACAGACTTAGAACAGACAGACCAGAGGCCCCTATCCTTTCACAAAGTGAATGTTTTAGGAGCCAACCATACTTTCCACAGCTGTAGATCTCTTCAGTTGTGACTGTCTCTACTGGGTAACACCAAGAGAAGCCAATCAAAAGTCAAGACCTCTCTGTGGCTTTTTATCCAGCAAAAGAGTTCAGCTTTCAGTGTTGGACAAGACCAAACACATTTTATTCAGAAAATCTTTCTAATGACACACACTTTATAGGCCCCAAAGGAAATCTGCTTCTTGGTAGATATGTTCTCCAATGTTATTATCTTATTAGAGTTAGGAATGGAGTTGTACTAACTGATGGATTTTTGTAGCTGTTCTTGATAAGAAGTAGTTATGTAAGTTGGTGTATGAGTCTTGTTCTTTTTTTTTTTTTATCACAATCCTGATTTGGAGAAAATACAACTGAAGAAAATATCATCTGTATGGCAAAGTAGCTGATACAGGTGTTATGATATGCATATTGCATCTTCAAATGTTCAGCAGCAGAGATTGCAACTCCTAATTTGGTGTTTTATTCCATACACAGAGTGTTATAGGCAGAGCCAGTATGTTCTCACTGTCTCTGTCACAGACACTGCATATCTTCTGTTTTTCTAATTTGAAATTACAATGAGCTAGAATGATAAATACTCTTTTATGTTCTTCATTACTCATGGGAATATATATACTACTTCTCTGATAAATTTTTGTAGCCTTCTATTTATCTTTTAGCTCATAATGACAATATTTACATCAATACAGTCACCTCAGACATATTCTCAAACAGTTCTTTCCCCACAAAATGTCACGTGGAGCAATTATTTTGTGCAATGAATGATTTTGGATAATTTAGTGGAGTACAAACATTACTCAAGTAAATAGCTAGATTTATTCACAAAGGTACTTTGAAACAGTTAAAAGAATGCTTTATCGCCTCCTTACAGATGTTTATTTATTTGAAGGAACCTGTTTGTGATACTAAATTAACTTTTTAATATTTTGAATTGTTACTAGTAAGGAAGTATTCTCATTTTCTTCTGCCTCCCACAGAGGGACACAGAGCTGAGAAACAAACTTTTAACCTTTCTCCACCTGAAAGTAATTTCAACTTTTCAAAAGATGACAGTATTTGAATTGTATTTTATGAGAAGGCTTGCCTGAAGGTCAAAAAGGTGTCTGAATTCTTTTTTGTCTGGAGCTTGAGCAAAGAAATGCCAGACTGTCACTTGTCACTTGCCTTCTTACAAACAGCCTTTATTCTGGGCCAAATTGTGCTCTGATTTATGCAGTGCCAATATCTATAGTTCTGTCTTTGTTGAAACAATATGGATTTAGATCAGAGCAAGTGAGAGCAATGGCAACAGCACATTTTTATAGCCATGCCCTCAACCCGAGATCCTTAACTATACTGTTTGAGTACTGTTTGAGTTTGACAACTAGTGGAGACAGCTTGGCCTTTAGGAGGCAAATCAGAAACCTCAGGTGGTGTGATTAATTCTTTGCTTACCCTAGACCAATTACTCACATCTATATCCTTAAAACCAAATGAAAATTTGAAGTCTATGCTCCATATCATTAATACTATGCCTATTTTGGCTGAATACCAAGGAATTTGGTAGGAAATATAGAATGATTTGTATACATTCAGTATCCTAAGAAGTTGAATGAGTCTTTATTTTGTAATTTATGATTCAAGATTGCACACATCTATTCAGTTCTAAATGTATTTAAATATGCACATAATCATTTATGATCCATAGATCATACACAGATGAATTGACGTTGTTGGAGGCCTAAAGTCCTCATTAGTCTCCAAAAGCTGCAAATGGCTTCCAATCTCAGTGCTTCACCCAACATAAAAAATGAGTGCTCTCAGATAAAAAGCAGTAAGTAAATATCAGAGAGAAATTCAAATTAATTATTAATGTCTACTGAGCATGAAGAACCAAGGGAGGAAATTTCTGAGTGTTTAGATCTGCTTCCACTGTAAACTGAACGAGTATGGACATGAGTTAGAAGGACTCGTATCTGTAGGCATTGAGTTCTCTAAGGTACATTAGTTCCTTGAATGATTTCAACAGCCAGTGCAAGAGGTTTCTTTATGATGAATATTACTACACACAGGAGTATGGTCATGGACCTGACAGTCTTTCAGATCGAGGGAGTTCCCAGCTGTCCAAAACTTGGGCAAGGGGCTGTCAGTGGTATCAGCCTAGGTTCCCCTGGCCACAAGCAGCAACCAGTGGAGTGGTGAATGAGAAGGGGGAAGGGGGCTCCATTGACCCAGGTGGGGCTCACTGTGCCTACAGGTTTGGGGGAAAGGGGGACATCTCCCATCTCTTCCCCTCAGGATACCTGACTCCTCCCTGCTGCAGCACATGCTACCCTGGAGGTCCTCAGTGGAGGGTTGTGTCCCTCTCCTCTAGCATGTGTGCTGATCCCAAGAAGTACACATGGAGGGTTAACACTCCCTCATACCCCGAATCAGTTTACTGTAAGTTGTGCATCATCCTGTCTCATTTCCTCAACCAACAATACATGTTAAAGTCTGGTAAAAACTTCTCCTGTATGATATAATTTAGTACATTTTTACTTTGAGTAGAAGAAGGAGACTTTTTACATCTTCTTGTGCAATATATTTAGGTGATGTAATTGGTACACCACACAATGGAAATTATTTCATATTTAGGATTTATCTCTGAAGGACTAAATCAATGTTTTCCCACAGGTTTATATTTATAAACAAATTAGTTTATGTTTATGTTTATAAACATTATAGCTGTTTTGTTAGATAGTCCAACCAAGCAAAACTTGAATTCATTTTCTTATTTGAAAGTTGACTGCTGCTACCGTGCAGAAAAGTGACTGCAATTTTGGCTTCATGGATTTAGCTATAGGACATTCTTATTCAAGTTCTCCTCTATCATCCTGTTGAACAATATAATCTGAAATAAATTGTTTAGACAGTTATGTAGCAAGTAAAGACATTGTTAGAGGTGGGATATATGCAATTTTTTTCCTGTTCTATATAATACATATTTATCTAAATATTATGCATCAAAAAGCAAGTCTGAGAATCTTGATTCCTTTCTGCTGGCTAAGGCTTGTGTTTAGAATATAGCACAGTGGCCAAGGACTCTATTAGATCTGAAAATTTATTCCATGCTCTGGTATTGCTCAATTAATTAACTTTAGGCAACTCATTTGAAACCTTTTGTCTACCTTCTTGTTTTAGCATTACAGTCTTCAGTACAAAATTATGTCCTATGTGTTTTCAGTACCTAGCAGGGCGATGTCCCTTGTCTCCATATTCAGTGCTACAATTTAAATATCCAGTGTGATGACCATTATATGATAATGCAAATATAATATTGACCAGAATTCCTCTGATCACTTACTATCTAAGAAAGTGCAGGCACTTCTACCATATGCTTTTTCCTTTTCCCACAACCCCAGTTATTCAATAGTCCACAGACCACTCTTGGTCTAGGAGCAAGGGAGTTTTATTAATTTACATCTAATACAATCTGAGGGTTACAGACTACAAACAGTGGCAATGGTTGCAGCTGCCTGAAGCACCTGCTTTAAGAAAATCTTTCATGGAGCTTCATATTAACCTAATTAGGACTGTAACTGAGTGACATAATGTAGTCTTTTCTAGAATAAGATTTACACCTTTAAAGCAGTATTTCATAATATTCCTATTAAAAAAAAATAATTGTGCACCTCATTCCTCCTTAATGAATACAATACTTTTATAGTACAAGTTTAAGTACTTCTGCTATGACCGTTTTGTTTTTATCTCAATATAAGCTGAACACATCCCATTGGTTTTAATTGGTTTTAACCTATTAGGTTACAAAATAAGATCATACACTGCATAGTCTATTGTAGTTTAAATTACCATGATTTCTTGGTCATTCTATCAAGCAGTTCTGTTTGCTTCACATACTTTTCAATTTTCATCTTCTTTCAGGTTTCATCTTCTGATAAAGATACAAGGCAGTGAGGTTGGTTCTTCACCCCTGTAATGGACTTCACTAGAATACTGGATTGTGGAAATTCCAAGGAATTCCAATTCCTCTTGTGAAAATTGAGATTAATGAAAATCATCCTTCATATGAATATTCTCAGACTAATTTTATGGGCAAGCAGTGTTAGCCAATCTCTTATAACAGACTACAGTTCCTTGTGTTTTTGCAATGGTTCTTAAATATACAGAATAAAATGTCAATCATACAAAGGGCATTATCCTCACCTTTGGACTTTGGACAGGGACAACTAGACTGAAGTAAAAAAAAAAAAGTGCATTTTTTTAGTATAGGACTCTTAATATCATTTTACTTAGAGGACTGTGAACAGCAATGAGTTTAAATGCATATACCCTCAACTGCATAGAACATTCCACTCAAGCTTTATATACAGCGGTGTTGCGAATGGGCAATGTAGACCACTTAAAGAACCACTGTCAAAGATATCAGCAGAAGTGGTTTTACTGAAATACGATGTAAAAGTGTGACTTAACAAAGTTCAATGGCAAGGTTCACTCTATTACTTACTGCACAAAGGATATAACAATGATTCAAAACTACCGAGACAGAATCAAAGTTACCAAGACAAAATCAAAGTTACCAAGACAAAAATCAAAGTTACCAAGACAAAATCTTAGTACACTACAATACAAGGTTATGCACAATATCCGTCACTTACCAAGACCTGCAGTTGGTAAGAAGTCTCTCTGCCTCAAGGAGCAATGTTGAGAGGCGTCCCAACTCAAGGGGAGATCACCGCCATGCAGCCACGCTGCCTAGCAGGGAAAGCTCCAAGGCGGCTCACTCAGGCTGTCACATTTATGGAGTTAAGTGTTTGGCTTGTAGTCAAATTACATGTGATGGTAAAGGTATGCATGAGACTCCTTGTACCCAGAACTTTCTTTGTTCCTTGATAAATGAGTCTTGGAAAAGCCACCTGCTATTCATGTGTTAACCGTATGGTCAGTGTTCGAAGTTCATCTGTATCCATGCTCACTGTGTCACTCTGCTCCTTTGTGGGTTTTCAGAGAACAGACTGGAACTAGAGAAGTTCTTGGCCCTGTTACGGCTCAGACCTTTACCTCCTTTGGAGCCAGTACCAAACTACCACCAGTTTGGTTAAGGAGTCGAGTGCATCCATCACAAATGGGAATTTGCAGTCACAACTATTTAGTTAAGAAACAGAAATGCAGCATGTGAATGAAAATTAACTTTCAGAGATTGATATTCTAATGTAAAACAGAAAATTCTTCACTTACAATACTTAGTTACAAAATTATATATTTGAATAATTTTGAACTACAAATAAACTGAATAACTGTCCCATTTACAGCAAACCTGAAAATGGAACATGTCAAATTATTTCCTATGTATTATTATATCAGCTTGCCTTTAATGTTCTACATTGATTTTATGAAGCATGTTGCTTCAAATGAACTATGAAAAGCAGATTATCATTCACACTTGTTGCTAGTAAGGTATCACAGCCATATTTTTATATCTGTTGTCTAGCTGAAGTCTGGAACAGACACAGTAAATATGTAATTTTGTTATCATTAATGAAATCCAAGAGGAAAAGAAAAATCTCTTTGTAGGAGGATAAAAACAAATTCAGCCTTTCAACAGAGCAGTTGTTTTCCTTTTTTTCCCTGACTGCCTCAAGGAACGAAAAACGTTCTTTTGTGGAAATAGTTTTGTAAATGGTATAAACAGCATGTGTAAAGAGAAGCTTGAGAATTTTCTTATACTAAGCCCAGCATTTTTATATGTTAGTTTTGAGACATCACCTACAAAGGCTGATGATTTACACTATGTGAAAAGGTGCAGAGTGAAGCAAAGGCTGGAGCTATTATGAGCTAGTCTTCTTCATAAAGCACTGAAATAGACCAGGAGGAATGTGTTTCATTTCCTCAGTGGTCTGCCATTACATTTCATTAAATTTTGTCAGGATCTGAGTTTTCTATTTTCCTATGTCTGTAGGTGCTCTAACTGGCTTGAGTAGACTTCTTCCCATCCACTGGGTTTTTGGCAACATTTGACACCTCAGACAGGGCTTGTTCTTCAGGATCACTCTTGTTCCCTCTCTTTCCACAGATCTGAACTTAAAAGCAAAATGTGAATGTTATTACTGACCTCACTTGAGAACAAGCAGGCTGGCAGGACAGCATGACCAGACTTTCAAAGAAATTCAGAAGCCCGTTAATATATGGTTTTAATGACAGCAAATTCTTTAGATCACACTATGACAGAGTTTTTTCTTAACAGATCTGAAATAAGCTCTGTTTATGAAATACGAAAGTTTGAAATTGATAATTAGTTTTCATAAGCAAATCAATAAAATTCTTTTATACTAATTAATATATGAATTCTAGGTAGCACCAGATGTCAAATATATATGGAGTTTGACAAAAAATGTCAAAAACAAAATGACAAAATGACAAAACCAAAAAATGTTATGATTTGACATTAAGTATTATTTTTATGATAACAGTATCAGAGGTTTCCTTCAGACTGCCTTGCCTCCTGCAGATTTCTGTATAAATGCACACACAGGCAAAGAACAGCTGGAGAAGCAAAGTTGGGTGTGATTATATATGAATTTGTTTGCTAATAGCATTGGTTCCCAAGGAGGGGGGCAGGAAGTGTTGCCATCAAATTGTATTTTAGTGTTGCAATTATTCATGACAGTCTGTGGCTCAAATCCTGGAAATACTTTGGAATGTAACTTTAAAGTGTAATTGCTTTGAGAGAACTGGAGCCTAATTTTTTATATACACTGGCACTTGCAACACTCCATGCATACACTGCATGCAATATGATCTTGTGAAAACAAATTACCTGTTTTTTCAATGTAAATATTTTTCATAACAGATCAATGGAAAAAACCTGAAACTTTATAGAACTGATTCAAAGTAAAATGGTTTTGAAGATTGATAAAATTTATGTGTCATTTGCTGTGCCACAGGTGCTTCTAAGTTTTCAGATTACATTCTTGATTATTATCACCCACCCTACCAGCTGTCTCTATATTTTACACAAATATCTATCTTACCACCAACTCTAACTTACCACAGACCTAAAATCACTAGATATTTTTTGCTAACTTGAGTATTTTTCTTTCCAATCTTAATTGAAACCTTTTTAGCTGGTAGAACTTCCAAATAGCAATTATTTAAAAAAGCAAACAAACAAACAAACAAACCCCACACACACAACACCACCGAAAAAATAGAAGTGTTGTTACTGCTTTGGTTTTCTACACTTGCTAGCTCTGTCTCTGTTGGGTGGAAACAGTGAGGTGACTAGCCAAGTGATGGGTAATGAAGCAACACAGGATAGTGAGATGATGCAAGACTCATGAGTGTGTTGGGAAGTGAGCAAGGTACAGACCCAGAATGGAGGAAGTAATTATGAACATGAAATATGATTGTTACCTTGCAAATGTGGTGTAAAAGTATAAGACTATAAATGAAGGCAATGAGGCACTGCATTTAGAAGAATAATTCCTACCACAGTATTTCTATCTTCTTATTTACCTTTTCAGATTTACACAGCCTTTAGGAAAGTTGCATTTTTAAGTGTCTTTTTGATACCTAGGTGTTAAGCCCTCATATGTCATGTACTGTTTGCTGCTTCATTGATAATCAGCTGCGAAGCCATATCTCAGCTGTAGTGAAAATCCATTGCCAATCCATTGCCATTTCCTGTATTACTCATGCTGTGTTGTTTTCCTAGAGGCAGGTTAATTCTACAGCTTTTCAGCTGAGTTATGTCTCTTTACATGCAGTGGTTTCTTATCATGTCCCTTGTCAAGGGATGTAAAAAGGCCAAGTGACTACAGCTATTGAAAAAAGAGGTGTGGGAGTGAAGTGATTCAAGTAATAGGATGGCCTCATCAGCTCTCCTTTACTTTCTTCTCATTAACATCTCATAGGGAGAAATGCCTAGACCTGCAGCAGGGATCTAAGCATACCCTCATGAGGCTATACTGAAGGGGGGGGTTGTAGTTCTGCACTCCAATATCTGATGTCAACCTGTGGTCATTCAGTAGTTAATTTAGAGGTTTTCCAGGGTGAGAGAAGGGAGCCGAGAGGGTCTTCAACTCTCCTTCCCCCTACAGTGAACCCCTTCAACAAAGAGTGCTGCTACTGCTGCCTTTAGCCTTTAAAATATCTGGGGGGAGTGGGGGTCCATGCAGTGGGACCCTGAAAATATAACGTGGACCATCCCATGTGTCCACAGTTATATGTCATTCTGCAGGGACAGAATCTTTAAGGATCCCTAGGAAGGTCTCCATAGTTCACAGATTTTCTCTGTGATACTCAAGAGTTGTGCTACCTGGCTCAAATTTTTAAATTTCTCTGTAAGTTGACTAATTTTGCAGTCATGTATTTTCCTTTTATAACCGATTTTTCTCAAATATAAATGTTCCATTTGTAGACAGCTTGACCTTAGCCTAATTCTCTCAAGTTTCTTCCTGCTCTCTAGCTAATATAATTTGTTGATTTAATAATCTGAAGTGGCCTATTTCTCACAGGAGGTCTTGTACATCGATACATAGGCTTACTCTTGTAAGCATCTATTTTCAACCCACAAATCATAAATCCTTCCCCCTATACCCTGCAGTAAAGCCATTTTACAACTCTCATTCTTTCTACTTTCTGTAAATGTTTTCAATCCAGTTACCCTAATTATCCCAAGAATTTCCTGAGGCAAGTCCTGTCCAGGTGCCCCCATAATGCTCTAGAAGTGTGCTTACAAATTTTAACACTGTGGGCACATTTGAATGAAGATCACAGAGGTTCTATATCCATCATCTCTGGAATACTCACAGCTCTACTGGATCCTGGCAACTACACCAGGTTTTAAGAGATGCTATAAGGTCACCGCCTCCATTGGACTCCAGGACCTGGTGATTCCTTCTGTTCAGCTGTTGGAGCCCAGCCCAATGTGCCTGGAGACCTGCAGTTCTCTCCTCCCCAGGCCAATGGATGTGGCTGCTGCTTTCCCAGTTGCAGGTTCATCCAGTAGCAAGGCTGCATAGAGGACTGACATGGCCAGCCTAGTACAGCTTGAAGTTTGCAAGCAAATTATACATAGCAATGCACATTGGGTTAGGAGAAAATTTAAATACTGTGGTTGCTCCAGTTGCTAGGACCCAGGCACAATGGCCCTACAACCCACAGTCTCAGTGCACTTGCTGGTGCTTAGACCCTCATTTTCAGTTTCTGGGACTGCACACAGATGGGCTCCTATGGCCTGTGGTCTGACTCCAGGTACTGGCACTTTATGTCATTTCACGCAGGTCTCCCCAGTCACTAGTACTTAGACCCTCACTCATTCCAGTTGCTGGTACCACAGACATATATGCCCCTATGATCCATGCACCAACTCCAGTTTCTGGCACTTGATTCACTTTACTACAGTCTCTACAGTTCCTGGTACTTAGAAGCTGCAGCATTCACACATTGAAAAGACTGAAATTACACAGAAAGATAGTCAAGAAAGGATTTAATAAGAAGATAGGACAGACTGCAGTGATAAAGTGCAGGGCTCAGACAGACGAGTATACGGACCAGCAGCTGCTTACATGCAACCAGCCTTTTTTATCCCCCCTTGCCTCTATTTTCTCACACTTGCTCCTCCGTGATCAACCCAGATCCCCTCCTTTTCCCCACCTTTGCATCTTCCTCTAAACCTCCCATGATAAATTTTGCACAGGACCCCCCAGGTCTCCTTCAAATTTCCCATACTATGCTGCTCTTGTTTCTCCCTTCTGATCAGTTGTGAAGTTCAAGCTGACTTTCTTCAAGGGTAGGCCTGTGTAGTTTCTTGATGGCTCATCACTCAATAGCTGGAGAATTCTGGTCTTCATTATTGTCTCCCGTATCACCTACCCACTTGTCAAGTTTATGTACCTGTACATTTAATTTACCATGTTCCTTGCTATTCTTTTTTTCTTTTATACTTAATTCTCCTTAACCAGATCCAGATGAACCAGATCCTCTCACATTCCACACAACTGTTGAGGATATTGTGCACACAGAGCAAATAAAAGAAGTTATTAACTTAGCCCAGCTAATGACGTAGGCTAAGATTCTGCTTTGTATCATACTTGAATTATGAATGGTCGTCCCATGACAATATGCAGTAAAACTCATTTTCCTAGTTCTCTGATTAATGCCAGCCTTTCATGACCACAGGGTGCCAAAATACTCCTGAGTTGTTGCAAGACACAGATATTGGATTTATGAAGTATCAGCAGCAAAGATCAAAGGAAAAATGTGGAAAAAATACCCCATTTAGTTCCTGAAATTATCCTTCCTGTGAACACTAACCATATATAAAGATGGCTTATCTGCAAAGAAGTCACATGGTACTAGGCTGGTCTGTCTGTATATATCTGGATTATAGTATTGATACTAATAAAGTAATGAGGATCAAAGTGGGGAACAAGGCAAAGACAGCAAAAAGAAAGATCTCTGGGGTGATCTTGTTTTGTATTAGGCCTTTGTACAGCTTCTATAACAAAAGACATAATGCTGCTAATAAATTGTGCCCTCAGTGGAGTCTTCATGCTTTTCCATCTCAGAAAAAAGCACAACAGAGTTTCCTATTTGTATCAGTTAGCCAGGTTTAAATGGCACCTGAAACGACAGGATAGCTTGTATACAAGTCCCCTTATGATGATAATTTATGCTTTCATGCTCTTTGCTGCTGACATGTTTACGGTTTGTGCATAGCTCGCACTTTTCTAACAGAGGGCAGAGGCTTCCTTAGGTTTGCCTTAGATCAGCACCATGGGAAGTAGCTAATCATTCCCCTCTTAATCACAGGCTCATTAATTAACATACAATTACAAGGGTGATATAACTTTGTGAAATGAGATGTACATGAACAACAAAAACAACATGTTGTATAAAACCCAGGAAATATCAGTAGGAGTTTTATTCTCTACCGGTTTTCGTATGAACACTAGAATAAACTGAATTCATGTTACAATTGTACCTACAGTGACTACTACTGTACTGATTCTAAATAGTATCTAAATACACAGATTATTTTTTACTTCCTAGTCTCAGCTAAAATCCAAGTAAAACTCTGTGATGCATTTTTTTTAATCAAGGGTCTGTGTCATTTTCTTCACTGTGGCAGCTGCTTTTAAACCTTCCCTTTTTATAGGACTGTGATTTGGTATTAGTTGTAGTTCTTGTATATGTCTATTTTTTTTTATTTCAAATATAGGAAAGAGATAATTTGTATCTTTTTGCTCTTTAGCAGTGCATTTGTTCCCCATAAATTCTGTCTCCTTTTGATTGATGTGAAGATAATACTTTGTTCTTGACTCAAATGTAAGAGGGAGAGAAAAGCGTGGAAAGGAAATAGCTCAGCAAATATTCTAACATCTTGCAGAAGTCTTCAGCACACTATACATGATAACTTTCAAATGTATTTTTTATGAAGTCCGGTATGCATAGCTGTAAGCAATAGACCCATAAATTATCTACCCAAGATAAAATTGACCTGAGTACAGGATGTTTTAGTACTGCAGTCTACACTTATTGCAACTGGTTAGTCAGAATTCATTTATTTGCAGGGTACCCCTTGCCAATGGGTATGAATTTCTTGCTTGTTCACTTTGATTCCAAGGCTGATGTAATCTCTCCCCCAGTGCCTAGCTGTCAGATCTCTGATTTATTTAGATGATAATCTGATAGCAGCTCCCTGCGGAGAAGCATTGTCATGCTGTATCATACTCTCAATCCATTTGATCTCTGCCCTGTGGAATCTAATGAAGAAAGTAAAGTCACTTTGAATACCCTACCATTTACTAGACTTTCTAATAACTTAATCAGTTTCTTTTAAAAAACATGAAACCAATTTAATAAGAAATTAATAAGTGAGGCTTCAAACAAATTTGTCAGATAACTTCTATGGGTAAGTCACTGGATTTTTTTGTTTGTTTTTATTTTTAATTTGCATTATACTATGATCTAAGAAGGGACCATCATTGTCTATCAGACTATATTAACCAGCTTTGTTAATAATTTCCCTTGTGCCATTTTTTTTCATTAATTTGCAAGGATTTCTTAAGAACTTGAAATACTGCAACTTTGTTGTCTATACCAGACTATATTAAATGGTTAATTTAAAGGGCTAGTGGGTGGATATCACTGAAGAAAGCTTCAGATGAGTGAAGGCTTGCATTCAGATTTGGTTTGTTGACAGTATTCTTAGTTTTGGACACTCACAGGTGTTTTTTTTTTCTTTTTTCCTAAAGCCTGCAAACCAGGTTTAGGAACAGTCTGAGAACATCTTCATTTTGGAATGAAATATAGCTTGTCATGATCGTGGCTGAAGTTTTGTGTTATAACAAAAATATATATCCAGATCTTTTAAAATAAGTGGGAAAAAAAATGTATTTCCAGAGGAGCTTCCCAGTGGGAAGGAATTTCTTATTATTTCCAGACTACTGTGTTCCGTGATAATGGATGGATTTACTGCTCAATATTTAGTTGATAACATGTTTTTTATAAAATGAATTGCAAAAAAAAGGTTCTGGGAAGGTTCCAGATTACTGGAAAAGCACTGTAAATGATACAGTTTGTCTTCAGAATCAAACTTCAAAAAGCAGAATAATGAGTGCATTGAATTAGGCATAGACAAGCAAATATTTCATTTGAAATATATTTCCATTTGAGATTTGAAATGCAGCAGTCTTCTAAAATGTGGATTTTGGTGAAATGATCCTAAACAGGCAGGTGTTTTCAAAAGTAATACTCCCATAACTACTATTAATGGATACTGCTCTACAAAATTCAAGAGCAAAATACTTTTTATTACAAAAGCATGGAGTGACTGGTATGATTACACTAACTATTAGTCATACAAGTAATAAAGCACAATTTCTGCCTAAGGGAGTTTACTTCAAAGTAGACAAGGCATACAATAAATGGAACTAGGAGACATTATTATTTGCAAATGAGGAACTCAGGATAAGGGCATATAAATGACTTGTGCAAGACTGCACACATTCTACAAAGGTGCCCTAATATACTTCAGTAGTATCCCAACTAACAGACTTGGTATCTTGAGTGTCTGAGTTTGCTGCTAGACACCCATGCTGGTGTATCAGTGTCTGAATTTGCTGGTAGTCCAACTGGCTGGGTGAAATATGACAGGCATGTTGACTATTAAAATCTTACACACTTCAATACTTCAATAGCTTTATTTTCATATTTTTATTACATTTTCATTTTCAAGATACAAAGATTTCATTTATGCCTCTCTTCCTATTATGTTCTTGGTGTTTGGACTTTCATCTCTAAATTCACTTTATGGTTCATTCATAATTAAATCTGTTCAACTCCCTGATCTCAAGAAAGCTAAGACAGATCCATCTCATAGATCTGTAACTGCAAAGCAGTCCAAAGATACCTGAGCTTGTTTGAAATGAGGTGATTCAAGGTCTGGCATCAATGTAGTCATACGAGCACAGTGCTGAGACCACCTAAAAAGGCCAGAGAAAAAGCGGAAAGGGAATGTGCTCTGCACACAGCCAACAAAGCCATCTCTCACCTTCACTGATGTGACTATGATTAGATATATTTTTGTTTCAACGGCTTACTTGGTACGTCAGGCTGCATAATTTACATCTGCTGACTGCCACAAGAGTTCCTTCCATGTAATTTTTTACCATTTAAACACTGAAACTTAAGAACATCAAGCAAAACCATCATGGATTATCATTTCTTGGGACTTCTCTTCTTCCTTCTTCCTTGTTCTACTTTCCCTTTTCATCAGACCTGGCACAAGCTTTCCCATACTGAAGATTTAAGACCCTTTAAATAATACATTTTGAAAATTACGCTTTTCAGTACAAAGTTTTGGTGCCCAAGATAGTGTGCATCAAAAAGAGATTTAGAGTATTTAGATAGAATTGTCCATATAGAATTGTCCATATAGAATTGTCCAAATAACAAATATGGGATTGGCACACTAATGACTTAGTATCCAGAATATTCTGTCTCAGGTTTACTTTAAGATAGAATTAACACTTCCACTGTAACAGGTTTTAGAGACCTGAACCCAAGACTGACTGCTGTCATTATGAGTGCCCTAGGAAACTAGCAACAGAGTGGTTCACATTCAATACTGGCCCAATATAGTTCATATTCTTCTCTGTTGTAGGTGCTGAGGGATCTCCTGGGTGTTGAAAATTTTAGGTTGGGAGAAAGAAATGAACTTGAGTCTCCTCTCCTGTAACATGTAGTCAATTATAGGAAAAGTAGCTACTACCAAAGTAATGGAGCACCTTCCTGTTGATGTGGTTTTTAGGAGTGCTCTGAAACTCTAAAGCATTTCATACAAAGTCTCTTTCTGAATTCCAGATGGTTCTTGATACAGAAGTAGGTATATGTCGATGCAAGACAGTTCAGTGGCATGCACAGAAGTATCTAGAGAACTTTAATGCAGAAGGAAAGTGTTAGGTGAATCTAAATAAGCAATTCAGTAGAAGGAAGTTAGGAACCCAAGCAGTTTTGGAATTGGATGGATTTCAGAGATCCTAGATCCTGCTGTATTTATAGTCATAGGCTTTTAGTTTTCTACCTGATTTGCAGCTATCCTCAGTATATCTTAAATCTGTAGCTATGACCTATTTTGTATACCCCTTGCAGAATTAATTTATCAAGGTTTTGAGTTCCTTGGGGTTTTCAGCAGGTTTTTTTGTTGTGGGGTTTTTGTGTGAGAAATGTTTGTTTGGATGGCTATGATTTCATATTCTAGTTTACAGTATGGGACTTCTTAAAGTGCTGTATTGTTACTCCTGAGGCCCAGTCAGATGAAATGGAAAGCTTACTAGAGATATCTGAGTTTAACAAATTGGGTTAAAATTCTGTCTTGCTGGAAGACTATTTTATTTTATTTTATTTTATTTTATTTTATTTTATTTTGGTCACTTTGCCAAATGTTTCCTTTAATTCTTCTCAAAAGAAGAAGACTTACCTCACTGGGTGCTTTTCACCTAGACCATTGTAAATTTAAACTCCAAGTTCCTACTTTTCCTGGTACAATTCAATCCAAGTTACTCTGTACTGATAAATTTCATCAGATTCTGTATCTTAGTGCATCAGGTATATACATATATTTAATTTAAGGCAAAAATGTGAATATGTTGGACACTGCACACACAAATATCAGTGCAGACTTGCTTACTTGCTTACTTGGCTTCAGTACGCCATCTCCATGATTCCGGTGTACAAGTTATGAATTTTGGGAATATGAACTACTTTTTAACAGTTTCCTGAAGCATTTCTAGCCACTGGATTCACATCAAGAAGTCACATTTTTTTTTAAGGTCACAGAAGAACAGAGCTCTGTCTTGTGCTGTCCAGTTTTGTTATCTTTTGATAGTGGGTGTAATGTACTTCGGCAGCTGCTGACTGCAACATCTCTGAGTTTTTCCATATTTATCCTAAGATAAGCTTCTATTAGCAGGTCAATTTGTAAATCCTTTCTGAACATCACAAGTCTTTCAAGACCCAGAATAGGCAATTTAAGTGGCATATTTTACCTCACCTGGCAAAGCAGGGGATTTAATTAATAATAACTGTTAAACAGTACAGTTGAGCTCTGTGCATATAAAGAGCCCTCTGAATCAATGGAGTTATATACACTAATCAGCTGAAGTCAAAATTTGGTTCTACAATAATGCATAGACAGTATCTCCGTAACATTGTCTTCCTGGCAATAATCCAATTGACCTAGATTTCTAAGGAAATTAAGCACTGAAGCTAAGTGCCACAATATTGATCTTTTCAGAGATGGAGCTGACATTCACATTATTGCATTATCCTGCCTCTTTTACCATATGTGAAGAAAATTCAGTGCCTCAGAACGATTATCCAAAAATTCCCTAAGCTTAAGATATCTCTTCTTAAGGAAAGGAGGTAGTTATGGGGAACCAGTCAACAGGAAACTCTGAAAAGGTGAAAGAGTCAACTCCCATGACTCAGCTTCTGTCCTCTCAGGATCTACACCCTGCAACCTTCTATTCATGCCCAACAAAACAAGCACAAATTTGCCTTTTTTTTAAATGCAGAATTAAGAAGGATTCCCTCTTCCTCTTTAGAATATGACTGGAAAAGTCAGCGTAGGAACCACTGGTTATTTTCTTTACTGCTTTAGTTTTGGTTATTTAGATTTTTACCTGGGTCTGGGGAAATGAATGTCAGTTTTTCTCCATTTCCATAGAGGATTCGAGAACAGATCTTCCCCCACACTCTCATAGACTTCCAAATCTTGGGGATCTGAAGTGAGGGATTGCAAGTAGTCCCTCCTCACCTTGAATGCTGGATTAGGAGATGCAAGTTTGAATCCTTTCAGGAAAAAGAGAGATTTGAACTTTTCGGTTCAGTGTTACGGGTGTTCTGCACACTTTAATATTATATAAAAGGAGGCCATCACATTTCCCATCCGTTATTTTAAAATGTAGCATTAGCAGTGAGAGATCCAACCCTGTCTGTCTCTCCTGGAGGTGCTGTAGAAAGATCACATTAAGACCCTCATTGGATTTAGGATAAGAATGGCAAAGTTCGCCATATTTTTCTCAGACATAAGTACTAGAAAGTTACTGAAATACCTAATTCTCCCAAAACAAGGTGGCTTGTCTCATCCTGACATTTTGAGAACACTACAAATTGCAACTGCTTTGGTACGACTCCATGCATAGGAGGCAGCTAAGGCCTTTTTCATTTGTTTGTTTGTTTTCCAAAGATATAGGCAAAGGAACTATTTGCTGAGTGGCTAGATGCACCACATATGATATGTAAGTCTACATGTCAGGAAAAGTCAAATTGCATTGATTCAAACCAGGAAGCAACAGTTTACAAATTGTAGTTACTACAAGTTCACACACCTCAGTTTGGCTCATGTTAACTTTTCCTTTAGGAGTTTAAAGATTCTAGCTTTCATCTAAATTTTCTACTGGAGCTGGGCTCTTGCTTGGCAATAATTCCACCTAAATATATGCTACTTTGCTTAGGTAAAAAATAAATTACACAGGAAAAAATTATCTCCAAATCTGGGTAGTAGAATTGCATTCTCACAATTTTTTTCTATAACTACTGATGGAAAACACAACAGATTGCAGCTCAGGAGCAAAATAAAATATATATCTCCTCTGTAGTGACTAATAGCCTATGCTACCCTGGAAAGACACAAGTTTATCACTTTATTAAATATATTTGGATATTAAAACTTCTACTTTTTTCCAGGGACTCAAAATCAAAGAAAAAAATAAACAAGGTATATCTCAACTTAAAATCTGTTCTGTCAACCATAGCTGACAGTCCTCATGACACAGACTGATGTCTAGAGTTGTTATGTACCAGAATGTTTCCTTATTAACAAGGAAATAGCAGCCTCTCAATCAAGATTGAGAAGATACATTTAGTTAGCGTGTAGGAAATGAAAAAGATGCATTTAGGAAGCTTGTAGTATACAAACAATTGTATTTAGCTCAGCATGTATCAGTACCTCATTGAACTTATTTTAAGCATTATTAGTTATATTGTGGAAATATAATTTTCTTCTCAGTGCTTGGCACCTCAGTAGTACAGGGACAACTTTTATCTGAGATAAGACATGACAGTTGCCCCGTCCCCAGCTTCCAGCTAAAGTCCAACCCCCCTGCAGGCAGCCACCTGTACTGTTTGCCCTGGAAGTCATGCCCCTCTCCTGGTCACATGGCCCATTGTGATTGACTGGAAGGACCAGCCAACCCTCTTCCAGTTTTCCTGGAAGTACATCAGACCGGGAAGTTCCTTCAGGTATGTACACAGGGTCCACCATTTTGGTTTAGCAACCATTTTATAAGAGGGATCTGCCATTTTGTTAAATGTTTTCATGCTGCTCTGTGATTGACTGATGGACACTTCTTGGCACTGTCATACCCGTGTGTTCTTAGGCAGCCCTGTGATTGGCTGCAAAGCCCTGTGTTTCTACAAAGACACCGTCAGGCAGCAGGAACCAGTCTCGCTGGATGGCATCAGTAATCAGGGGTTTAGGCAACGCCCAGCTCTGACAGCCTAGAGTAGCGGGATTGAACTCCTGGGATACCTCCACAGTGATCTGTTCTTTCAAGACAAGCTTTTGTTGAACAGCGTGGATTTAAAAGTTAAGCCAATGAGCAGCAAAATCAGCTTTTGTTAGGTGAGCTCCCCAGCAGCAGGAGCCTCCAAGCTGGTTATTACCCCTGCCTCACTATTTGTGAAGAAGGTGCAGGTGGCACCTGGAGTGCGTTTGGAGCATGCTGAGGCATTACTTACAGTCAACACTAAGTACCCAGGGGACCACATGGGCAAAGTGCTTGGCGTACTGGCCAGCAATTATGTCAACAACCAGGAAAATTTATTTCTGGAACAGCTGCCAAAGCTTGATGTTATTGGGTTCACAGATAATGATTCTTTTTACAATAATTATGCTAGGAATCCTTTCAATGTTGTGCTACAAATTTTGTGGCCCTGTATGTGGTTGGTGAGGAAAAGCCAGCAAAACTACTGCAGCCTGATCTTAAGAATGGCTGCTGTGTGAGAGAATACACACGGATCATTCAGATGATTGGCAGCCATATGAAAGACTATTCCCTGCTAGTTGACAGGGAATACTTTGCCCCTGGCTGTATCCTGTTCACCTTTGTCCTGCCTCCAGACCAAGAATGTGCTGATTGCTATTCCCTGATGAAAACATGAAACCTGAGAGCAGAAGTACATTTTGCTGAGGCCTTGGCCACCACTGTTAATATGATCACATATGGTGTATTTGGCAACATGATAGAAACCAAACAGAAGAGACGTGCTCTTCTGCTACATGTGAGGATGGACACTGAACAGCTCTCTTGGTTTTTTTTCAGCACCTCCTTTGCCAGAGGAATATTTCTAGGTGTTTACCCAAGCAAGGGTAAACTACCAAGGGCCCATGTTTCTCCAAAACCAGCAAGTGTGGTTGTGAATAAGAATCCACATGGCCAACCTGGAGAGCACTGGCTAGCAATTTGCCTGGCACAGCAGAATTTTTTTACTCATATGGCTATCCTCAAAAGAGTGCTTTCTTTCCTGAAAGCATCATGTCCTTTTTAAAACACAACACTGTATATTGCTTTCCAGAGGAAGCAACTGCGGCATCCCTTATCCACAGCCTGTAGATACCACTGTGTCTTTTTTCTACATCAGCGTAACAAAAGACTACTTTCTGAACAGCCTTTAAAATTGTATTCTAGTGATTTAGTAGAAAATGACCAGACGGTGATGCATTTTGTAAAATATGAATATGGAGCATTCCCTGTGAACAGAGCCACTCAAAATATGTTCCAGAAGACCAACTCATGCATCTCTTGTAATGATTTTCATAAATGTATACTTTAAATAAAACTGACAATGCAACTAATGAGCTGTGTGTGTGTTCTTTAACCACCACCACCAACAACATTTTTTTTATGCTACAGACAGCAAAATTTAAGAATGATATGAATCTTTCTTTACAATGGTAAACTTTACAGGGTAAGCCACTGGGCTTTAAGTATCTTTCTTTTCTTAGGTGGTCCATGTGGTGCTTCTCAGTCCTCCTCTGTAACTTTTAGTTGTTCCAGGAGACACCAGTTTATTGTATGACCTATTGTCATGGTTTAACCTCAGTCAGCAACTGAGCACCACACAGACGCTCGCTCACTTCCCCCCCACCCCCGGTGGGATGGAGGAGAGAATTGGAAGAGTAGAAGTGAGAAAAACTCGTGGGTTGAGATAAAAACAGTTTAATAATTGAAATAAAATAATAATAGCAATAATATTGCAATAATAATAATAATAATAATACACAAAGTAAGTGTTGCACAGTGTAATTGCTCACCACCCGCCGACCAATGCCCAGACAGTCCCTGAGCAGCGGCCCCCCCCAGCCAGCTTTCCCCAGTTTAGGTACTGAGCATGACGTCACATGGTATGGAATGTTTCTTTGGCCAGTTTGGCTGTGCCCCCTCCCAGCTTCTTGTGCACCTGCAGCCTTTTCAGTCGGTAGAGCATGGGAAACTAGAAAGTCCTTGGCTAGTGTAATCACTACTTAGCAACAACTAAAACATGGGTGCATTATCAACTTTGTTCTGGTCCTAAATCCAAAACACAGCACTGTACCAGCTCCTAGGAAGGAAATTAACTCTATCCCTGCTGAGACCAGGTCACTTAAGGCAGAAAACAAGACATTCACCATGGCCGTGGTTTCCATAAAAACATTCCAGCCTTTAGGTGTTCTCTGGCTAGAAGGGGCACAAATCTGAAGGATGCATCAGACTAAATCAAGTAGTCTGGACCACCTTGATGACATGTCCTCTGTATACAAAATTTCCTCGTTGTCCCAAGAAGAAATAAGCTTGTGTGGCCCTAGCTTACCCAGGAGAATCTGTGCATTATTCCAAAACCATGGATGTACATTATCCAAACTTCCTGAAAAACAGGTCCTTGGGAGTCTCAAGGGGCTTTTCCATGTCTGTCTTCTTTTCTTCAAGAAGAACAAGAGTTAGCTTCCCCCTTTCCTGATCACTGCTTCACATGTGCCAAGTACATCTGAAAAGCAGCTGTATACACCTTAACTGTCTCATGGGCCATCAAGCCTGGTTTCTGGAGAATGTCCCTCATTTCAGCATCCAAAGAGTGCACAGCATCAGACCTCATGTCTTCCCTGGGTGGGAAGATGCCCCAGATGGTTTGCAGGTGCCAGATAACAATTTTTCTGTATATTCCATCACTGCTTTACCAATGTGATCAGTGGAAGAGCAAAACTTACAAAAGGACCAATAAACCCACTGACTTGCTTCACCAGTAGCTTCCTTCTTTTGAAGGATACAGCTACTACTCAAGTGATCCTTTTTCAGCATGCCTGTCTGGTGGGATATTAATGGAATGTTCCCCTTCAAGCTTTTCAGGGCAATTTCAGAAATGGCCTCTATCAGATCATTGGAAGCAGTACAGAGTATTGCTTTCTTCTGCTGAGGGGAGGACCAGATCAGCAGCTCCAGGAGCTTCCAGAGAAAGGTTACTCTTCAGACACTGGGACACCAGCTCAACTAGACCTTAGTTTGGCTACTGCAGTAAAAGTCAATAAAAATATTTCTATAAATACATTCAGAACAAAAGGAGGACTAAGGAGAATCTCCATCCTTCATTGGATGTGGGGGGAAACATAGTGACAAAGGATGAGGAAAAGACTGAGGTACTTAATGCCTTCTTTGCCTCAGTCTTTAATAGTAAGACCAATTGTTCTCCAGGTACCCAGCCCCCTGAGCTGGAAGGCAGGGACGGGGGGTAGAATGAAGCCCCCATAATCCAAAGGGAAATGGTTAGCAACCTGGTACACCACTTAGACATACACAAGTATATGGGGCCGGATAAGATCCACCCAAGGGTACTGAGGGAGCTAGTGGAAATGCTTACCAAGCCACTTTCAATCCTTTATCAGCAGTCCTGGCTAACCGGGGTAGTCCCAGTTGACTGGAGGTTAGCAAATGTAACGCCTATCTACAAGAAGGGCCGGAAGGAGGACCCAGGGAACTACAGGCCTGTCAGCCTGACCTCCGCACCGGGAAGGTTATGGAGCAGATCATCTTGAGTGCCATCACATGGCATGTACAGGACAACCAGGCAATCAGGCC
This sequence comes from Pygoscelis adeliae, assembly GCF_000699105.1. Classification (NCBI taxonomy): domain Eukaryota; kingdom Metazoa; phylum Chordata; class Aves; order Sphenisciformes; family Spheniscidae; genus Pygoscelis; species Pygoscelis adeliae. The sequence continues at coordinate 246,428 of NW_008825049.1, read as the reverse complement.
CCATCAGCATGGGTTTATAAAAGGCAAGTCCTGCTTGACTAACCTGATCTCCTTCTATGACAAGATGACCCACTTAGTGGATGAGGGAAGGGCTGTGGTTGTTGTTTACCTGGACTTTAGTAAAGCCTTTGACACCATTTCCCACAGCCAAGTATATGAGATTCAACAAGGCTAAGTGCCAGGTCTTGCACTTGTGTCACAAGCCCATGCAATGCTATAGGCTTGGGGAAGAGTGGCTGGAAAGCTGCCCAGCAGAAAAGGACCTGTTGGTTGACAGCTGGCTGAACATGAGCCGGCAGTGTGCTCAGGTGGCCAAGAAGGCCAATAGCATCCTGGCTTGTATCAGAAACAGTGTGGCCAGCAGGAGTAGGGAAGTGATCGTCCCCTTGTACTCGGCACTGGTGAGGCCACACCTCAAATACTGTGTTCAGTTTTGGGCCCCTCACTACAGGAAAGATATTGAGGTGCTGGAGCACATCCAAAGAAGAGCAATGAAACTAGTGAAGGGTCTAGAGAACAAGTCTTATGAGGAGCAGCTGAGGGAACTGGGGTTGTTTAGTGTGGAGAAAAGGAGGCTGAAGGGAGACCTTATCGCTCTCTACAACTACCTGAAAGGAGTTGTAATGAGGTGGAAGTTGGTCTCTTTTCTCAAGAAACAAGTGATAGGACAAGAGGAAATGGCCTCAGGTTGTGCCAGGGGAGGTTTAGATTGGATATTAGGAAAAAATTTCGTCACCGAAAGAGTTGTCAAGCATTGGAACAGGCTGCCCAGGGAAGTGGTTGAGTCACCATACCTGGAGGTATTTAAAAGAGGTGTAGATGTGGCGCTTAGGGACATGGTTTAGTGGTGGACTTGGCAGTGTTAGGTTTACGGTTGGATTAGATGATCTCAAGCGTCTTTTCCAACTTGAATGATTCTATTCTATGATTCTATGATCATGTTCCTAAGTCTGCGCTGTTAGCAATACAGGGTGTCAGTAGAGCTCCTCTCTATTTATTGCTGAACACAGGTCTTGTCTTTTTTTTTTAAATGGACATGGTAGCCCACTCTGGCAGAAAAAGACACGTTCTTAGTCTAAAACTCTCAGGGCTAGAAGCATTTAAAAAGACATCCAGGTACCCGTAGGGTGCCTTTGTAACATCTTCAAATGCTTCTACAAAGAACCAGGGCTTGCCAGGATATATCTAGCTGGCTAGAGACAACCTAGAGTTTATCCTGGGATTTCTTAAATAACATCATATATTTTGTATTGAGAGTGATCATGCAGCTCCTTTTACCCTGGCAAAAAAAACCCAACATTCTGCACAGTGTACAGAATGCTAAGACCCCTGTGATGCAAATACTTATTAAAAGCTTGCTCAGTGTCGTGACTCTTACAAGCAGAGTACATCAAATCTTGATGGATCGCAGCATATTTACTTTATTAGGGGGAACAAATGGTTATCACCAAGACTTTCAGGTAAGTCCTCCAAAATTTGATAAAAGGGTATTTACAGGGCAGATCCTAGTACAACAGTTGCCAACAACTGTAACACTGAACAATACTTGCAGGCATAACAGACAGTGAGCAGTCAGCGTTCTCCAAAAGACTTTTAACAAATAACTTTCCCCAGTTGCTAGTGTAGCAGAAAATGGGTGCTTCCAGTACCTGTCCATGATCACAAACCATAGAGGAGGCTTTTAAAATTTTTAGTCAGCACTCCTGTCATAGACAACCTTCTGTGTCTTCTGAAGGGTCCTTGTTTCTGTTGCCCACTTCCGCTTGTTCCTGACAATAGAGCACTGCACTATGATCTTTTTAGGGCCGTCACTGCATGGATTTATGCTGCAATCCAATGTGAGATCCCTCAATGCCTCAAAATTGATCTTTTCTCTGTTTGTGACATTTAGACTGATGCCTTTAATCTTTAAACAACACTTACCTCCAGACTGTTAGTAGCTGTAGGATTTGGGGCCTGATGACACAAACTCAGTAATGTGCTCATCTGGTTGCAACTCGCTTGGCAACTTGCCCAAATAGTTACTGAGCAAGGAGCTCCAATCCCCCAGACAAATCATGAATATCACACTGTCTGTGCCATGATAAAGGTTTTGCAGGGCATCTAAGAGACTGCAAAGCTCCAAGTGTGTGTATGCTACAGTGAAGCATACTATAAAAATGTTAGTGTTGTGCTCCAGGGTCAGGTAATCTCTGGCATGCTTCCATGAGACAGTGGCTACATCCTCATCAATAAAATGCCAGGAGGACATATTGTAAGCCAAATAAAAGACGTAACCACAGAACTCACCTGTTTCTCTTATAACGGTGGTGCTGGGTAGGTTGGACAGAGAATTTAAAAATAGTTCTGCGATTTGGCATGTGATAGGGGTTTTCTTCATATGTTCAGGTTGCAAAATGACATCTTCTTTCAACCTGTGATCTTCAACATATTTAGCTTTTTTGTCATCACCTATGCACCAGGCTGGGTAGCATGAAGCTTCCTGCTTCTGGTGGAGGTTTAGTTTTATATAATCTGAGAAAAGACTGCTTTCTCTCTATTCAAAATGTCAAAACTCATGGATTTCACAAACACTGTAGTCCTTCTCCAGAGCCTTGTTCAGTCCCAAGGTACACCAGGTACTCACAAGGCCTCTTTCTTCATCACTGTGGGTGCAGGTTTCAGCACAAGCCTCTATCGGGTTTACGGGCAAGGTTGGGGGGGTGGGGAGAGGGGGCCACAGGGGTGGCCTCTGTGAGTAGATACCAGGGACTTCCCCCGTGCAGTTCTAGACAGCTCCAAAACAGACCCACTGCTGACCAAAGCTGAGCCAATCACTGAAGCTGGTGGTGTCTCTAAGAACATATTTAAGAAAGGGTAAAAAAATGCTGTGCAGCAGCTGTAAGAGAGAGGAGTGACAAAAAATGTGAAACAACCCTGCAGACACCAAGGTCAGTGAAGGAAGGGGAGTAGGTGCTCCAGATGCCAGAACAGAAATTCCCCTGCAGCTCCTGGAGAAGACCATAATGAAGCAGGTTGTCCCCCTGCTGTCTGTGGAGGACCATGATGGAGCAGATATCCACACTGTATGCTGTGGAGGACCCCCAATGCCACAGCAGGTGGGTATGTTCTGAAGGAAGCTGCAGCCCATGGAGAGCCCATGCAGGAGCTGTTATGAACTGACCACAACCCCCATTCCCCATCCCGCTGTGCCACTCAGGGTAGGAGGTAGAAGAGTCAGGAACAAAGGAGTGAAGCTGGGCCTAGGGAGAAGGGGTGGTGGAGGAAAGTGTTTCTAATTTTGTCTTTGTTTCTCACTATCCTATTTTATTTTTAGTTGTCAATAAATTAAATTAAACTTCCCAATTTAATTTAATTAAATTAATTAAATTAAGTAGGGGCTGTTTTCCGCATGATGGCAATTGTTAAATGATCTCCCTGTTTTTATTTCAACCCACAAGCTTTATTATCTTACTTTCTTCCCATCCTATTGAGGAGTGGGAGTGAGAGAATGGCTTGGTCGGCATCTGGCAGTCAGCCAAGGTTAACCTACCACAGCAGCTCAAGGGAAACAATAGCTTGCCATTTACCATTTACCCTCATGTGAAGCACAGGGAAAAAGAGCCCATGTCCTGGTTTTGGCTGGGATAGAGTTAATTTTCATCCTAGTAGCTGGTATAGTGCTGTGTTTTGAATTTAGGATAAGAATAATTTTGATAACACACTGACGTTTTAGTTGTTGCTAAGTAGTGCTTGCACTAGTCAAGGACTTTTCAGCTTCTCATGCCCTGCCAGCAAGAAGCTGGGAGAGGGCACAGCCAGGACAGCTGACCCAAACTGGCCAAAGGGGTATTCCATACCATGTGATGTCATGCTTAGTATATAAACTGGAGAGAATTGGCCATGGTAGGTGACCGCTGCTCGGGAACTGGTTGGGCATAGGTCAACAAGTGGTGAGCAGTTGCATTGTGCATCACTTATTTTGTATATTCTTTGATCATTATTATTATTATTACTATTATTATTATTTTCCCTTCCTTTTCTGTCCTATTAAACTGTCTTTATCTCAATCCATGAATTTTACTTTTTTTCTTTTAATTCTCTTCCCCATCCCACTGCGGGAGAGGAGAGTGAGTGAATGGCTGTGTGGTGTTTAGCTGCCTGCCGGGTTAAACCACAACAGCCCATGAGGAAAGTAGACCTTTACTTTGACCATCGCAAAGTAGGCTGTCAGGGTGTCAAAATTTTCAAAATTAAATTTGGGGTGCCCAAGAGAGTTTTATTTTGCATGTCGATGAAGAGATAGAGGCCAGTAAAATCATAGTAATTCCTTTTTTTTATCAGTGACTGCTCTGTAATACAGACAAATGGCATTTGTTCTGCTGCCAAAAAGCGCATCTCTGGGGAACAGCAGTGTGGGCAGTTTGCTCCTGGTAACAACTCTGCAAGCTCCTCATCTAATTTTGTCATAGAGACCCACTGATGCTCCCATATAGATCCGATTTTAAAATTCTTTAGGTGGTACACCTTTTGTTATGTTGTATAATACAAACATCCAAAGGTGGCCCCTACCAGAGGATTCCATGGTGGCATTTGGTACAGCCATGGAAAAAGCACCCAGTAAATTTAAAAGCTGTTGCCGCCTCATCAATACGTGCACAGACATCCAAGAAATAGGATCCTACTTACTTATTCACCACCTTGCCAAGGAGTCTTGCCAAGGAGTGCAACTGAGTTTTAAGGAACATAAACCGGTATGTGGATGTGCAAGTAGAGGCCTCAAAAGGATCTACAGAGCGATAAACTACCACTTTTTCACCACCCCTTTTCTCATAGAATGCATGATGTGTCATCATAACAATCGCATTCCTGTTTAATAAGCACGCCTCACTCAATATTTTTACAATCAACTGGCAATAATAATTCAGGTTTTTTTTAAATTCAGAAATCTTCTCCTGATTATATGTCTGCCATGCCAAGAATTGATTTTTCTCTTCAGGCATCATGCTATCCACCCCGTAATATTCTGGTGGTGGAATAGGACCCACATAACCTTGATTTTCAGCAGTGTTGATAAAAAGGTGGAAATAAACTTTGCAGCCCTCAATCACAGAATAGGTGAGGTTGGAAGGCACCTCTGGAGGTCATCTGGTCCAACACACCTGCTGAAGCCTGTTGTCCAGGACCATGTCTACGCAGCTTTTCAATATCTCTAAGGAGGGAGACACCACAACATCCCTGGGCAACCTGTTCCAGTGCTCAGTCACCCTCACAGTAAAAAAGTGTTTCCTGATGGACCAGAAGGGAACCTCCCATGTTTCAGTTTGTGCCCACTGCCTCTGGTCCTGTCACTGGGCACCACTGAAAAGAGCCTGGCTCCATCTTCTTTGCACCCTCCCTTCAGCTATTTCTGTAGATTGAAGAGATCCCCCCTTGAGCCTTCTCTTCTCCAGGCTGAATAGTCCCAGCTCTCTCAGCCTTCCCTCATATGTGAGGTGCTCCAGTCCTTTAATCATCCATGTGGCCCTTCATTGAACTCTCTCCACTACACCCATGTCTCTCTTGTACTGAGGAGTGTAGAACTGGACACAGCTCTCCAGGTGTGGCCTCACCAGTGCTGAGTAGAGCAGAAGGATCCCCTCCCTTGACCTGCTGGTGATACTTTGCCTAATGCAGCCCAGGATACCATTCACCTTCTTTGCTGCAAGGGCATATTGCTGGCTCATGTTCAACTTGGTGTCCGCCAGGACCCCAAGACCTTTTCTGCAAAGCTGCACTGCAGACAGTCAGCCCCCAACATGTACTGTTGCCTGGGGTTATTCTTCCCCAGCTGCAGGGCTTTGGTCTTCCCCTTGTTGAACTTCATGAGGTTCCTGTCAGCCCATTTCGCCAGATTGTCAAGGTCAACCCACATCCCTGTGGGGACCAGAGAATAATCTGATGATTATTATATTAAAAGTATAAAAAAACCTGATTCACTAAGAGCTTAATCCCACAATTCAACTGTAGCCACAGGAAGCTGAATTTTAACTGTTTCAAACTGAAAAGTGTTTCTCATTCCTTGGACGTGTGACTGGTGACTGCTAAACTGCTAAACTGCTACATGAAATAGAGGATTCAGTTCTACCTTTTTTTGTGGGTGTGTTTGAAGAGAAGAATAAGCCGTACTAATACCTTTAAGGAAAGAAAACTTTAGGCTTCTGGAGTCCAAGTGGGTGGATGCCCTGCTTATATCCCCAAAGGTGGGAGAGGGTTCAGGAAGAGGTAGAACTGTCCTACAATTTTACTAAATAATGCCAGATTATGTCATTCTAGGTGTCTCAAGATCATGGATGTTGACTTCAGTCAACTGCCTTCTCAGCATGATTTTGGCTCTCGGTCCTGTTCTCATTCTCACAATTCCCCCCCTAGCTGCTGTAAAAAAGCAACGATGATCCCACTCCAGCAGGCAGGAACCTGCAAAAATTGTGATACCCCTGATTTTAGATACCTACATTGTCACAAATAAAGAAAATAACACTGAGACTTGTTATGTATGCTGATGGTAGTCACTGGCAGTGTTTAATATTTATACTGCAATAATATACAGCAACAGTGTGTGGGCTAATGAGGGGTATTTTTTAACAACAGATGGTTTGCACCAGGTAGTCTTTCCCATGAACAAGGTGTTATATTCTGAGCAGACAAAAAGGAAGATACAGAAGAAAAAGTAGGTCAGAGATTATCAACAGAAATAAAAGGAGATACCTGTGATGAGAGACTGCAAAAGAAATGTTCAATTTGTAGAAGAAATAAATTAAAGGAGGCAAGGTGTAAGTCCTTAGAAAGACAAAGTAAAATTGGATAGTTTGTACTTTCACAAAACCAACAGTAACAATCAATACAGTGAAATTAAAAAGGGCGTTATATTTAAAAACTAACAAAAAGAAACAGTATTATGACTGATCGAGTTACTGTAGCAGCACATCAGAAATTCAGACTTACAAAAGCATTAGTTATGCAGACAATGATGATGTGCACTGTTTTATGGAATAAGATGCACTTTTATAAGAATGCAAGTTTTCACACTTGAACCATAAATTTCTGTGGGTAAAAAAAGAATCGATTCCCACAGTTACAAATTAAAAATTACACTATATTTTTTCTGTATGCCCATTAAGGTATATCTTAGTTGACTAGCTAAACCTCTGGGTTTATTCTATAAATCAGCACCACTATCCTCTCTCTCATTAACACCCTTCCACCTTCCTTCTAGGTTCAGCTGCCTGCGTACCAAGAATTGAAAGCTTATCTCTGACATGTCCCAGCTGTGGAACCCCAAGCAGTTGTGACAATGTCTATAGAAAGATTAGAAAGGTAAAATGTAGAGACAGACAGGATTGTTGACATAGGATCATTAGGAGCATAGTGATTCAAAAAGTAGAACAACAACATGGATAGGTATAAAATCCTAGAGGGAAAAATTCAGGGAGAAGTATTCAGGCTTGTGAATCTATTTGGAGACTAGGCATGTATTGCTAATCATAAGCTCAAGCCCTTGGTGCATGTTGATGGAACTGGTGGAGGATGGCATCTCAGCAGCACAAAGGACCCATTCAGGAACCACAGGGCCCACCTCATCCCCTCCTGGCTAGTGCCTGCACAGCGAGCAAAGTCTCCTGGATCTCATCCTGAGTAGTGAGTATGTTCATACTTAGGCTAACAGTTGCTAAATCCTAGCTATCTTCTGAGTGTGTTAGCCAGCAAATAAACACTTTATATATAGTTATGCATATTCTGCCTCCTGAGTTTCTTTGTGCCTGGCTGAAGATGATGGAGCAAAACTAACCTAAAAAAATAAAAGCAGATCTTGTTAAGACCAGACCAATTAAAAAAAATATTATGTTTTTCACCTTCATCCCATTTTCAAATAACAGCTGCTCCCATTGACTCATCTTGAATGAGGTACCTTCGAGGTACCTCTGGATGGTAGCACGAACCTCTGCCATATCAGCCACTCCTCTCAGTTTTGTGTCATCAGCAGACTTGCTGCTGCCCCACCATCCAGATCATTAATTAAGATGTTAAACAGGATTTGACCCGGTTTTTACCCCCTGGAGCACAATGTTAGTTACCGGCCTCCAACTTTATGCCACTGACCACCATTCTCTGGGCCCGGCCACTCAAGCAGTTTTCAATCCACCTCACTGTTTGCTCATCCAGCCCATACTTCAACAGCTTCTCTATGAGGATCCTCTGGCAGAAAGTGTCAAAAGCCTTACTTGAAGTCTCAATAGACAATATCCACTGCTCTGCCCTCATCAACCAGGCCAGTCATCTCATCATAGAAATTTATCAAGCATGACTTCCCCTTGGTGAATTCATGCTGATTACTCCTAGTGAAATTCTTGTCCTTCATGTGCTTGGTGCGATACCCAAAACTTGGGGAAGGTTGCTCAGTTTCATGAGTGAAAAATTAAAGACTATGAAACATATTCTCACACACTGGGTACGTCTATGCGCATGAGTTTACCACCTTGGGTGATTAATTGCACATCCATTTTTTTCCTTTAGAAGCTGACTAACAACAGAGTAGCCGTTGTGGCCTACATAGTCCTTACATTTCTCACAGAAAATCATAGCCAAAGAACCAATTGGTTTTTTAATAACCAGGGCCTTGTGCATCTTTAAACATTCCCCAGGCTTACACAGCAGTCTGTAGCTGGGATACCTTATCCTTGTCCCCAGGTTGCCTGCACAGTCATGAGACAAGAAGAGCTGGCAATAATATTTACAGTCATGGCTATGGTTATGCAGTGTGTGACAAAGCTCACAGAAATTTCTTACCCCAAATACCTTCCTAACATCCTTAACACCATAATAATGTTCATCATGTAAAAGGAGGAGATAGGTCTTTGGATATCTAGGACTGCTGTTTGACTTTAAAAAATCCTCCAACTCTTTAACCCCTCAAATAGGAGGATGATGTGTATATTAATGTGCAGCAGATCCTCAAACAAGGGAATGTCACTCAGCATGGCTTTCCTGTGCATGGGCCATCCATGTTTGTCATGTAGTTCTTTTGCTCTGCTTAACAATTCTTCATCTATCAGATCTCTCACATTGTAAGCACTCCAAGATTCCCAGCAAAACAGAGATTATTGTCTCTGTTATTCAGATCACCATTTTTTGTCTATAGTTTTGGAATGGGGGTTAGACTGTAGGGTTCTGTGTACCCCACCCCCAATGGCTTTTACAATAATGATAGGCAGAAAAATCTAATCAAAGCACAGTTCTCTTTACAGTAGATGATTGCTAAGTAAATGTGTTTTTGCACACAGGTGCCCCATCATTTTAAATACAGTACTGATATGTATTTATTCAAGTACATTAGAGTTTTGTGCCTAATAAAAAGTTCCTTCTTGCGTGGCATAAAGGCATGAGGATCATTAACCTAAGCAGTTAGGCTACCCAAAGGACATGCCATTCTCTATTAGACAAATGATGCGGATGGACCTCAATTTATATTTTATAAATGGGTTTTATTAGGGAGGCATTCAGGGCAAGAGAGGAAAGGGGAAGAAAGTTCCATCTTTTCTCTTTGCGACCTCTCTTAATATTGCCATATACCTTCACGTATACACAACAGACCTTGCAATATACACCATAGCAGTGCAAGGAGCACCAGCAGCAGCAGCAGCAAGCAGTGGCGGGGGACACATGAGGGGTACACATAGACAAGGAGAGACTTGACTGAACAGGGGGTGTTCCCTGAGCAACTGAACCCAGACCCGCCGATTGGATGAGACAGCAAGGGGTGGAGCCTGCACCCAGCAGTGTGGCACATTTAAACAGGATAAAACAATCAGTCCAACTGATTGCAATGGATGAGCATATATATCTCTCAGCAGGCAGGCACGTAGCAGCAGGCAGCATGGTGACTACCTGGCAAAAAGCATTGTCCTCTGCTTCTCCTGAGTTTCTAGCACCTAGTAGAACCAGTGCAGCCACACAGACAGAGCTCCTGTCAAAGCATGAAACCACCCAGGTTTCCGGCTGTGGGATGTGCGCAGGGGTATTCCTGGAGGTGGAGAGTGATAGCAAGCAGGCCTGTGGGAGGTGTGACCAGATAGGTTAACCGCTCTGCATGGTGGCCAAGCTACAGGAGGAGATGGGCAGACTGAGGAGTATTTGAGGGTCTGAGAAGGAGACTGATCAATGGAATTGTGCTCTGCCATCTCTGATACATGCAAGTCAACTCAACATGGCCACTACAGAAGCAGGTCCAGGATCTGTTTTGTGCCAGGAGGAAGGCACAAGGGATAAGGAGGGGTGGAAGGAGGTTTCAGCATGGCGCGGTAAGAGAAACCCCTCCTTATCCTCTAAGATACACTTACAGAATAGGTACGAGGCCCTGGGTATGGTAGAGGAAGTGCATAATAAGACAGAGGAGGAACCTATGCAAGCAGTCTTGCCAAGGTCAGAGAGACCAAGCCCTCACAACAAGACCTGCATTAAGACCAGCGCCAAGAAGAAACAATGGCAAATTATAGTCATTGGTGATTTCTTCCTGTGCAGAATGGAAGTACCCATTTGCAGACCTGACCCTCTTTTCAGGGAAGTTTGCTGCCTCCCTGGGGCCCAAATTAGGGATGTCACCACAAGACTGAAGAGCTTAGTACAACCTTCAGACTTTCCTGCTCTTTCATGTGGGTACTAATGATGTAACAACAAAAAGTCTAAGGTTGATCAAAAGAGATTTCAGAGCCCTGGGAAGAATGCTAAAAAAATTGGGAGCACAGGTAGTGTTTTCCTCCATCCTCCCAGTATTGAGGGGACACTTTGGAAGAAACAGGCGAGCTCAGGATATCAATACCTGCCTCCAGGACTGGTGAATCCACAAAACTTCGGGGTTTTAAACCATGGAAGAGCCTTCGAGGCACGAGGTATGCTGTGGCCTGATGGGATCCACCTGTTCCGATGGGGAAAATGCGTCTTTGGGTGTAAGTTGGTGGGATTAATTGAGAGAGCTTTAAACTAGAATCGATGGGGGAAGGGGATATCAACAGGATTGCAGTAGGTAAGCCAAGGGGTTGGCATGGCATTGCCTGAGGGTGGCAATGATAGTGGGAATATTTACACTTCTCAGGAGCATACCTGAAATGCTTCTACACCAATGCACACAGTATGAGAAACAAGCAGGATGAACTGGAAGCATTGGTTAGCTCCCAGAACTTTGATATCATTGGTATTAGTGAGATTTGGTGGAATGAGTCCCATGATTCGAGTGCTGGGATGGAAGGCTACAGGCTGTTCAGGAGGGATAGGCAGGACAGGCAAAGTGGAGGAGTTGTACTATATGTAAGGGAAAAGTTCGATTGTACAGCCCTTACAGTCAGTGATGATGTGGTTGAGAGCCTCTGGGTGAGGATTAGGGGGGTGGAAAACAAAGCAGATGTTGTAGTGGGCATCTACTACTGATCGCCCAGCCAGGATATAAACACTGATGAGTTATTCTACAGGCAATTAGGAGAGAACTCTGGATTGGTAGGCCTTGTCCTTATAGGAGATTTCAATTTCCTAAACATAAACTGGGAATATTGTACTGCTCTGATGAGCAGGTCTTGGAAATTCTTGGTTTGTAGGAGAGAACTTCTTGTCACAAGTACTCAGTGAGCCAACTAGGAAAGATGACCGCCTAGGCTTGCTGTTTGTGAACAGAGAAGGGTTCATGGGAGATGTGATGGTAGGTGGCTGTCTTCGCCACAGTGATCATGAAATGGTTGAGTTTAAAATTGTCAATGTAATGAGAAAAAAGGACAGCAGAGTTGCTACCCTGGAATTCAGGAAAACAAACTTTAAACTATTCAGAGAGCTATTTAGCAGAGTACCCTGGGAATCTGCTTTTGAGGGCTTAGGAGTCCATGAGTGCTAGTCAGTTTTTAAGAAACACCTTTTAGAAGCACAGAAGCAGGCAATCCCATTGTGTCATAAAGTCAAGCAAGCAGAGTGGAAGACCAGCTTGGCTGAACAAGGAACTCCTCTTGGAACACAGGAGGAAAAAGAAATTATATGGTCTCTGGAAGCAAGGTCAGGCTTCACAGGAAGATTACAGAGCTGTGGTTCGCAGATGCAGGGAAAAGACACGAAAGGCCAAAGCTCAACTAGAGTTGAAACTGGACAGTGTCGTGTCAGACAACAATAAAGGCTTTTTTAAGTACATTAATGGCAAGAGGAGGTCTAAAGAAAACATTGGACTGATGCTTGTTGAAGATGGTCACCTGACTAATAGGGATGAAGAAAAAGCAGAGGCATTCAATGCTTTTTTTGCCTCAGTCTTTAATAATACTGATAGACCTTGGGCTGCCCAGTCCTCTGAGTTGGAGGACAAGAAGTGTGGGACTTTCCTTTTGTGGACACTGAAATTGTAAAGGACCAGCTACATCAGCTGAATGTTCGTAAGTCCATGGGGCCTGATGGGATTCATCCCAGAGTACTGAAGGAGCTAGTGGATGTTACTCAATTATCTATTAAAGGTCTTGGGAGTCTGGGGAGGTCCCTGCTGCCTGGAAGCTAGCCAGCTAGTTCTCCAGATCCTTCTTGCCCTTCTTGAAGATAGGGGTGACGTTTGCTTTCTTCCGATTCTCTGAAGCCTTCTTCTATTGCCATAACCTTTGAAAGATAGTCAAAAGTGACCTTGCAATGACATCAGACACTTTCCTCGGCTCTTGTAGGTGCATCCCATCAGGTCCTTTGACTTGTTTGCATCAATTAAAAAAAAAAAAAATAAAGTTCCTAACATGACTCTCCTCCACCAAGGGAAAGTCCTCTTCCCTCCAGATTTTCCCACAGGTCTCAGGCATCTAGCATTCCTGAAGATAATCTTAACTAGTCAAGACTGAAGAAAAGACAACATTGGGAACCTTGGCCTTCTTCATACACCTTGTCACACCAGGTGCTCTGCCTGATTCAGCAGCAGACTGTCATTCCTTGTTTTCCTTTTGCTACTGAGTTACCTGCAGAATATTATAATTAGATTATTATAATAATGATGACATATTTCTAATATTGTCTAATTTCTAATAAATTTCTATCGTCCAATTTATTTGTCCTCCATCCCAGAACATCATTAAAAGATTATTTCCCAGTGATTTCTCGTGGTTTTCCTTCAGGGCAAATGATTTGTGATCTCTGTACATGCTAGAAGCAATGAAACTCATTTTACCTCCTTGGAACTGGATTCGTCACCTGGGAGGGAGCAACGCTGGACACAAGCATAAATTGGGAGAGGAGTGGCTGGAGAGCAGCCCTGCCGAAAGGGATCTGGGGGTGCTGGTTGGCAGCAGGCTCAATAGGAGTCAGCAGTGTGCCCTGGCACCCAAGAGGCCAAACCACATCCTGGGGTGCCTCAAACACAGTACCAGTCAAGAGAGGGGATTATCCCTCTGTATTTAGCACTGGTGTGGCCTCACCTTGAGTACTGTGTGCAGTTCTTGGCCCCACAATTTAAGAAGGATGTGAAGGTACTCAAATGCATCCAGAGGAGAGAAGGAGGCTGAGGGGTGACCTCATTGCTGTCTACAGCTTCCTGAGGAGAGGAAGTGGAGAGGGAGGTACTGATCTCTTCTCCCAGGGATCCAGTGCCAGGACATGTGGGAATGGCTCACAGCTGCATCCATCATGGAAGGTTCAGACTTGATGTTAGGAAACATTTCTTTACTGAGAGGGTGTTCAAACCCTGAGACAGGCTTCCTGGAGAGGTGGTAGATGCCCCATGCCTGTCAGTGTTTAAGATCCATTTGGACAATGCCCTTAATACCATGCTTTAACTTTTGGTCAGCCCTGAAGTGGTCAGGCAGTTGGACTAGATGATAGTTGTAGGTCCCTTCCAACTGAAATCTATTCTATTCTATTCTATTCTATTCTATTCTATTCTATTCTATTCTATTCTATTCTAAGACTAACCCTTCACCTCAAAGTTGTATTTTATAGCACTGGCTTCCTTAATTTTTTAATTCTTGAAAGAGCAAAGCTTCTGATGAAAAAAAAAAAATCAGTACCTTAAAATGATTAATATGTTTTCACACATTAAAAACCATCTTTCGTAAAATGAAATTAAGGATTTAACATTGCTGGACTGTAGCACTTTAGCTTCTTCCTTTCAATTACTTCAGTTACAAGAACATGCTCAGACCTATAGCCCTTATTAAAAGGGGAAAGGAATAGATTGAGGAAAGTGAGTTTTCAGTTACCTGTGTTCATACTGAGAATTGTTTTTAAATTCTTATTGAAAGTATTAGAAACTGAGCAATGTGAACTTTTCATATGAACTGATGACCTTAACAAGGGTAAACCATGTTTTTTCTTGGTAAACCTTCTAACTAGAGGGAAGCAAGTCAATTCTTCTGATCCAAGAACATGTGTTTTTTTCCTTCACTTTAATATAAGATGCATATAGGGTGGATTATTAGGAAGAGAAGATTAAATTGTTGGAAGTGTAGATTTAATGTTGGAGATCAACAGGTTTAACCACAGTTTCTTTGGCTGGACCTAGCAGTAACTGGAGGAGAAAATGTAACTGTGCATAGTACGGTTTGCTGTTGCTGTTTTGTACTATATACATTTAACCATTAATTATGAATAATATTCTCCTTTAGCAGTGCAGCTTTCTATTCAAAGTACTTTAAAATCTTAACTGTAGAACTTAACTCTGTAGTACAGCTGGTATTTAAAAAACAAAAGGCAATACAACACAATAAAGGGAAAAAACAATGCAGAGGAAATGTGAAAAATAAGGAAATGAGGATTTAAGAGCCTACCACTTAGGAGTTGCAGAGGGAGGCTATCTTTGCAGTGAAATCAAGTCCTCCACAGTGCATGGAGAGGCTACATGCTTAGGTGGGCCCCAGGTCAGAAAGCAAACTGGACCAGTTCTGAGCAGGGACAGATTTAGCCAGAAGGAGGCACCAATCACAGAGGTGACAGGGCAAATCTGAGCAAGAGCAGGAAGTAAGAGGCCTTATCATAGGAAGACACACTATAGTTAGATTATGTCCTGAAAGACTAGGTCTTTCTGTTGAAGAACTGAGAAAGGTTTTTACTTTTCTTTCAAAAGAAAAATAGAAAAATGCTTGCTTCCTCTCTATATACCCCACCATTTTATATAACATCTACATATTTAAAATATTTTGAACAATGGGTGCACTCAGTTAATTTTCATTCTCTTCTGGAATAAGACCAAACTGTAGCCCAGCAAATATAATTTTTGTCATTTCTAATAAAGACCATAGACTTTGTATTGACCAGAAGGTGCAGGATATGAGGACATCTCTAGTCTTGTCTTGGTCTGAGCTGGTTCTAGGTTTTTTAAAGTAAAAAAACCTAGTAAAAAGGTTTTACTTTAAAACTTTTTTAAAGTAAAAAAACTTTCAGTGTTCAAGTGGTTACTTAATTTGTTTTACCTTAAGCTCTTTGAATTCCATATGCAATAAAAGTCTGACAAACCAGGTAAGTAACTCTAACAAACAATATTTTGTGTTATTTGGAGCTGGGAAGGGGAGTTATTTTGCAACTTTCAAATTTTAGTTGGGCACCACTGGGAAGGAAGCAGGCTGTGGTAAGGAAACATATCAAAATAGCCCCAAGCAGACTCAAAGACTGTGGAGGAAAGGATGTCCACCATCAGAACTGATTCACCTGAATAACTCAAGTTGTTTATGACTTCTTGAGATACCCTACCACCTGTTTGATTGAGGAAGACTATAACTGTTGACCTTAGGTCCTGAAGGAACATTGAAATGATCAGTATAACACCAAAGAAAAGAGGATGATGCTAGGAGTGATTTCTTTATTTTTGTTTGTAACTGTTTTAACAGTATTGATGCATTCCTGTATTAATTTAATAATTTGGATTATTTGACTTTTTAAGCATTATCTAACTAACAATAAACCCTTGGCTCCCTATATATGGTGTCCTTTCTTTTACCAAAGAAGACTGAAAAAATCCAGTATTATACCCTGAGAAATTTTCACTTCCAGATAATTTGACTGGTGTAGTCTTAGTACTCTTCTTGTAGCTGTGTCACTCTGCAGAAAGGAGCTAAAGATTGTTCAGAGCAAGTGGAAAAGTGTCAATGACAGAGGAAGAACTTAATAAGGACTGTTGCTTGACAGACAAATGCTTAGGAAATTTACCTGGTAAGTGTCTGGGAAATTTGGTCTTCCTGCTGTCAAGCCTGTTCAGCTATATCTATTCCAGCAAAGAAAACACATCTAGGGTCTGTTCTCTGTCCCAGAGACCAAATGGCATGGTCAGGCTCAGCTCATACTCACAGCTTCTTAAACCATATGGGCTTCATCCAAATAGGCTGCTAGTTGGCCCTTGACTGTGCTGACCTCCCTGCCATGCCTGCAAAATGGCTGGGGAAGGGCTTCGTGGCCTGGGCAACGATGGACCAGACACTGCTAGAACTGTCCAACAGAAGGGACGATGGCATTCCAGCACCTGGGCATATGCCCTTGCATGGCTTAATTCACTAAAGTAAATGTAGCTTTTCTGTATTTATTTCCATGATTCTTTAATTGACAATAGGAACTGTCTCATTGTCACTAAGACTTTCTTTTCTGAGTAGCTTTGAATAAGAGAGATACTATCTCCAAGTTCTTTGCAGAGACCGATGTTGTCATCTTCTACAATCTGCTTTATCTTCTGGGTCCGTAACAAATCTGTTATAAAATATGAATTATTTGCCACACTCTTGCTTATTAAGCCTCAAGTCATTCACATGTAACCACAGGTGTCTGATGAACACTAATGTAAGGTAGTAGAACAGATGTGGAGTTTAGTAACCACTAAGTATTAAGCAGGAATATTTCAGTTTATAGTAGTAAATTTAAGCACTTAAGTTTCATCTAAGTCCTAACTTAGCCTCTGTGTTTTCTGTTGGCTCTTGCCCAAAGCAATTAGACTAGAATTTGGCCAGAAACCAAGGTGAACAATTCCAAGAAATAACCCTCACAAAAGATTTCCTTCAGTCTGCATTGTACTGAAATAACAAAAGGTTGACAGCTTCTTTCTTTATTCCTCAACCAAAAGACTTAATAATTCCACAAGATCAGTGAAGCTTACCTAGTTTCTGAATGTATATTGCTAGCTGAACAAAATCTGTTTTCTAGAGGTCCATAAACCAGCACAAACTCTGATTTGTCTGTGAATTAACAAAAAGAAAAAATAATGTGACTCTTTGTACATACTTCTATTGCAATACAGAATACTACTTCTGCTCTTTCAGATCAATTGTGCTTTTGTAAATTGTAGATAATAAACAGGAATTATAACCAAAATAGTTTCACAAGCATGTTTTAAACCTTTGTTACTTTTTCTTTACCATTATATAAAACCTTCTGGTACTCCATATGAAACTGCTGTTAGGAGAATTCATCAGAGGTCATATGGGTAACAGTATGGCTGGAATTTGGTAGCATGAATAACTGAAATGACTTCCAAAGAACATTGTTGATCTTTTGTATCTTTTCTTGCATGTCTCTGTTCAGACTTCATTTTACAAGTTCTTTTGTTGAGCCCTAATCAAAATGTGTCTGTTGAGGTACAGCACATTATGTATAACTGAAGCTTCAGTCAATAATGCAAATCATCTTTTAATTCAAGAAAATCAGTTAATTATGTAATTGTTTGATTCTTAATTGGAGGAAATACATTTTTCAAGACTTTGGATGAGGACAACATATAATACTGTTTTATGTATATTCTGAAGTGTGGTGGAGATAAATATGCAAAACTATGGTATAATTCACCAAAATATTTTCTCCAAAATGGGATTTCTTATCATAGAATCATAGAATTGACTCAAGTTGGAAGGGACCCATAAGGATCATCGAGTCCAACTCCCTGCTCCTCACAGGACTACCTAAAAACATCGTCCAGACATTCCTTGAACTCTGACAGGTTTGGTGCTGTGACCACTTCCCTGGGGAGTCTGCTCCAGTCATCGACTACCCTCTCAGTGAAGAACCTTTTCCTAACGTCCAATCTGAACTATCGCAGTTGCAGCATCATTCCATTTCCACGTGTCCTATCGCTGGTCACCAGAGAGAGGGGATCAGCACCTCCCCCTTCGCTGCCCCCTTTGAGGAAGTTGTAGACTGTGATGAGGTCACCCCTCAGCCTTCTCTTTTCCAAGATGAACGAACCAAGTGACCCCAGACGCTCCTTATAAGTCTTGCCCTTGAGAGCTTTTACTATCTTGGTCACCCTCCTCTGGACACACTCTAATAGTTTGATGTCCTTCTTATACTGAGACACCCAAAACTGCACACAGTACTTGAGGTGGGGCCGCTCGAGTGTAGAGTGGGACACTCACCTGCCTTGACCAGCTAGCTATGCTGTGCTTGATGCACCCCAGGACACAGTTGGCCCTTTTGGCTGCCAGGGCATGTTGTTGACTCATATTCAACTTGTGACCAACCCAAACCCCCAGATCTCTTTCCACAGGGCTGCTCTCCAGCCTCTTGGCCCCCAGTTTGTATGTATAACCAGGATTACCCCATCCCAGGTTCAGAATCCGGCACTTGTTCTTCTTAAATTTCATACGGCTGGTGATTGCCCAGCTCTCTAGTCTATCCAGATCTCTCTGTAAGGCCTCTCTACCCCCAATGGAGTCCACAGCTCCTCCTGGTTTAGTAGCATCAGCAAACTTAATGTACATTTGACTCCTGCACCCAGATCATTTATAAAAAACATTAAAGAGCACTGGCCCTGAAATTGAGTGCTGGGGAACCCCACTGGTGACTGGCTGCCAGCCCGTTGTAACCCCGTTTACTGTAAAACACTTCGAGCCTGACCTATCAGCCAATTGCTCACCCAACGTATTATGGACTTGTCTGGCTGTGTGCTAGACATTTGGTCCAGAAGGATACTGTGAGAGACAATATAGACCATTGAAAAATAATGGAGAGAGGTCCCGCGATAACATTGGCCAGCTCTTTCAGTACCCGGGGATGAATCCCATCGGGCCCCATAGATTTATGTGCATCCAGCTGGAGCAACAAGTCTCGAACAAGTTCAGAGTCAGTTGGGAGTTTATCATTCCCCCAAGTCACGGTCTTCCAACACAGGGCTCTAGGAGTCCCAGAGCCTATCATCGGTGTTAAAGACAGAGGCAAAGAAGGCATTAAATGTCTCCGTTTTGTCTACGTCCCTATTTGTGACGTGACTGACCTCATTAAGTAATGGTCCAATGTTATCTCTGATTCTCCTTTTGCTATTAACATATTTTTAAAAAATCCTTTTTTGTTGTCTTTCACGGTGCTGGCCAGCTTGAACTCTAATTGAGCTTTGGCCGCATGAGTGTTCTCCCTACAGTGGTGAACAGTATCTCTGTAGCCCTCTTGTGTTGCCTGTCCTTGCTTCCAATGTCCATACACTTTTCTTTTCCCCCTAAATTCTAGCAGAAGATCCCTGTTCAGCCAATTCGGCCTTCTGTCCTGCTTGCTTGACTTCCCACTCTTTGGAATTGCCTGTTCCTGCACTCTTAAGAGATGGCTCTTAATAAGTGACCAGCATTCATGGACCCCAATACCTTCAAAGGCAGATTCCCAGGGACCTTACTAACTACCTCCTTCAGCAGCCTGAAGTCTGCTCTCCCCGTGCCTGGGGTTGAAGTTTTGCTGGCAGTTTTTCTCCTATCACCAATGATTTGAAACTTAACTACTTCATGGAGTTTATACAATTTACCACTCTTTTTGCCAGGAAATACTTTTGAGCACTATTATCCCATTGCAACATTCCTTTTCTCTTTTAAGACCATTTTGAGCAATAAATTTCTTATATTATTTGTGCCAATTTCCTGATAACATCCTAGAAATGCATTTACTCTGCCTGCAGCTTTTAATGAGAAATGATTCTGTTCATGGCTGCTAATGGGACATCCGTTCAAGAAGCTGTATTTGTCACAGTGAGTTGTTTAAAAAAATCCTATAAAAGTTTAACCACTTGACTGTGGCTTTACTACTCATTTTTAAGAGCAAAGCACTCCCTGCACTTAAAGTGAACTCCTCTGTCTGAATACCAATTAAAACCAGTTTAGTAAAAGAGTGTGAACGCAATCCAATCCATCAGTTTGGTAGCAAAAGAAAGCCTATTACTTAATAAGTCATGGTCTTGGAAGCTAGAATATTTGTATTATCCAATTCCTGAATAATTATATCTGTTTTAGAGGAAAAATAGTAGTCAAACAAGGAAAATTAGATGTCTGGTCAATAAGGCTTCACATACTGAGTTTGTGTTTTGTCTTTATTAGTACCAATGTCAAATTTCAATAAGCAGTGAGCCATGAACAGAGCAGACAGCACTTATTTTTGTATGCATATGTGCCTGCATTGGAGCAAAAGAGAGTGGCTGGAAAATAGCACGTGAATCAAAGTAGTCTGGTAGGTTTATTCAGTACAGCTGTGAAGGCTGATTGAAGGCTGCTTTACAAAAAAAGCTTTAAAAAAATTCACAGGTCTCCCTACTATCTGTTATTTGTATGGAGTATGCATCACATAATAGATATAGACCTCATCTCAGACCAGTCCTCTCACTGGCATAGGTATAGTTTACAAGTGGAAGTCTCTGCCTTATAGAGTTTACATGTTAAATTGAGCTAGCAGGTAGAGTTTGGAAGAAATACAATCATTATTGTACAGTTGGAAAAATTGGAACACACATAGTTTGTGTAACTTGACAGTGACAAAAAATCTGCAGCAAAACTTTGAATTGGCCTTAAGTTTCCTTCAGCACCCGAACTTCAGCTATAACCTTTAGCAATGTGACTGTTACATGTTTTCCTCCCAGCTTCCCCTCATGACTCTAGAGCAAAAAGGCCAGTCTTGTAAACAAAGGCTGTGAAAACTAATAACAGCAACATCTTACTTCTGGAACTGGTCAGGATTTAAACCCACAAATGATTTCTCCTGCAATAAGGAGATGTGGCATTACGATTCGCACTTTTGTATTCAGTTAATAATGGTGCTTATCCAAATATTTACCCTTTTCTTATAAGAGATCATTCATGAAATATTAACTGCCCTTGTAGCGTAGACAAACACACCTTTACCAGTTAGCATTAATTTCATTAAAAGAAGAAAGGGACTATAGTATATGTAATAGCATCATACTAGTCCAGTCCCACTTGAAGACTGCACTCATTTTCTTTTGCTATACTTATAATACTGAGAAGAGCTATGAACAAGGTTAAAGAAACAACGAATAGTTTTGGCCAAATCTGTCTTTTTGTCATTCTACTAATTTCAACAAGCTTATGTCAAAGATAGATTTGTCACAACCTACTTACAAAATGTTATTGCATTGATGGCAAGAAAATTTCATACCAATCCAGTCATCTACATTCAGGATTTCTTTCCCTGGAAGAAGAGAATTTTCTTGGAAAACAGAAAATGGCAGAGAAATTGCAAAGAAACTAATAGCATGAAAGACTAATCAGTTTGGGTAGTTGGCTTTGTTTTTCCCTGGTATTATGGAGTTTGCCTTTTTATCACCAGGATTTAATTATTCCAGGCTACCTGATGACATTAAAGCTATAGGTGGAAAGGATAATTTTAGTATAAATTATTTGATATTATCATAATCTTACTGAATCTCCTGTGTAATCCCCATAAAAATCAATGTTTATCACTGTGAGCTGTTCATGTTTGCTTGACAAATGATTGATTTTTCTTTCTTGTAGTTTAGCTAATTTATATCTGGTCACAGCAGGCCAGAGTTTCAAAGGTATTCCATGAGCCAAACAATGGTCAGGTACAATGTGGTTTCACAAATCACAGGATTGGCTAAGCAAACTAGATTCTTAACTGATTGAAATTCTAACTCTGCAATGCCTGTACACTTCTGAAATTGCTGTGATGTTTTTACTTGCATTTTCAGAGGCTTACATACTTCCACAAATCAAGTTTAACATGTACTTACCAGTTTGCTGTAATAGTAGCATTACATTCCTTTTGGTTTCTAGAAAATGAAGTGTATTTTGTACTTCTTCTCATACCTCCTTGGGCACAACTAAATTATCAGGGTTATATTCCAGAGTTCTGATCAGGGTTATATACCACCTATGAATATTAGTTCTTCTCCATTTGTCTGATCGTCAGACAAGCTCCTAATCAGCATCTCTGCATCCTACACATATCTTGAATGGTTATTTCTTCTCCTTTTTTCATTGCTGCTTATGAACTTGAATAAATAACCTGACCCAGCCACTCCCAGGGCCACCAGAGGAGATGTATGGATAAGCATCAGCTTATCAAAGGCCCATATCCACATACACATATATGACACTGGCCCCTCCCAAGGCTGGCCCAGGAGAGCTATTGACACCATGGTTCAGGTGGGAAACCCATTCAAGATGAGTCAATGGGAGCAGCTGTTATTTGAAAATGGGATGAAGGTGAAAAACATAATATTTTTTTTAATTGGTCTGGTCTTAACAAGATCTGCTTTTATTTTTTTAGGTTAGTTTTGCTCCATCATCTTCAGCCAGGCACAAAGAAACTCAGGAGGCAGAATATGCATAACTATATATAAAGTGTTTATTTGCTGGCTAACACACTCAGAAGATAGCTAGGATTTAGCAACTGTTAGCCTAAGTATGAACATACTCACTACTCAGGATGAGATCCAGGAGACTTTGCTCGCTGTGCAGGCACTAGCCAGGAGGGGATGAGGTGGGCCCTGTGGTTCCTGAATGGGTCCTTTGTGCTGCTGAGATGCCATCCTCCACCAGTTCCATCAACATGCACCAAGGGCTTGAGCTTATGATTAGCAATACATGCCTAGTCTCCAAATAGATTCACAAGCCTGAATACTTCTCCCTGAATTTTTCCCTCTAGGATTTTATACCTATCCATGTTGTTGTTCTACTTTTTGAATCACTATGCTCCTAATGATCCTATGTCAACAATCCTGTCTGTCTCTACATTTTACCTTTCTAATCTTTCTATAGACATTGTCACAACTGCTTGGGGTTCCACAGCTGGGACATGTCAGAGATAAGCTTTCAATTCTTGGTACGCAGGCAGCTGAACCTAGAAGGAAGGTGGAAGGGTGTTAATGAGAGAGAGGATAGTGGTGCTGATTTATAGAATAAACCCAGAGGTTTAGCTAGTCAACTAAGATATACCTTAATGGGCATACAGAAAAAATATAGTGTAATTTTTAATTTGTAACTGTGGGAATCGATTCTTTTTTTACCCACAGAAATTTATGGTTCAAGTGTGAAAACTTGCATTCTTATAAAAGTGCATCTTATTCCATAAAACAGTGCACATCATCATTGTCTGCATAACTAATGCTTTTGTAAGTCTGAATTTCTGATGTGCTGCTACAGTAACTCGATCAGTCATAATACTGTTTCTTTTTGTTAGTTTTTAAATATAACGCCCTTTTTAATTTCACTGTATTGATTGTTACTGTTGGTTTTGTGAAAGTACAAACTATCCAATTTTACTTTGTCTTTCTAAGGACTTACACCTTGCCTCCTTTAATTTATTTCTTCTACAAATTGAACATTTCTTTTGCAGTCTCTCATCACAGGTATCTCCTTTTATTTCTGTTGATAATCTCTGACCTACTTTTTCTTCTGTATCTTCCTTTTTGTCTGCTCAGAATATAACACCTTGTTCATGGGAAAGACTACCTGGTGCAAACCATCTGTTGTTAAAAAATACCCCTCATTAGCCCACACACTGTTGCTGTATATTATTGCAGTATAAATATTAAACACTGCCAGTGACTACCATCAGCATACATAACAAGTCTCAGTGTTATTTTCTTTATTTGTGACAATGTAGGTATCTAAAATCAGGGGTATCACAATTTTTGCAGGTTCCTGCCTGCTGGAGTGGGATCATCGTTGCTTTTTTACAGCAGCTAGGGGGGGAATTGTGAGAATGAGAACAGGACCGAGAGCCAAAATCATGCTGAGAAGGCAGTTGACTGAAGTCAACATCCATGATCTTGAGACACCTAGAATGACATAATCTGGCATTATTTAGTAAAATTGTAGGACAGTTCTACCTCTTCCTGAACCCTCTCCCACCTTTGGGGATATAAGCAGGGCATCCACCCACTTGGACTCCAGAAGCCTAAAGTTTTCTTTCCTTAAAGGTATTAGTACGGCTTATTCTTCTCTTCAAACACACCCACAAAAAAAGGTAGAACTGAATCCTCTATTTCATGTAGCAGTTTAGCAGTTTAGCAGTCACCAGTCACACGTCCAAGGAATGAGAAACACTTTTCAGTTTGAAACAGTTAAAATTCAGCTTCCTGTGGCTACAGTTGAATTGTGGGATTAAGCTCTTAGTGAATCAGGTTTTTTTATACTTTTAATATAATAATCATCAGATTATTCTCTGGTCCCCACAGGGATGTGGGTTGACCTTGACAATCTGGCGAAATGGGCTGACAGGAACCTCATGAAGTTCAACAAGGGGAAGACCAAAGCCCTGCAGCTGGGGAAGAATAACCCCAGGCAACAGTACATGTTGGGGGCTGACTGTCTGCAGTGCAGCTTTGCAGAAAAGGTCTTGGGGTCCTGGCGGACACCAAGTTGAACATGAGCCAGCAATATGCCCTTGCAGCAAAGAAGGTGAATGGTATCCTGGGCTGCATTAGGCAAAGTATCACCAGCAGGTCAAGGGAGGGGATCCTTCTGCTCTACTCAGCACTGGTGAGGCCACACCTGGAGAGCTGTGTCCAGTTCTACACTCCTCAGTACAAGAGAGACATGGGTGTAGTGGAGAGAGTTCAATGAAGGGCCACATGGGTGCTTAAAGGACTGGAGCACCTCACATATGAGGGAAGGCTGAGAGAGCTGGGACTATTCAGCCTGGAGAAGAGAAGGCTCAAGGGGGGATCTCTTCAATCTACAGAAATAGCTGAAGGGAGGGTGCAAAGAAGATGGAGCCAGGCTCTTTTCAGTGGTGCCCAGTGACAGGACCAGAGGCAGTGGGCACAAACTGAAACATGGGAGGTTCCCTTCTGGTCCATCAGGAAACACTTTTTTACTGTGAGGGTGACTGAGCACTGGAACAGGTTGCCCAGGGATGTTGTGGTGTCTCCCTCCTTAGAGATATTCAAAAATCATCTGGACACAGTCCTGGGCAACAGGCTTTAGGTGGCCCTGCTTCAGCAGGTATGTTGGACCAGATGACCTCCAGAGGTCCCTTTCAACTTCAACCAGTCTGTGATTTTGTGATTCTGAAAAATAAAGTATCAAGTCTTGATATTTGTGGCATTCTTTGGTTTAAGAGGAAGTTGAACTTAATTACAGATTTGTTTTTTCATCAGTCATTAACTTGCAGGCTACTGGAAAACCATAGTATCCATTGAATATTTCATCTTTCAAAATATAAAAACAGCAACTCCTTTTACTTTTCTCTGGAAGCATTTTATTATGTCTTACAATATGCATCCCTTCTCCAGATTCTGATCCAAGATCACAGACCAAAACATGAAGTTACATTTTCGGAGATGAAATGTCAATAGGAAAAGAAAAAGAAGAAAGGAAAAAAAAAATTAAGCCTGGTCTTTGTATGCTAGAGGAAAAGAAAATAGAAACATGCATTTGCTCCTCTTACTTTTTTCAAAGCTACTATGCTTAGCTGTGCATGTATGTGGCTACTAGCAAGGCAAGCTTGCACATATTGTTTGCATACTTTATTCAGAACAAGTCTATTAAGCTTGTTATGGAGCACTCAGACATGAGAGCTTTGCACCATCCACAAACTCTAGACAACTTTTAAAGCTATTCATGTCA
The DNA here is from genome assembly GCF_000699105.1 of Pygoscelis adeliae. Classification (NCBI taxonomy): domain Eukaryota; kingdom Metazoa; phylum Chordata; class Aves; order Sphenisciformes; family Spheniscidae; genus Pygoscelis; species Pygoscelis adeliae. The sequence continues at coordinate 220,641 of NW_008825049.1, read as the reverse complement.
GGAACTTTGCATTTTAAAGCATGAAAGGAGCAATGGTTGCGGAAATCAATCGGGTATTTGTGGAAAGCAACAGCTACAAAAGACTGCATTTATGGCAACAGGAAGAACAAAAATACTCTATTTTTTTTCTGGCTTTTAGACATACCAAGTAGTCTTTGTCCTTCAATTTATGATTAATTAAAACTTCTTTGATGCCTTGAAAGCACTAAAACAAACAGAATAGGAGCCTCAACGAAACCATTTCAGCTTGAAAATCATTTTTTGTAAACCACAAACTTTTAATTAACAGCCTTCTAGTTGACTCTCCTGTTTTTACAGGTTACTAAATCCCATTGATCAGGTAGATTCTGCTCTTCTCCCTTTATTATTAAATTAATTTATTAGTAAACTGCTTCTAGAGGACCCTGGAGTGCCTTTGAAGGACTTCCAAGTGAATGCTGGCAAAGCTCAATGCCGTCCATTGCATGATGTCTGATGAGGTAAAAGTTTCTACATGGCTACAGACCATGTGAACTTTAAAAACAGAATCTGGCCATCATGACAGCTATAGTAATCCTCCTGAAAATGAACATGCAAGATGGAAAGATGATTTGATAGAAGGGGAAATGGAAGCATGATAACATGAGACAGGTCCAACTTTCCAATCACCATTTCCCTTGAATCTCATAAATGCAATAAAAGACAGTCCCGGGATATCTCTAGTCATAAATCTAGTATTCGGAAAAACATCTGTAGAATAATCTCTCTCATCTGGATGCAAGACCTACTGTGACCTGCAAATATTGGAGGAATCTCTATGTTGTTTAGAAGAAATTGCTGTTTAACTAAAGTGTAAAATAACAGATTCCTAACACCAAGGTATTTCATTGTACAAAATCTGTATTCTGAATTTGTTCATGTAATTATGGTAAAATGACCAACAAAACATTGAATATCTAAGAAATTTAACATATGCCAACTTTCTTAACTCATAGGTTGATTACAAATGTGGAGTTCATTGATAAAGGTTTGGGGAGGATGAGAGCTCCTATTGCATTGTACTTTCTATGTAAGAATTCAGTATCTATGAAATGTAGAAAAGTATAATCATGGAGAAATGAAATCTGATGCACTGAAATATTTCAAATATCAATTAGGAAGGTCAAAATTATAGCTTTACTGAAGCTTGTAGAGAGCTTTCCCATTGGTTTCAATGATGCCTGATATTCAACTGCAATCATACACTGAACAAAATCAAAAGTAACTTTGGACTTAGAAAACCTCTTTAAAATAGACTTACTATTCTCTGTTCACTTGGGAATTTTAGCTGTTGCTGTGTCATTCTGTGACCTATTATTTATCATGTAAATGATAGAACAAAATATAGTTTTTGCTATGAGCTTGCCAGTACTGTGTTTTCAGTAGAATACCACATGAAAGTGGACACCATAAGATCTTCAATGTAATTTTTATGTCAAATTTTATTACTGAAATTAAAAGATATTTTTATTGCTGGAAATTTAAGTGTACCACACAATCAAAATGATTTAATTTATATGACACTTTGGAAACTATTCTGCACCTACTAAATCAAGTTTCACTTAGCATTATAATTATGAATTGTTACAAGTCAAACTTTATAATTGCCTATTTCTTAATTTATATAGATGTATGTATGTGAACATTCTATAACACCAAGTCATTGCAAGAAACAGTGAAATATTGTTTATTAGAGATACAGATAAACAAAAAAGAAACTACTATAAAGTAGCTCATTAATTTCTTGATGGTATAAATTCTGAAAAATTTACAATGAAATTTAACAGATCATCCTCCTGAGAGGGGCCAATTCAAATCAGTATACCTGCAACATATTTACTTACAGTACTACCCTCAAAAGAGAAAGTTATTTGTTTGTGTCTTTTTATCATAAAAGAGTACCATACTTCCCAGTCTGAGAAAGAGTTAGCACATAAGTTTTACTGATCATTGTGTGTATATCGACTCTGTTTCTCAGACCAAATACTAATTTTACTCATGTCTTTTGAGGCTTGGGGTTTGATCCAAAGCTCTTAAGAATATGTGGCAAAGCTCCTATGGATTTCACCAGTCTTTTCCAAAACAGTTTCCAGTTACAAGACAAGAAATAATAGCTTTATTTTATTTGGAAGTTAAAATTGTGTTTATGATTTTTTTTTTCAAGACAAACTACTGCACATGGAAAAATGATAGTTTCTATATAGTTCACCATTAACATAATTATAACTTGACTTATTAATTTAGCATTAGCATGCCCAGCAGAATGTAATCTCTTTCTGGAATATAATATTTGCACCTACGCATATCTAATTAAATATGTTATCAAGTAACTGCTTAAAGAGTTGCACAAGTCCTTGTGTCTTAACTCGTCAATCTTGGGCTAAGAAATCATTACTATGACATGACTGTGACTATATCGTCTCTCTTTGATGTTTTATTAATGAAATCTGCTCATTACACTTTAAACTGCTCAGCAGCATTTCCTGAAAAGTGAGCAATGCATTACCTGTATAATTGCAACCATTTCTCTTCATCATCACATGGCAGGTTCAATAGGCAAGGTTGGAACCTGCAGAAATATGAGACCACTGAGAATTCTGAGAATTATCATTTCTGTCAAGAACAAATTTCAAAACATCAATTATTAAAAAAAAAAAAAGTATACTTATTTAGGGATACAAATATATATTAATGCATACTAGACAATTCATATACTTTAGAGTGGTCAGATTTAGGTACATCTGGAGGATGGTACCTTCTAAATTTCATGGTTTAACAGCAAACACTGTCTCAGGATGTCACTACACCTTTATTTTCCAGAAAACTGGGAGGGTATAACACTGCCTATAGGTTGTTTCTTATTCCTTTGCTTTAGTTGCTTGTTTCTGATCACTTCTGAAGATGTAATACAGGATTAAATACCCTATGGTTGATCCACGTGGAAATTCTCACATTCTTATCTAGACAAATAACTATCATAGAATAAGATCTAATGAAGAAAATCAGTGCTAGAGGGAAACAATAATTACATCCTTATTTATAATATTGCACTTTAAAAATCATTTGTTCTGCCATTTATTTGCCAAAGAACTTCTTATTCTACTAATCTCTCTAGTCAAACTTAGCAATAAAAACAGGTACTAAATGCAAATTAATCAATAGAAAGACAAACCTAAATAACATGGGGCTTAATAACGGCATGCTGAAGAAGGAAAGGAGACAAAAAGCAGAAATGTTCTGGTAATTTAATGCTAAGCATAAAGACAATATTTGCTAGTCTAAGTTCATGCATTTATTATTTATTTTTTTAAAAATTAAGAAACCTCACCACTTAAATACCTATTGAACCATTAGGAGTACTTCATTCATTTGCAGAAACTAAGGTGCCCACTGACATCTTTCATAGCTATATATAAAAGGAAAATAGCAGTGAATAGGAATTATTAAATTGGAAACAATATAAAAAGTAATTTATAACCAACATTCCTCATGTCCCAATCAAAGGACAAGTATAGCTTGATCTCAAAATACTGAATAGCATATTCCATCACAAACTCTCTGACTTAAAATTAAGTGCTCAACCTGTTCTTTACTTAGCAATCCTCTGAAGATGACTGAATTTCACTCTTTCACTAGCAAAGAAAAAATTACAATAACAAAACAATATGAAATATTATGCAAGAAGTACTTTGAGAAATATTCCCTCTATTTTTTAAAGACTTACAGAAACTGTAAGTCTAAGTGAAATCAGTTATTTCAGTAAGGTTATATGGAAGGAAAGTGTCTGTTCCCTTAAGGGTATCTGGTCAAGGACCTTTTTGAATGCAAAAAAAAGCAACAATAAGAAAAGGAGTATGGAATATAATATTTGCACTTATGCAAAGGAGTGCACTTTCCTTCCACTTACGGAAGGAAAGTGTCTGTTCCCTTAAGGGTGTCTGGTCAAGGACCTTTTATGAATACAAAAAATAGCAACAATAAAAAAAGGAGAAAGCCATAAACAAGAATGTGCAGGAACACAAACCTGACTGACAAATGATAAGGGAGGCAGAACCAAACCTGGTCAGTCACACTAATTGATGAGGGCGTGTGAGTGTATAAGAGTGTTTATTCCAGTGAGGTTATCTGATTGGGCACATTGTCTATTGGGAAACTAAGGGGAAAAGGGGGAAACCAGATACAAAGCATACAGAGACACAGACGCAACAAAACAATGAGACAATGATGAGAAACAAAGTTTGCCACTCACACTGGTGGGCTATGGAGAAACTACAGGCACTACTGCCTTGAAAATCAGCCTGGGCTTTGCCACTGATGCGATTGCGAACAAGGGGGACCCAGTCACGGGCTGGGAGGGGTGCAGGAGTGGATAGACTCGTACAAACCCATGGTGGACATGCAGGGGAAGGAGAGCCAGGAGGAAAAAGGCGGGTAGGCAGAAGGGGGTATAACAGTGTCCAGTCGGGTGCAAAACGGGGCTGGCCAGTATGTTCGTCTGGCTGAGCCCCGTGCCTGATCACAACAGTCTGTCCTGTCATCCTAGATCTTCTTATTAAATACTTTCTTAACTATCTCTCTGTGTAATCTCACTCTCCATCCGGTGTGCATGTGTATCTGTGCTCCAAGGCCCAAGTGTGAGCTACTGGCGGGACTGGCATGAGTGGACTGGGTGCTAGCTACTGGAGTCAGACCAGGAGTGTAGGTGCCCCTGGCCTGTGGTGTCAGCCGATGGAACCAGTGTGGTCACAGTGCAGGTACTGGAGCCAGTGGGAGCCTCAGCTCCAGTCACAGGTCAGGAACGGTTTGAGTCCCCAAAAACAGCTGTTGGGGGGACCAGTGTGAGTGAGGGGAGTGAGGGGCTCAGCACTGGTGGCTGGAGCGGGACCGCGGGTCACAGCCCATGTGGCTGGTACTGGCTGCCGTGGAGCATGAGCGTCTGTATCTCCCCCAAACCAGGTGTGGGTGGGGTGTGCATGTGAATTCACCAGCAAACTTCAAGCTGGACCAGCGAGGGCAGAGCCCTCGGGTCCAGGCAGGGGTACCAAGTGGATGGGGGGTCTGTGCTGGTACCTAAGGGATGAGTGTGTGAGTGCTGCATGTTTGCAGTGAGCAACGAGCTAGACCAACCAGCAAGTCAGGGAATTGTGGGGTGGTCAGAGGGTTGGGACCTGCACAGAGGTACAAAGGGAAGAGAGGGGCCCTGCTGGTGCTCGGGGGACCCGGGAGTATGCATGTGCTTGTAAACCTGTTGTAAATAGTTGTAAAATAAACTGCTGGATTAATCAAGCATATGTCAAACATACAAGGCCAAAGCTAACGAGCACATCATGAGATAGATAAGTACTAGCAGAAACCAGACAAGGACGACCAAAACTGTGGCAAATGGCAGTGAGGAGCCAATTTGTGACCATATAAGGAGAAGGGCCCAAAGGTTCAAGAAAAGTTCACCTCCTGCAAAGACCACAAAAGACCATGAGAGACCACCAGAGACCACCTAAGACACCTGTAGATGCTCCTAAGGACTCAAAACACATGCGTGAAAGACTATGCAGATCTTATAATTAGTTCTTAGAAATATAATTAATATGTATGATTATTCCAAGAAATTATAATGAATATGTATATTGAAGAGCCATATAAGGGACAGTTGATGCAACATACGGTGAGCATGCTAGGCGGAGAGATGCTCCATTGTTACCGTAAGTCGGCAGATGAAAAACTCTCTAAGACTCAATTTGGAATTTTAGAAAGCAGTCATTCTTTATTGTGGCGCCGGGCACACAGGGGATCGCTCCACCTAGTGTGCGCGCCAAATCTCTCAATTACCAGAGTTATATACAATCAGAATATACATATTCATTAGATTTCATTAGCATATTCATGTTATTTCCTGGAACTCAGTAACGTATGTAAGAGTCTTTAACGCATGTGCTCTTGTGTCCATTGGTGGTCTTTCAGGGTCCTCTTGTGGTCGTCGATAGCCTTCCTCACCGTGACCCGTAATTGAACTCAGTCTTTTCGCCTGCACTGTTTGTCTTTTCGCCCAGCTGCACTAGCTAGCTGATTTCAGCATAACTTCCTTATCTATTCCACCCCTGTACACAGGGCTTCAAGGCTTCTTTTTATCTATGGAATGTCCAGTCTATCTATCCATGGAACATTTAGCTACTTTGTTTCAACAAACAGAACCGTATGTCTCCATAGTATTTCTTTATATTCGGTATCACCATGCACCCAGCCGAATAAAGTAATGCCTGCTCTTTAATACACCCAGTGTTAAGGAGTTTTATTCCCAATTTTCAGTGACAAACCCAGACAGTGTCATGTGTGTGTCTGCACTAGTGATCTCCTGTCTTTGCCAGCCCCAGAGGCTATTGGTGCTGGTGTGTGATGTGGGTCCTCTGTGTGGGTGTTGGTGACGGTAGCGCCTTGTCTGTGGCAGCCTCTGTGACGGGCTGTGTCCGTGTCCTGTGCATGGGTGCATATGTCTGTGTATGCCTCTGGGACACATGCTCAGCTTCCCTGCTGGTTGAACCAGCAAAGGGGAAAGCAGCAGCTGCATCCCTCAGACAGGGCAGAAGCTGTGGGTCCCGGGGAACTGGGCTGGGCTCCAGCAACTGGGCAGGAGGGTCCTGGGCCAGAGTGGCTGAAGTAAGCGGCCGGTCTTAACATCCCTTAACAATTTCATCACAGCTATTAATATGATTAGACTTAATGGAAAATAGAGACAATGATGGGCTTGGAGGTGATTTATTAGAATGAAACACAAATACATTCATAATTACAAAACAGAAGATGCCAACATTATTCAGCAATGAAACTCTGGGTCAAGTTTCTTGCTCCGTTTTTTTAATATTTTTTTAATTAATGTCTTATACAGTCATGATACCAAAATGAAAACAATTTTTTTTAAAATTGCTTTCTTAATTCTTAAGCAGGCATTATTTTTTAGAGGAAATTGACAGTGTGTATTATAAAGCTGAATTCAAAATTATCCTCTAGGCCTCCTCCCAATAGAGGGATATTAGTTAATTAAAAATAATTTCAAAAAATAACCCAACTCCAAAAAAGAAGTTATCATCCAAGCCATGGAAACTCTTAGGCCATGGAAACCGTTCATATACAGTTGTTACACTGTTACTGTAAATCGGCAGATGATGAACTCTCTAAGACTCAATTTGGAGTTTTAGAAAGCAGGCATTCTTTATTGCAGCGCTGGGTGCAAGGTGGAATTTCCACAAATCAAGCACACCTATAGCTAGATCACCATTACATTTTTACACAAAAATTATAAGGTACAGTTACAATGATTGGTTAGTGATTTACATATAATTATAATATCGGTTATGTCATTCTCTTCTGTTACTACGCTTGCGCGGGGGAAGGGTCCTTGCACACACCCACACCTGTGGGTGTGTTTTTTAGTAGACAGTTCACTTCAGGACACCTTAAAAATAAGTTTTGTTGCCAAGTTGGCCAGCTAGATATCTACTTTGCCAGGTTGTCAAATAACTCATCCTATATACAATAGAACCCAGGTGCTATATACAATAGAACCCAGGTTCTCTGGTTATGGTCTAGAGGGCCCAGAGAATAGGAACTTCAAGGAACACAGCCCCGGATAACAAATAGCACAGCACCCATACATAATGCTAACATAAAAACTAACTTATTAAAATCAAGATGTTCTTATAGTTGATTATTTCACAACCAAACATAGAAAGATTCAGCAAAACTTAAGATAATCTTCAACAACACTAAACATTTAAGGAGCAATTTTGTTCTTCAGCAGAACTGGTTAGGGAATTTATTAGCAAGTAGCCCTTTATATTCTGTTCTCTCAGGAGTTTTCTGCATCTCATTGGTCCAGAAACTGGAGTGGCAGGCTTATTTCTAGGTTTCCAATAATTTCTAGTTTTAGCCAAAACAACCCATAATTTGATAACTAAAAAAAAGTAAAATCAAAACAAAAAGGAAGACCAAAATTAATAATAAGTCCGTCTTGAAAAATATGAAGAGGACAAAATCTGCCAGAGCATGTGAGGCTAATCGAGGATCACCTTAAAAAGGGCAGTAAGAAAGATCATTACAGGGAAGCTGAATGAAAACTTAGCATCAATGTTTACTATGGAAGAAACAGGAGGGATCCATGAAATCCACCTTTGTGGGGGACTCATCAGAAATCTGACACTAAGGTTATCTGTAAATTATGGAACAAAGTGTTGATGTAGGAAGTTTCTAAGCTGAAAATTTTCAAACACTCTGAAAATTTTAAGAGAAACAACATGTATGTTTGCCCTGTTCTCACTCATCTGTGGCCTCGAAGCAAGATACTGGGCTAAATGAACTTTTGGTATACTCATATTCTAATGTAGAAGATAGCACAGCAGCTGGTACATAAATAAAATATCTGCATACAGAATATCTGAGTTATACACAGTGCTAAGTTGTGTGATAAAAGGCTTCTCTACACACATAAAGGAGCACAGGGAAACAATGGTGGGTGGGGAGACACAAATAACACCCTGACCCGGCTACTCCCAGGGACATCAGAGGAGAGCCAGCAGCCATTCAAAAGTTCACCTCCACACATATAGACACACACACACATGCGCGCTCACACGCTCACACAAAGGAGCACAGAGACAAACTGATAGGAGGACCCCAATAACCTCACCAGAGGCACAAACCCCTGCTTTAGCCCTCCCAGGACTGTCACAGGAGAGCCATCAGCACCATGGGCCAGGGAGGGACTTGTCACGATGAGTCACTGGGAGTAGCTCCCCACATTACCACACAGACTGTGTGTGGGGGTGTCACTGCATAAGGGTATAGGACTTATTATGGGATACAGGGGAAGAACATTTCAGGATTGCACAAGACATTAAGGGAAGTTTAGGAGACCGGTGGTTTGGGAAGGAAAGTATGGGAAACAGGGAAGAGTGGATAAAAAGTGCCAGTCATGTGAAAAGATTGCTGGTCCGTATGTTTGTCTGGCCACGCCCTGCTCCTGAGAGCCACAGTCTGTCCTGTATTCTGGCAAAATGGTAACAATGGACGAGGAGAAAGCTGAGGTACTCAACAACTTTTTTGCCTCAGTCTTCACTGGCAACCTCTCTTCCCACACCTCTCAAGTGGATGGACCACAAGACAGGGACTGGGGGAGCAAAGTCCATCCTGCTGTAAGAGAAGATCAGGTTTGAGACCACCTGAGGAACCTGAACATACATAAGTCTATGACACCTGATGAGACGCATCCCAGAGTCCTGAGGTAATTGGCTGATGTAGTTGAAAAGCCACTCTCCATGATATCTGAAAAGTCATGGCAGTCAAGTGAAGTCCCCAGTGACTGGAAAAAGGGAAACATTGCAGCCGTTTTTAAAAAGTGTAGAAAGGAGGACCCTGGGAACTACCGACCTGTCAGCCTCACCTCTGTGCCTGGGAAGACCATGGAACAGATCCTCCTGGCAGTTATGCTAAGGCACATGGAGGACAGGGAGGTGATTTGAGACAGCCAGCATGGCTTCACCAAGGGGAAGTCTTGCCTGACCAACCTAGTGGCCTTCTATGATGGAGTGACTACATCAGTGGACATGGGAAGGGCTACAGATGTCATCTATCTGGACTTCTGTAAGGCCTTTGACATGGTCCCCCACAACATCCTTCTCTCTAAACCGGAGAGGCATGGATTTGATGGGTGGACTGTTCGGTGGATAAGCAATTGGCTGGATGCTCACATCCAGAGAGTAGTGGTCAACATCTCAATGTCCGGATGGAGATCAGTGACAAGTGGTGTCCCTCAGGGGTCCATATTGGGACCAGTACTGTTTAATATCTTCATCAATGACATAGACAGTGGGATGGAGTGCACTCTCAGCAAGTTGGCAGATGACACCAAGCCGAGTGGTGCGGTTGACACACCTGAGGGACAGGATTGAGAGCAGCCCTGCTGAGAAGGACTTGGGGGTACTGGTGGATGTCAAGCTGGACATGAGCCCGC
>NW_008825049.1:192316-210186 GCF_000699105.1 Pygoscelis adeliae | reverse complement strand
GTAACATGTTGCCCAGAGAGGTGGTGGATGCCCCATCCCTGGAAACATTCAAGGTCAGGTTGGACGGGCTGAGCAACCTGATCTAGCTGAAGATGTCCCTGCTCATTGCAGGGGTGTTGGACTAGATGACCTTTACAGGTTCCTTCCAACCCAAACTATTCAATGATTCTATGACTCCCATTGAACTCCATTTCTAAGTATTTTCCTGGATATGGGACCATGTATTGTGTGTGCATGTGATTGTATGGGGGTTTGTGTGCCAGGAACTGAGCTGGGACCTCGGTTTGGAGGCCCCATGTACCTATAGTGCAGTGACTGGAGGGAGTGAGGATGCACACGTCAGTGTGTGATGGCTAGCAAACATCATGTTGGTCTAGCCAGCAATTAAGATAAGTATGTCAAGGGCCTGTGTATGTCATTGTGTGCCTGTCTCTGAGGATGACACCAGGGGAGCTGGCTACCACAGGGTCCTGGCCCATTGCTAAAGGGACCGGTTTGTATTTTTGTGTGTTGTGGGTTAACCCTGGTAGGCAGCTGAGCACCACCCAGCTGCTTCCTCATTCTCCCCCCAGTTGCAATGGGGGAAATAATCTGAACGGTAGAAGTGAGAAAACTCATGGGTTGAGATAAAGACAGTTGAATAGGTAAAGCAAAAGCTGCACACACAAGCAAAGCAAAATAATAAATTCATTCACTACCTCCCATCAGCAGGCAGGTGTTCAGCCATCTCCAGGAAAGCAGAGCTTCATTACACAAGATGGTGACTTGGGAAGACAAACGCCATACTCTGATTGTCCCTCCTTCCTCCTTCTTCCCTACAGCTTTTACGGCTGAGCACAACATCATATGGCATGGAATATCCCTTTGGTCAGTTGGGGTCAGCTGTCACAGCTGTGTCCCCTCCCAAAGTTTTGTGTTTCCCCAGACAACTCACTGGTGGGGCAGCATGAGAAACAGAAAAGGCTTTGGTGCTGTGTAAGCACTGCTCAGCAATAACTAAAACATCCCTGTGTTATCAAAACTCTTTTCATCACAAATCTGAAACATAGCACCATACAGGCTGCTATGAAGAAAATTAACTCTATTCCAGCCAAAACCAGCAGTGTGCCAGTAGCTGGGGAAACTGGTCAGTCTGAGAATCTGAGGCCAGCTACCAGAGAGACCCACATTGTACATAATATATACATATTTCCCACCAGTGGCCGTCCCTCTTGATCAGCCAGAGAGAGAAACAAGATGAGGCCATTGGTGCTGTTTGTGTTCATGTGAATGCTCAGAGTTTCTGCCTGTGTCAATCTGTGCAGCCAGCTGTGTGTGTATGTACAGGTGCACTGTATTCATGTGCATGGGGGGAGGGGGTGTGTGCGCGCACGCACATGTGCCTATTGGGAATTCATGCTCAGCCTCACTATTTGCTCATGGAGCTCTGGCAGCCTCGCCTCTGTCATCCTACTGGATTTCAGCAACCCTTAAGAATGTCCCTAACTGAAAGCATGTTCAGAGAAGAGCTTTAAAATAGACTTTTCAGATGTATTTATGTTTCAACCTGAATGAACACTGCCAGGAAAAAAAAAACCAAACACAACAATATTTGGTAAATTAATTTGAGTTTAAAATCAGGCGGTCAGGGTTGAATTCACAAGCCTGACTGAAAACTCCTGACTGACATCACCTAATCACTTTAAATGGTTTTTCCCAGTGGACAGAAGTAGTCTCTTCCTTTCAACTCCCAGTTCCAACTCTCTTTGCTGTTTTTTAGGGTGTAAGTATTACAGCCACTCTCCTAAGAAAGGTCCAACTAGACAGTGTTTAACACTAATAGGAAGTGGGACTTCACCACTGCAACAAGGAATATCAGTGCAACAAAAATGGATGATTCATTCTATTTTCATTGGTAAAGGATTGTACATTGAAGTTTAGTTATTCAGGTTGAATACTGGTTAGAAATAATGTTGGACAGAAATTCCTTTTCCTTATTGCACACACTTTGCATTAATGCCTGTGCATCATATTATTTTAAACCTCTGAATTATTATGGTTCTGAGACTTGAAGTTTACAAATAAAGTGTTGTGGCAAATTCATCTTTCCTATTTATGTATAAGAGATAACATGCATCTTTGCCTTTCTCTGACATCAGTAGAAAAGTTCCCATTGTTGACTGACCTTAATTACCAATTTTGTCATATGTATTTTCATAAGTGAAAAAGGATTTCTTTTTAAGGCAATATACACAGCTTCAAAGCAAAGAACAAAAAACCCTGCTGTTATAGATAACGTATGTGAACTGATGTAGTTTTTGTTTTGATTTTTTTTTGTTAGTTGCACATAAAGATAAATATGTTTTCTGAATTTTTTTGTTGTATGTGCTTTGGAGTGAAGAAAAATATAGTAATAAAGGAGATATAAAACTTCCTGGAAAACCACTTCCATCAATATGTGTTTGAAAAATTTAATTTTTCTATATTTTATTTCAATAGAGTCTGGAGCAACAAATTGCTAAAATGACAGTAATAGCTGGATTAAGTTCTTTCATGCTGACATGTATATAGTTTCACAACACAATCAAATGCATAACTCATTGTGCATGCTGTTGTCGTGGTTTAACCTCAGCCGGCAACTAAGCACCACACAGCCGCTCGCTCACTCCCCCCCAGTGGGATGGGGGAGAGAATCGGAAGGGTAAAAGTGAGAAAACTCGTGGGTTGAGATAGAGACAGTTTAATAGGTAAAGCAAAAGCTGTGCACGCAAGCAAAGCAAAACAAGGAATTCATTCACTACTTCCCATGGGCAGGCAGGTGTTCAGCCATCTCCAGGAAAGCAGGGCTCCATCACGCCTAACAGTTACTTGGGAAGACAAACACCATCTAAACTAACAAACGCCATCTAGACTCTAAACATCCCCCCCTTCCTTCTTCTTCCCCCGGCTTTATATGCTGAGCCTGACGTCACATGGTATGGAATATCCCATTGGCCAGTTTGGGTCAGCTGTCCCAGCTGTGCCCCCTCCCAGCTTCTTGTGCACCTCCAGCCCTCTCAGTCGGCAGAGCCTGGGAAGCTGAAAAGTCCTTGACTAGTGTAAACACTGCTTAGCAACAACTAAAACATCGGTGTGTTATCAACATTGTTCTCACCCTAAATCCAAAACACAGCACTGTACCAGCTACTAGGAAGGAAATTAACTCTATCTCTGCCGAAACCAGGACAGTTGTATATGACCAAAAATAAGTGATTTGATTTTCAGTGATTTGTTTCAGTTTTAAAAAATTACATCAGCTTATTGGCTGCAGGGGCTACATGCTTTATTGTACTTCCACCACACCCTGTTCAAAGGATGAAAGATGATATTCACACCCCTGCAGACACCCAATAAAAGGCCTGTGTTAGCTGTTGCCAAAATCCAGCAGCCTGACAGAGGTGAGGCTGCCAGAGCTCCATGTGCCAATAGTGAGGCTGAGCATGGATTCCCGGTAGGCACACATGCATGCACGGGCGCACACACACACACATACACCCCCCCCATGCACATGAATACAGTGCACCTGTACATACGCACACGGCTGGCTGCACAGATTGACATAGGCAGAAACCCTGAGCATTCACATGAACACAAACAGCACCAATGGCCTCATCTTGTTTCTCTCTCTGGCTGATCAAGAGGGACGGCCACTGGTGGAAATATGTATATACATATGTACAACGTGGGTCTCTCTGGTAGCTGGCCTCAGATCCTCACTCTGACCAGTAGCTTTCCCTGCATCTCAGACTCCCCAGCTGCTGGCACCAGAAGATAAGGGACCCTGAGGGGTGTTACCCCACTCCAGCTGTTGGTACAGACCGCCTTCATTCAGAGACACACATAAACAGATACACAAACACACACGCACTGGGGATCCTTGCAGTAGCCTCAGACACACAGTCCTTGCCTTCCCCAGTTTATTCCCACACAAAAACATACAGAAACACATGCAAATGCATCTCAGTTGGTGCCCAAGCCTCACAGTCTCTTCCAGCAGTTGACAGAGACATCCTGACTTACACTGGTAGATCTTCAGGCCAGATGGCTCTCACTTGCAAGAAGGGTGTTTTGGGAATAAAATTCTCTTCTTATACTGCTTGTGTTACAAATACTTGTGTTATAAATACTTGTGTTACAGACTACTGTAGAGAGTCAACACCGAAAACACAGCAGGCACAGATGTCTTCTGCCTTCCATATACAGCATCTGGTTGAATCTCCTACTGCTATGCACTTCCAGGGTGTACCAATGTGTGCTGAAGAGCTCTGCCAGTAAGAGCCAAGGCAGCGTTTTTCTGGTACTCTCTTTTGGTGTAGTATTGTATTCATCAGATGAACCAAAGCCTATGAGCTAATAGCACACCTATTGAATACCACTGGATATATTTTGTTTGCAATAAAAGGTTTCCATTACTATAGATTATCTTGAATAATTGAATCTTTCATGATTGCAAAAAATATGGGAAGAACAGGCTAGAAGAATAACATAAGAAAAAACAGTGATTGGGGAATTTCTCAGAGGCTGAGTTTTAGACTTGTTTTATCATTATGCATTGTACACATTTCTGTTCTAATGCTACTGGTTAGGGTTATGTTTTGCAGTTTATGGTACAGTATGGAGAGGAACAGCGTAGATCTAAATAATGAGGCATTGGACTGAGCATCAGAAAATTTGAATTTTGTACCCTATTGCTTTGATGTCCAATCTTGGGTAAATTACTTCCTCTGCCTTCTTTCCCCTTTCACCCCTTGTTTATTAATATATGGAGTTTGTATTACATTAGTACTTCAAGATCCAAATCAAGATTGGTCCTTCATTGTTTTGACAGTTATACAGGATGTCTGGTCTACACTATAAGCTGTTTGGTGCAGAGCGTCTCTCTTCTAAGTGTTCATTGGAGCCTATTGCTACTATAGTAAAAATAACTGATTATAAGTTTTGAGATTTTACTGTCATTTTCCAGACCTTTGAAGTTAAGGATGTTCTTAATCCAGTTGCTCTTGGGATCATTACTTTTTCATATATATACTTAGCTGATTTGAGACTAGCTATTTTATTTTCTCCATTACACTAAATTATATGCTTTTGACAGAGAGAGAGAGAGAGAGACATTTTAAGTCTCACTGGCTTTGTGAGATTTTGCACATTTTCCATACTAGTGTCTCTTAGATTCTTTGAATATTATATCTTACTGAAATACGTTCCTGTTCCAGTGACATGAAAAATCAGATATGCACATTATTTTGTTTAATAGTGTATTTTTGTTTGGTGTCTCAGTATGATCCTTTTCCTTTATTCATTCCATTTCAGAATTGAATTTCCTTGAAATAAATAGTGTCATCTCAGTTTATGGTCCGCTTTGGCAAGACACTGTACTAAGACATTGAAAAAGTCCTTGTCACAATGAGCTCACTCATAAAGCACCAGAGAGTTTGTACTTCCTGTGCTGTTTTTGTTGGGTTCTTTAAGCAGGTCCTCAAATTTACTTGGATTTTCCTGAATCTGTTTACAACGTTGGGGTTTTTTTCTCATCCAATTTAACAGTCCTTACAGTTGTTTCTAGGCAAATGTATTTTGATTATGTTTGTTATAAAGAGAATGTTTTATGTGCGTTGTGTGGTTTAGAAAATCTCTTTTTGTCAAGGAGGTATAGAAG
Source organism: Pygoscelis adeliae (assembly GCF_000699105.1). Classification (NCBI taxonomy): domain Eukaryota; kingdom Metazoa; phylum Chordata; class Aves; order Sphenisciformes; family Spheniscidae; genus Pygoscelis; species Pygoscelis adeliae. Next base: position 204,512 of record NW_008825049.1, on the reverse strand, counting down.
AAAATCCATATGTAGTTCAGGTAATTATGTTTTTCTTGGACAATATTAAAGACACACACACGTGCACACGCACACATGTATATGAACCTAAAACAACTGGGATAAAATAAAGCAATAAAGCACAGGCCAGCCCACAATAGATATCTGAAGAACTTGTTCAAACTCAGCTAAATATGGCACATATGAAAAACCTTTCCAAAGTTATTTATGCTTTGTTTATACTATGTTCCTAACAATAATATTTTTATTACAGGGCAGATATAACCATAGTTAATTGTGTTTGTTCACTTCTGGTTTTATGTATGTGTATATACATATGTAGATGTATGTTATACATGTAACATATTCATTCATATATGCATATATCTGTTCTATTGCTGGCATTCCCCTCAAGTCACCTGAAACACAGAAGCTGCTGCAAATTTGCAGAAATGCTCCTCAAACTCTTATTATACACAATTTTACATCTCCAACTTTCATTTAGCCTTCTTCCATTCCCCCTCAATAACCTTATCGTTGACACCTCCTTCCAAAAACGATAGTATTTTCTTCTGCAGTCTTGTGCAAATATTAGGCCTGTACTCTATCTGTTCTGCTCACCTAAGGATTTTGTATAGCACACCTCATTGAAACTTCTAAGATCATATGTCAGGAATATGGAGAAGTATATGGTGACTGTAGCCATTTGATATTAGTCAAATAAATAATTTTAACTTCAAACTTAACATTTAAGAAATGTTAAGTCAGCAGGAGGGGCAACAGTTCTCATTTCCAGAAAAATGCATGGTCCTATACTTTACGAAAACAACTGCAGTGCCTACATATCATGCCATTAAAATTGTATATTGAGTGTTTCTTAACGAATACCCCTTGTTAATGAAGGGGAAAGTATTTAAGATTAATGCAACAGGGGGTTAACAGTAAGAAAGTCCCAAACCATGGCTATGCTTAGGAGGAGTCATGTTCAGGAGAAAAGCACAAGAAATATTCCCATATTCATTTGTTATTCTTCTTACAACTTATTGCTTTTATCTTTAAACTTTGCATTTCCAACTGTTGAAATAGTTTTTAATTTGTTAATAGCTATTTATGAACAAGAGTTTTGAAAAATGGAAATATTACAACATTTAAGTAAGGAACATATTTCTAATCTTCCAGCCCCAGAACATCATAACTACATTGAAAAAATGCTTTTTTTCTGTAAAAAACATTTATCTTCAAAAGCCTGTTTCATACTTTGAAGCAACAGAATTCATTAGTGTATAATTTATGGTGTAACTATTGGTTTTAATGTAAAGCACAAAGAAGTAAGTTCAAATTAGGCAGTGTGAACTTTAATAAAAAGTCTTCTTGCATGAGTGTGTGGATGAGTGGTAACGTGTTGTTTTAAGTTCTGTGTTATACATTTAATACAGGAACAGGCCAAATCTCAGCCTGTCTTCGCAGATGCTAAACAGAAACTCAAAATATAATCATGAAATCTCAAGCTCGGTGGCACAGCCTGCTTTGTGACCTTTGGTAAATAACTCAGGCCCAGATCTTGCTGAGACATATGTTCACATTTATATTAACAGGTTATTATCATGCCTTTGTTGCTGACAAATCCTCCAGTGATTTCAAGATGACCAAAATGTCATTTGCTATGTATGCTCATTGTCTCCACAGAGATGATTTCATGCTTAAAGTCAAGCATCACAGGATTTCAGCTTTGCAGAACTGGTTCCAAATTACTTTGAGACCCTAGTCCAGTATCTCTGATTTTTGGATAACAATACTTCAATTTTCCTCCTACCTGGCCAGCCTATAATTTAAACTCTATAGAGCAGGGATTAGTTTCTGCTAAGTCTACATCCAACACCACATACAATAGGCTAAACTTTGTTGTTTTCTCTGGGCATTAATATAATAAATGTAATAATATTTTTGATTCAGTAGTTTGAGGAAATAGTTTTTTTACTTCCCATTCAAAGATGTCCCAAAATCTCATGGTATTCCTTTTCTAAAGAACTGCATGTAGACAGTTAGGTTTTATCCTATCAGCAACATTAGCACTCAAGTCTTGTAGATCCTCTTTGCACCTTAAAATTACTGTCAGTATGCGAATGTTGAGGTTGCATTGAGATCTGTGAAAGTCACAGTCTAAAGCACATTAGGGCTGAGGAGCCAGAGATAAGAGTCCTCAGAATTTACAGAATAAATTTTAGAAAATACTAGATCAAGTTAGTAGGAAGTCAGACTCAAGATACCACAGAACAAGCCTCTATGAAGAATCAGTGTTAGGAGGGAGTAACAGTTACATGGAACTGGAAATGGGAGCAAAACCTCCAGCTCTAGGATAAGATCCATGGCAGTCTACAATTCCTGGGAGTCCCTGGCCTTAATTCTTTGCTTCTCTTAAATGAAGCTGGTAGTGAGATTTGATCTGTATCTCTACACCTGGATCTTAGCCTAAATATAAATCAGTTCAAAACTCTGTTTCTTGTGCTCTTTTTTTTTTTTTTTTTTCTGGAAAGCTAAAAACAATAATAAGGAAAAATGAGATGAGTTATGTCAGTAGTAGACTAAACATTTTCTTTCCTACTGGTGCCACCTACTCAGTTTGTGTCTAAACTTTTTGGACTTTAACTATTTTTCCCTGCCTTTCAATAGACATTCTTTATTATCCTTTACTATTAGAAAACAATGTGATAATATTCTGGTCTTACATGAAAAAAGAAAAAAAAGAAGTATACGGGTGGATATATATTTAAAAACTGAAAATAGAATATACACACATACACACTCCGTGCTTCTGTAAATCTCAGCATTGTTTCACTGGGAGTTTTAAATGAATGAAAAATAAGATGTTTTTCTTCTTCTTTGGTTTACCTTGAAGTTTACTGATTGGATTTCCAAACTAGCTGTTTGAAATGACTCCCAGTGCAAGGGGTGCATGCCCTTACAACTAAAAAAAACCACCTAAACCTCCCAAACCCCCCCAAACAAATCCAGGGCTTTGTATAAGGCTTCATAAGGTCTGCCCAGCGTGTTGGGCTACATAATGTTTTCAGGATATCAGATTAGCTACACTCGGCTCCAGCCAAGTACATTTGTGTCTCCACTTTCTGGCACCCTGCCACAGCTGGCTTGCTTTTCATTCATCAAACTCTACAGCACATCATTCTGATTAGGCAACTGCTCCTCATTTCTGCTTAAATCTCTTTATCATAGAACTGGTTTCCTTTCAACATGGTAAAAAGGGCCTGCAATGCAAAAACAATGCTGTTTATCAGCCTAGGCAAGGAGACTGCTGGAAAATTATACATTCCCTATATGCAAGTCTAGTTTACCACCAGCTAATTTTAGATTTACCTTGTACTTACTCTGTGCACTTGAGTGACAAGCACAGTTTAATTCTACTCTTTCTCCGTCGAATTGCATCAATATATAGAATAGTTATAATTGTATGTACATTCTTGTCTTTAATAAGACATTTTTGCCAAATAAGTAAATCCTCTTAATTATTAAAGACACTACCAACCAAAAATTTTTGGCGCATTTCCACAAGAAGGGATGTCACCACAGTTTGGCGTTTCAGAGCCAAGGTTTTGGAACAGTTAAATATAATATTGTATACCCAGTTCAGCACTTTTATTAGAAAAGTTAGGGTCATACAAGTAAGAAAAGTAGGTTCAATATCTTGCATGTTCTTCGGATACCTAGATATATCTGTGGTAAGAAAAATCATCAACTATTAACTTTTCTCCTAAAGACTTAAGAAAGACCTTATTCTGTTTTACTTTTCTAAGTTTTTAAAATCAACTCTGCACTTACACCTAGAATAACAGTCTATTTTAGCAAGTAAGAGATCTGGTTAAATCATTCTGCTACCTTTAAAAAAAATAAAAGTTAAATTTTACTGCATTAGAGATCTACCCCAGTTGAGATAATGGAAAGTATAACTCTCTAATGGTCTTGAAACATTGTCTTTAGAGTGTTAACCAAGGAAAACCAATGAAAAGTATTTCTTGGACCTTTCTGTTCTTTTAAATGTCAGGCACAGACATTGTTTCCATAGCTGTTTGTACCTAACACTGTGGATTTATTCTTCAGAAAAAGCAAAGTGTCTGCTCCTGTCAGTACTCTAAATTTTGGGAGGTTTAAGAGAATGAAGAGAAGAAAAAAATTCTTATAATATTTCTACTTGTTTTTCTGGGCAAACTGGATAGAAAAGCCACATACTCCCTAAATAGACATATAAATGATACCTTGCAGTAATGTCTAAACTTAAAAGTAGTCATAAGTTTAGATGATTTATTGTCTTGACCCCTTTACATCTGAAATGAATAGGTTCAAATCTTTTGGCAGTTGTGGTATTCTGAGGAAGTAGCTGCAAGTGGCAGAGATTCTGTGAAGGATAATTTCTTGTATTGCTATTTCCTGACTGTCCAGACCAAGTACACGAATTGGTGATAATTTAAATTAATATTTATCCATTGCAGCATGGGTCAGGGAAGGATGAGATTGCTCAAGGATGTTACAGAGCAAAACACAAGGAGCACCAGGTATAAGCAATACTGGAAGACTGATGGCATGGGACTTTATATCAACATCGGGACATCTAAGAAAAGCAGCAGGACAGTTCTACTGATCAAATTTCCTTTTCTATCTATACCCAAAATATTTTCTAATGAAGCAGTTACAAAAATTTCTACTTATTAAACCTTCCCTTTTTTTGCATGTAGCAAACAAATGAGGCCCAAACATATGGAGGCCCCACAGATGCAGACAAGATCCTCAAGATATAATTGATAACACCTTGACATTAATGAGCTCCATTCCGGAGTTGGCAATGGTTTGAGAAGGGTAGGGTTTTTTTCAAAGAGAAGAAACCTCCAATCATCATTTATACTATGGAAAAAGAAAAGAATCAGAGAAAGAAGTAAAAAGAAAAAAAAGAGTCCAGAAAAAAACACACTCCTTTTCTCCCCTTACTTCATCTATCTGGTTTTTTTTCAGTTTTGCTCAAAATATCAAATGCCTATGCATAGAGTCCTAAACATCAGACTACTTTTTTTCCCCCCATCTTCCAGCTTTTATTACCCCTTGAAAAGCAGCAATTTCTATTGATTTAATAAAGTTCTTGTGACTGAGATATGTCTTGGACCAATTTTCATACTGCATGAAACTGAGTGACATATTTAGGGTCAGATTCATTAAAAGGTGTTCACCCAGAATATAATTATTTGGGTAGAATTTGGGTGCCTAAGGCCAAAATTGCATTCCAGAAAACTTCTGTTGAGTTGACATCTGGAGAAACCTAGTTCCCTGAATACCTCAGTATTTGACTGCAATTTCTTGCTGGAGGAGGGTCTCTGTGAGAAGAGCTGAGAGGCTATCCTGTGCTGGATGCAGCCGTTTCCAGCTGGCTCCACAGAGGACCCACTGCAGGACATTTATTTGGCAATAAATGAAATTAATTTTCCTTAAGGCAAGTCTGCTTTGCCTATAATAGTAATTGGTAAGCAATCTCCCCACCTTTTTCTCGACCCATGAACTTTCTCAGCTTATTTTCTCCCTGTCCTGCTGAGTAGGGGAAGGGGGTGAGTGGCTGGGTTGGCATTTGGTGGTTAGCCAAGGCTAACCCACCACACATGGTTAGCTAAGGATAGGTCTAGATTAGGTTGCAGGTGTCCTGCTTTAGGTCCCTAAGGAATCTGATGGCTGATTCCACAAGCGAGCCTAACACACACAAAGAAATAATAAGTCTTCACAAAATGCAATGGAAACCCCTGGATTTTTTTTATGAACATATCTATGGAATGAGGTGGGTTTTGCTCTCTCTTTCTCCCCCACTACATATCTGGGCAATACTCAGACAACGCTAACTCATCAGGCCATCTTCTTAGAGCTCTACCAGACCATTATTTTAATGTTTTAAGTGCAGTTGATTCTGCTAAAGCTTTCTGCAAATAAAAAATTAAACTGCTTGTTTGCTTCCTGTTAACAAGTCCTGTTGTTGCAGTAGCAGCTACTTAAAGAATCGCTTCATTCTGAAGTGTTTGCGGAAAACTTGCTAACACATAGCACTGGCTTGAAAACACATCTCCAAAAACACAGGCACCTCTTTTCCTCAGTTTTAATTAAATTCAAATTCACCTTATTGTTGAAATATAAGCATTATTACTGCTTGTAATCATGGTACTTATTTATTTGAAAATGATTGTAATGACCATATCCGATAATAGTAACAAAGATTCTTTTAGTACTGCATTTAATTATAAATGCTAAAAATAATCAAATAAATAGTCTGTAATGAGTAATTTGTTCAGGTTTTATAATAGTGAACTTCTGCAAACTTCAGCCTTTTAAGAAACAGACACATTTTAATTTTGCATCAAAACCAATCCCTTTTTGTCGGAAATCTTTCATTTCCTGAGAAGAAAACATGGGTAAAACTACCCTAATAGCCTAGAGTTAAAAGGCAAGAACTTATGTTTGTGTCAGAAAGCAACTTACAATGCACACTGAAATACTGACTTTTGTATCCAGAAGCAAGCAGTCCAGCACCAATGGAAATCTCCCATTGATTTATTTTTTTAAGATTTCATATTTTGCATCATTTCTGAGTTATTATCATCAATACTATTTAATACTTTGTTACTAACAAGAGTTTTAAGGAATTTGTAGCATAATGGTGAAATGAAGGGGAGGTTGTAGAAATCAATACCTTCAAATAATGAAAAGAGGTGTTTTTAATAGTTCTATTGTTACTAGGCAAGATGTAAGGATAGTTACCTAATTCTTATATTGACTCACTAAGAATGATGAGTCCTAACATGGAAAGGAAATATTGGATTTATTTAGCCTTCATTTACAGAGGCTGTGTGTATTTAGATAAGGCACTTTCCTGACAGGTTGCCATGGTAACTGGGTGTTAACAACTTGACTGTCTGGTGATAGAGTCCAGTATATCAAAACACTAATGGGCAACACAAATTAATTCCTGTATTAGAGAGAGCAAATGTGTGTATAGAATACTGACTGGACCACTCCTATAAACACTTGTGTTATATAACTCATGGCAAAAAGAATGATTGCTTCTGTTCCCAGCAAGCAAAGGTTAAAATCTTCTCCCCACCATATAGCTATCTCTCCCCAAACATCACATCTGACAGCAGTGCTTAATTAAGCAGGAAGAACTCAGTGCTGACTGCCCTTGAATCAAGGAGACAGCAAGCACCCATTCCCTCAGGAGAGCATGAAGGGCAGCAAAGAAATAACCTCAGAGTTTATTCAGCTTGAGAAGAAATAAGTTTTCTCTGCACTGTGCTCCCATTTTGATCTACAAAAAAATTTTATGCTCATTGGGAACACTAAGAAAAACACGTATTTTTGGTGTATGTCCTTAGTAATTTAGTCAGGCCCTAAAACAGTAATCTCTTCTGAATGCCAATATGCTGTGTGCAGCTTATTACATTGGTTTAATTTTTACAAGATGTTTTCTTTTTGTGATAACAATAGTGTTCATGCAGTTCAAATCAAACCTGCTTCTGTATTACTGCAATATGTTGGTTGTATTGATAAATAAACTTAATCGTGTCTATCTTTGATATAACACTGATGATTTCATTTAAATAAACTCATATAAATATCTGTTGCTTAGTTCTTGGAAGTATCAAATTTCAGGGAAACTCTTCTCCCTTCTCCCAAATATTGGTAAATTACCAGAAAGAAGTCATAAAATCATCCATTTCAAAGTTCCCTATTTCAGATAAAATAGATAATTGGTACAATAAAGCAAATACATTCTTTTATTGCAGGCCATTGTTTCTGTGTTATTTGCAAATTATGAACAGGCAACAGTCCTAACTGTGGAAAACAAAAAGAAACAACTTGAAAAATCATTAAACAATTTTCTACTTGTCATTGCAGAGCAAAAAAGGAAAATTAGCTTTCTGCACCAGTATGTGATTCTTATGGAAAGTATTTACAGCTGTATTAATTTAATGTTATATGTCTAATTTTAACATATTTAGCAGAAATAGTCTTAATTGTTTATGTTAGATGTAGCACCACAATGGCTTCTGGATTTGGATGCTTGTCCTGTCCTGAAAGATTTCACTGAGGAAGGTTCCACAGTGACCAGCTGTCTTGCCATTGTTATATTTCTATTAACTAGAACCCTGAAAGTAACTATTACTTATTCTCTAGCCCTTGTCCTTTTTCACTGCTGAGTTCCAAAGATCTGACATTCAGTTCTTTGCTACTTGATCTTAAGATGAGAGCCCAGTTAAAAGCATTGGAAAATGAGGACCTGTTGAAAGAAATTAATGAAGCAGAAGAAAATTCTTTATCTTGTGCACAAAACTTAAAAATGCTCTTATGTTTTTCTGATTATGTACTCCTTCAGACAAGAGAAAAAACAGTAGAAAAAATTAAAAATAATATCAATTTCCTAAAATTCACTGTGAGAAAACAGTCTCCCCCTTCATGTTCTTAGAAGCACAGACTTTATTTTATTAAAAGTTATTGAACATTGGAATCCACATTTTAATGTGTTCTATTAAGAAGTAAATGATGGAGCAACTGAGAATAGTCAAATAGTAAAATACATATAATGAAAATTATCTAAAGAATAAGTACCTACTTTTTGTAACATTATCTAAAGTATTGGATGGATCTTCATGTAAACATATAAATCCCAGTGATACCAATTGGATTAGAATGTGACAGAAATGTCAAAAAGTTTGGTATTAGTCCACCTTTCAGTGTTATGTGGACCTATTCAGCTTCCTCTGGATGTTAGTGGATTTCTATTTGAAAACCTGTGTGTGTTTCTGTATATGTGTGTATCTAAAAACAACAGAAATATAAAAATGGTAACCAATTGCTTTTACAAAACAATGTAGAGGCCTTGTTATTTTCTGATTGCTTCTTACTCTGTAGGTCTCCTTTATCCACCTCATGATACCATTGACGACAAATAAAAATATCTTTTGTTGGTTGCAGTTTCCTATAACCTAACTACTTCAGGAAATGACTTGCTATTACAGGAGACATAAGTTTTAAAACCTCTCAGATGGCTAGCTGAGATACCTTGCAGAACTATTTTACGTTGATCATTACATTTGGGATCAGGGAGAAATGTTGATTAGGAGTTAATTTTAGGGTCGGATGTTTTTATCTTTCTTCTTGCCTTTGCAGTGTGAGATGTGGTTAACTTCTTTGAATCGAGTGGGGGTTTCATTTAACAGGTAAACCTTTGCAACTGAAGGATCCTGAAACCAGTGGATTTTTGATCTCTTCTCTCTTCCTGTCATCCAATATATTAGTGGCCTTCTGAATTTAATAAGAGGTCTTAGGTTGATTATAGAGTGCTAGAAACTGTTTTGTGTCAAATGAAATATTTGCTCCCCTGACCTTTCTGATTTAGGTGAATCACGTGGGTAAATGCAGGGTTGGTTGACAATTCAGATAGTCTTTTCCACTCTTATTTTAAATTTGTTGTTATCACTTACTTTCATTTTATTTATTACTTAACTTAGAGGCATGCTCCAAATATGTGCAAAACACAGAGTAAGGATATGAAATTCAGAACATGGTCATGTATCATGTACAGTAGGTGAGGCATCCTGGGGGAAGAGTGGGTGCTCACAGTGCAGAGGGCTTCACAGTGGTGACCTCACTCATTCACTCATTTTCAGCATATTGCAATGTATTGCAGTTTATGTGTGCCCAGTAAAGTGAATTTATGGATTATATTGCCTAGTTTTAACTAAACTAACCCTCACAAAATGGATAATTATCCTGCAAATAAACTACAGATTGAAGATAATGCTAAAAATGCGACAACAGGTGAACAAGAAGAAAATGGCAGAGCTGACACTTCTCCTATAAGCTCTTTGTTAGCCACATTATGAGGTTAAAAACAAAGATGATCTAATCAGATCTGACAAGAAGTCAGCAATTATGAAGAAGACTATTTGAAGTATGCATTTACATCTGCTGTCATTAAAGATGAACCTTATTCAGCTATGATGGCCATTAAAACCAAGTATCACAATAAACTGTGCTTAGAACCAAACCTTCAAATCACTGTAACACAAAGTGTTAAACCAAGATTTTGAAAAATAATGAAGCATATTCAATTACATTGCTCTCACAATATTATTAATATAATTTTTTTTAGTAAGAGCAAAAAGTTTTTTTGTACCATTAATAAATTTTAAAAAAATCTTTATCTCCTCCTTTTTTACTTGATATTTTTTCTTTCTGTTTTATAATGTACATAATATATGAGTACAGTGGTATGTGTATTTAATTTATAAGTAAGTAAAGATACATCTATTGGGGGAGCATGCTCACCAATTTTCACTGATTGGGGAGGATGATCAAAAAATTTGGAGACCAGTGATTTAAACCATGTATCCTATCTGCCACAGTGATGCTGTCAAATGCTCTTTTAAGAATCTTTTCTAATTTTCTTTCCAGGTTATCAACATGATGGTGCTCTGATTTTTTTCTTTGTATTTATTAATTTTTTTTTCCATGCGAGATCTGATGGACATTCGCATCATATCTAATGTGGACAACATTTGCCTTTTCTTGTGTTAACTCATAAAAAGACACAACAACAAAAAAACCCACCACAAAAACAAAAAAGTGTTTCCATATGTGTCCAACTATGAAATTGACTAATTATCAAAATAAATTATATTGGTCATTAATCTTTGATAACATTTTCCAAGGCTTCTAAAGCAAAAGTCACAAATACCTGTACTGCCTTTCATATTATAGGAATGTTTTAATCCTTTGTGCTTGGATAACCCTTTTTCCCCTAAGAAAATATTTATCCTATATTTAATATTTCACTTGCCACTAGCAATTTAATTTTGTTTCAAGCTTTTCTTTTCAGTGCTTTCTAATTCTGACCGATATGGTATTCCCTTCTCACTGCAGTAGTCAATGTCTCTTATCAGCAAGCACATCAGAAAGCTTATTAGTAGTATATAGAAAAGACGATGGAGGAAGTAAATCATACACCTCAATAAGTTGCTTTCAAGTTACATAAATATACTGTTAGTGGAGATATTAGAATAAAGTATAAAAGAAGCTCGATGGTATATAGTTGAATACCAATTGACTGCTCAATTTCATTTAAGTTCATGCCCTTTTATATTCCAGCATAAAAAACATGGTTTAAAAGCTTTGTCGTATTGGGGCATGCCTTTAAAAAATAGCACATTTTTTCACAGAATATTTAGAAATAGTTACAAAGGGTAAAGAACTTATCTCATCATGGGTATCTTCTATTTATAGCAACAACTATCTATGATGACATTTATTGTTATTAATTTTTGTTATTAATTAATATAGTTATTAATTATGATCGCAGAGGTGATCAGCTCCGGTGCAGACGCGTCCCACAGCAGAGTGGCAGATTGTGGCATACAGGGGGGTTTCCTGAGCCAGGGAACCCACAGGGGAGCGCAGAGACCCACCAGGAGCAGGCAGTTCTCATGAGGGCAGCTGACAAGGAGTAGGCGAGGCCAGGACTAACTGGCTGCCACCCCCCATTCCCACTAAAGGCAGCCCCAGGGAGCGCTAGCAACCAGGAGCACTGCGAAGAGGGCATGGCGTGGCAGTTTGCACGGAAGGGCCGGCAGGGAGGGCACCTCTTCAAAGGAGAGGCATTTCACGGGCCGAGTGGGGGACTCGGCATGCACATAACCCAGCAACTGGGCACAGGATAAGGGCACTCATCCTACCTGACCCTCAAGGCAGAATGGTGGGCACTCATCTGAGGGTAAAGGCCGCGGCTCCAGCTGGGGGGTCTGCACCATCTCCCCCAGCAGCAGCCAATGCCTCCACGCAGATGGAACTGCTGAAGGGAGAGGCTGCAGTGCAGACCTCAGGCTGCAGGAACTGCCCAGACCTCTCTCCTGGGGTAGGGACAGGCGGCAGACCTGCCTACAAAAGGTGTGCCCAGGTGGAGGACCTCCTGCAGCAGGTGGCTGAGCTGCAGGAGGTGGTGAGAAGACTGCCTAATATCAGGGATGCAGAGAAGGAGCTAGATAGCTGGTTCCAAGCGCAGTCTGCAGCGGCCCCGCAGCCCACGGCCAAACAGCCTATAACTCCCCCACCGGCACACGCAGAAGACAGCGGGGGGACCAATAATGCAGAAGAATGGATGGTTGCAAAGGCAAGGACCAGC
>NW_008825049.1:187254-189141 GCF_000699105.1 Pygoscelis adeliae | reverse complement strand
ATTGAATTAGCTTATCAGCCCTTTGACTCTGGAATGTTACAAGGGGTCAGTTTAACTAGTTTTCTTAACACTTATCTTGACACAGTCTTCCTGAGTTTCTGTTATCAGTGGTTTACACCGGGGGCCTAATGAGCTATCTCAAGGCCTGTAGATTCTGGTCAGATAAGAATTTACATGTCTCTACTAAATCACTAAAACTATGCAAGTGAAGCTGAGAAATATCACAGCAAGGTTTTAGTCGGGGATTGTCAGGGATTTAACCCTTTCATTTCCCCCATTTCTCTAAAATTTGTAAATTCCTTTATAAATATTCTGAGTTATCATATTTCATTACCTTGGGTAAAGTCCAAACTCTCATAGCCAGTTTCCTTAGCTTATACCACAATTGTCTCATCAGGTTTGGTGAACAAATCAATATACCACTTATCACAAGAATAACAATAATGAAAAAAGAATATACAAAATAAGTGATGCACAATGCAATTGCTCACTATCCGCTGACCGATGCTCAGCCAATTCCCGAGCAGTGTCACCCCCCATGGCCAATTCTCTCCAGTTTATATACTGACCATGACGTCACATGGTATGGAATATACCTTTGGCCAGTATGGGTCAGCTGTCCTGGCTGTGCCCCCTCCCAGCTTCTTGTGCCTGGCAGGGCATGAGAAGCTGAAAAGTCCTTGACTAGTGTAAGCACTACTTAGCAACAACTAAAACGTCAGTGTGTTATCAAAATTATTCTTATCCTAAATCCAAAACAGCACTATACCAGCTACTAGGAAGAAAATTAACTCTATCCCAGCCAAAACCAGGACAGTATTCACGCCTTACTCTATACCATCTGCATCCCACAGTAGTAGTAGTAGTAACAAGAGAAATATTTAGCCACAATGAAAACACACAACTCTCAGGAAAGGAGCTTTAGCAGAGCAAGCAGTGTCCTATCCTCAAGGGCTTTCCAAGGTTTGTACTTTTATATTGAAAACTAAGCCGGCAGTTTTTGACTGTGTTGATGGTATTGCAGCTATTTTATTGTTATTATGATTTTATTTCAATTATTAAACTGTTTTTATCTCAACCCACGAGTTTTTCTCACTTCTACCCTTCCAATTCTCTCCCCATTCCACCGGGGGGGGCAAGGGGGAGGAGTGAGCGAGCAGCTGTGTGGTACTCAGTTGCCAACTAGGTTAAAGCACAACAGTCCTTTTTGGCACCCAAATTGGGGCATGAAGGGTTTGAGATAAAAACAGATTAACTGGAGCATATTAAGAAACTTATATCTGTTAACAGTTGTGGGTCACAATGTTGGTTTCTCTGTTCTCGATATTGATTTGTATAATCTGCATCATGCTCGTTTCCTTGCTGTACATGTTAAAGATTAGTGTTGGGTTTTGCAGTTTGCTGTGGTCTGCAGTGATTGGTGATGTTTCGCTTGTGAGGTTTATTTTTAAAACATTAACCTTGGGCTTAATTTGGTATGTGAATTTCACAATAAAGCCATTCCTGTACTACAGATACCACTTCGTGGAGACAACTAGCAATTACAGTGACTTTTCTGAGGGGTTTTTTAGGGAGGAAATACAGAATGGCAGTGTCACTACCTTCTTCTATGATGTTTCCTCCTTCATTACAGTAACTTTTCAGTATTTTGAACAGCCTTGGGTGGTTAAGATACTTCTATTGGTACTTCTTGGGAATATTGTTTCGGTTTTGTCTAAAGTTGGTAAGCAATTTAAGAATATCATCCAGAGATTTACCCCAAGGCTGAATAGTTATGAGTGGCAGGGTGTGTGGGACAAGATGGGCAAGTACCTAGGCCAATGGGCACCCCCAGTGTTTTGGAACTTCACCCCTGAGCAAGTGCAGAATCCTGAAAAGTTAGTAGAA
>NW_008825049.1:156482-175657 GCF_000699105.1 Pygoscelis adeliae | reverse complement strand
ATGACAGATGGAGCCCAAAGTCATGGACTAAATGAACTCACCGAACGTTTTAGAGGGATGGCCCACAGGCTAAGGGACTGATATCTGTGTGTGTGTGTGTGTGTATATATATATATAGGAAAAAAGGGGGTGGTAATTAATGACAATGTACTGGAAAATATGAGACTGTCCTGGTTTCGGCAGGGATAGAGTTAATTTCCTTCCTAGGAGCTGGTACAGTGCTGTGTTTTGGATTTAGGATGGGAACAAAGTTGATAACGCACCCATGTTTTAGTTGTTGCTAGGTAATGCTTTCACTGGCCAAGGACTTTCTAGTTTCCCATGCTCTACCGACTGAGAAGGCTGCAGGTGCACAAGAAGCTGGGAGGGGGCACAGCCAAACTGGCCAAAGAAACATTCCATACCATGTGACGTCATGCTCAGTACCTAAACTGGGGGAAGCTGGCCGGGGGGGCTGCTGCTCGGGGAATGGCTGGGCATCGGTCGGCTGGTGGTGAGCAATTGTACTGTGCATCACTTGCTTTGTGTATTATTATTATTATTATTTTATTTCAATTATTAAACTGTTTTTATCTCAACCCATGAGTTTTTTTCACTTGTGCTCTTCCAATTCCCTCCCCCATTCCACCGAGGAGGAGGGGGAGAGGAGTGAGCTAGCGGCTGTGTGGTGCTCAGTTGACGACTGAGCTTAAACCACGACAAAGAGGTAAAATAAACTAAGCGCTTACTGCTAACATTGTTTTTACTGATTTCTTTGGGTGGTCAACATTTCTGAGTGGCAGGCTGTTTACAGTATAGCCTAAGCATAAATCGAAAATTTTATGCTTAACAGGGACCTAAGCTCGGTGTTACCAAGAGCATTTCTACTACAACTCTTCTCTACTAGCTCATTTCTACTACATATTTTGCTGAGCTTTCACCAACACTTAAGAAAATCCTTCCATTATGAGCACAGTGTTAAGATCTAACTTCACAGTTATTGGCCTGTTGTCATGCAGATATGCTGCATGTTCAGCATTTAATAATAAATAAACGCATGTCTCAAAAATTCACTTGAGCTTTATGCTGGAAAACTAGCTGAACAAATGCAAATAAGCACAAATAAGTATTTGCCCTGACACATTGAATTTTATATTTTTTGAGGGAGCTAAGTAAATAATTAACTTTACTAGATTTTGCTTAGCTTCATGAATTAACAGCAATATGTTGTTTTATTTTTCATAGTATTACTGGTATATTTCTTGAATTTGCTTTCAAGCACAGGTGTAATGAAAATGAGATGTTTTAAGATACTTAGCTGCTTCTAAAGGTTTTCAGTATCTTTTTTATATCTCTGATCTCAATGCAGGTCCGGTCTGTCATTGTGGCCTCTCATTGGAGGCCTTTCATCATAAAATATGTGGTGCTACGGTGTTATCACACTCTTTATTTTAATATGTCTGAACAAATACTAATATTTTATATAATAATTTTTACAAAGATGTGTAGAGACTTCTTTTATAGTCATTTAATATTAACAGTATTTTTTTTGATCCTGTGCATTGTTTATGCACTTTAGGTGGCACAAAAAATTATACTGCTAAAGGCCTAGTAATTATCAATTCCAATTTAAGAAATTATGGATCAAACATTGTATTGGATTATAGTTTATTTATATTTCTAAGTGTCCTGTCAGTCAGTAGTTAACTTGTTCTAAAATGTGTCTCATCTAACTAAAAATGTCCATCAGCAGTTGAGAAATTGCTGAGGTTCATAGCAACTCTGGGTGATTATTTGTGACCTCTCATATCCTATACCTGACTGAGGCTTTTGAATGCTATTTAGAAGACTAGTAAAGGAAAAAGACAGCACCTAAATACATTTTTAGGCTAATGTAATTTGTCTCCTTCAGGAAAATATATTGACTGATCTGTTCTTCTGAACTAGCATGGAAGCACAAGTGCAGGGTCATGTAGAAATGATCAGAGAAGACAGGGGTAGGATATGTAGGAAAACACTTAGAAATAAGCAACCAAATGTCTTGGGGTCCCACTACAGCACACAAAGGGGGAAACTCATGGTTGTATTTTTCCTTTCCACCCCTACAGCTGGAAGGCATTGCACACATTAGGTAGGACAAACTCAAAGCTCCTTTGCCAGTAAAATAAGAATCTACTTGACAGTGTCCATTGTCACTCCCGACCAATTGTCTCTCCATTATCAGCTTGCCAGACTATAAGACTGGCTATAAGACAGCTCTATCAAGGACATCCTCACCTGCTGCCATTTTTAGTTTCCTTTGAGCTGTTCTAGGAGTTCTAAAGCATTTAGAAGGTACCAAAATTCTGGTTATATCTCACTGCCAGGAAGCCACCTTTGTTCCTCTGTTCCTTTGTTACACTCTAAAGCAACAGAAATCAGTAGAAAGATTCTTGCTTATGAGATTGGGTTTTTGATCAATGTTAGACTGTGTTCTGAGGAAAATGCATGTATGAAGCTGCTTTTGTGCCCTGTGCTGTCTTGGAAAGATAGGTTAGAGCACACTAAAACACTGCTCAAATTAGTGTCAGAAATAATATGTCCTGTCTGGAATTTGAATAGTTTCATGAGGGATTGAAACTAATTTACAAGGCATCACATGGGGCAGGCCAATGAGAATGACCAGAGGGATTCAAAGGCACCTAGGTTTCATATGAACATCCCAGAGCCAAGGAAGTGAAAAAACTGCTAATCACTTATATAATCTATCTGAGGAAATAGACACTAAATAAATTTCTTTAATGTTATAATCTTCATGGTCTCTTTACATGAGAAGTGAGTACTTGGTCCAAAAAAATAAATAGAAGTGTGAGGTGAAAAGTTACCTCATCAATCAAATGCGATAAAAAGTTTTTTTTTTTTCTAAAATAGGTCCGTTATTTTACCTACTCTTAATTCCACTCTTACTGAAAAAAAAAAAAAAAAAGAAAATTTGATCCCATTATTCAACTGGGAAATTAGAATTATGAACAAGAGACCACAATTTACATATGCAGTATTTTCACTTCTGTTATAAAGATATTCATAACTTGTATTATGAACTTTTGTTCTGACTATACATTTAATGTAAATACCTAACTTTTTATCATAAGACTACCTAAATTATTCAGGCTTTTTGTGAATACTTGGAGTAAAAAAAAATTGACAGATTCACTATTGGCTACAACAATCTAAATCTAAAATAGTTCAATAGTTCTATTGTTTTCAGTAAAGTTACTGTAGCATAATAGTAGTAAACAGTCCATAATTTCCTGTGCCACTTCATATTCATGTCAAGCAACTGATGATCATTAATATTACAGTTTCACTCACTTTTTGAACGCATTGATGGCCATTAATAGAGACTGGTGGTGAGAGTTTTTCTGCCATATTCTTTACTTTGATCGACATTAATTTAATTTTCAATGAGAATCATATTGTATTCTGTCCCACCAATGCTATTGCAATGATCACCCGGTTACAACACAGTAGCCCCTAGTTACTGCCCACACAGACACATTTCTTCTGCAGACTGACAGCTATAGGAACAAGTCCTTCATTCTGAAGTAAATGGAAATCTTACCTGTGTGACAATGACATGTTCCTGCCATTCCTGCATTGCTAGAAGAGTAGAGGCATTTGTATGCCTGCTGCATTACAGTTTCTATTCCATCCAAGCTCCTCCTGGTGCTGAGAGGCACAAGCTTGTGCAGTGCTGTTTGCGTAGAGCATGATGCAGACATCCTTTTCAGTATTATGCATTCTACAACACTCTAAAAAAACCAAATTCTGCCACAGGGCTGAATTTCAAGGATTGCTTGAAAGCTATTCAAGGGTTACCTCAAAGAAATTATATCTAATAATAGATTGGTGGAGATAAAAAGCTACAGGAAGCACCAGCTGGGCTTCAGTGTAAGGAAGAACTGCTTAAAATTCAGAGGCATGTGAAGAAAGATTATTTCTATTTCTATAGCTATAATCAAACAGGAGCATTTCCCATTAAATTTTGTGATAGTTAAAACTATTATATTTTCACACACCAATCTGTTTCAGATAATCCCCAACCATTTGAAAATATAGCTGCTTAAAAAAACCCCTCTTATAACCCCATTTCAAGCAACCTGAGTAAAATCGGAGGCGATGTCAAAGGAAAGATGAAGCAATGACAGACAGGGGAAAGGGGTCCTAGCAAACTTTCCCTTGTAAACCTTGTTTCTCTATATTGCTACCCAATTACAATTTTTTAAATTTGAGTTTTCTGCAGATAGCCCACAGAATATATGTATGAAAAAAGCAATTTATATAGATATCAGTTCAGGCCCCAATAGTATTAAAGAAAAAGTGACAGTTTGGTGATTTTTTATTTTCAGTTAGTAGTGAGCTAGAAATTAAAACCGACAGGAAAAACAAAAGGTCATGATTGCCTGATTCTTAAATGAGTGACAATGGATGTCCAGCCTTACTAAAACTGGGAGTGAGTGCATATTTTGGTATTTTTTTTCCCCCCAAGGGATCAGGTAAAACAGACCGTCCCCCCCCCCCCAAAAATACAGACTTTAAAACTTCTTCTGTGTTTTCCCTTTTCACTGGAAGAGTCCTAGAAAACATGGAGATCAAACTGGAAAAAAAAAAAAAAAAAAAGAAAAAAGGCAAAAGGCTTTATTTTAGGCTCTTCTTACTCTCCTTATTAAGGAGTTTCAGTGGATATTCTTATGAGCACAAGGACTAATTGTAACATCACAGCCTGAGGTGAGTTTCTGCCAAAAGTTTCAGAAAATTGCAGAGCATTATATCCAGTTAGTTAAAATTCACTTTCTAGATAGGGAGTATTATCTGCTCCAGACTGAAGAAAAAAAATTCTTAAAGCCTTTTTTCCTTTATTTTCTTCAATTGGGAACTTACATTATTTCCTGATTTTGAAAGATTACGTTGTTCAGTTCTTCAGCAACTCACAAAAGAACAGACTGTATATTTTAAATGCAAATTATACTTTGCTAACATTTTTATTCTAAATGAAAATTACAAGGGAAAATCCCATGCTTAGATACAAAGAATGTGACCTTACTCCAGGATCCTTTCCTGTTTAAATGTCCCACTGAAATCTTCCTTTCCCTTTCTGGGAAATAAGGGTAGAGCAAGGCAGGCTGTAAGGAAACACAGGCAGCAGTTTAGATTTGCAGACTAATACAGGCAGCAAAATGATAACCATAATAGAGAGACTTTCTCTGATTATCAGTCTGCTTGAGTAACTCAGTGCTGAAACCAGGTTGTCTCCCCAGCATCAATGCTATATTGCTAAGACCATGTTGCACATGAACTTATCCCTGCATGGTCTTATTCAGTCCCACTCCCATGCTGCCGCTTCATGTTTCAGAGGACATTCTTCTCTCTGGTTTCACACCGTCGTGGGCAGCCAGCACTGGGGGAGAGGACAGAAGTGGAAACAAGCTCATTATGAAGCTCAGCATGCCAAGAGAAGGGCCATGACAGCATGAGGGGTTCAGGTGGAGAAGTTCTTGCAGGTTCAGAACCCTTGCCTGACTGTGAGACTTCATCTGCTGTTAACCGGGGGGAAGAAAATGTTACTACTCTAACTACTACTACTACTACTTATTGCTACATTAAAAATATATATAATATTTTCTCTTCATCTTTGATGCAGGAAAGTTCAGTGTTCTAGTGGTGCTTGGGAAGATCTGGCAGGATCTATGAAATTTAAGCTATAAGGCCAAATAAAATTCAAGTTGGGTATGCACTTACAATAGTGGTGTAACGCAGCGTGAGGGCTGTGCATGTGTGCATCCACAGTGCACTTAGTCAATAACTCCCTGAGTAGTCCAAGAAATTCCCAGCTAGAAATCTACATAAATAACAGACTGATATGAAACAAGGTGACTGACTGAACATCCTTACAACAAAGCATTTCACTAGTCTTAGAGCTCTTCAGGTGAGAATTTTGGACAGTCTGAGAGATTGCCCCCAGGCCAGCACCTTCTGTGAACACACGAAGTCATAGGCACTGGTTTTATGCTCCAATGCCTTGATTAACATCTGGTTGGAGAATTTAGCCATCCCAGAGGCACCCCCAGTCAGATCCAGCTATAGAATTGTTATGAGTAACTCTCACAAATCACGGTGAGACTTGTTTGAGTGTATGATCAATTTATTAATTAGCAAGAAGTGGCAATAAGCAAAACAGCGCTGGGTGGCCCGGGAGCCTCTGCTCCACCGACGGCACACACCGGTTGGCAAAGCACATCAGGTTATGTACAGAAAAATCATACATATTCATCAGATTTCTTGGAAAGGTGGTCTTATGGTGATGAGTTCCCGGAATTCATTTACTTAGTCCAAGCATGCGCAGTAAAATTGGGGTTAGGGTCTTTTCACACTCCGGTGGTCGTCCATAGTCTTCCTCACTCTGTTCTCTGGTTGAACTTTGGGTTTTCTTTGTCCATATATAGTCATTGAATTAGCTTATCTGTCCTTTGACTCTGGAATGTTACAAGGGGTCAGTTTAACTAGTTTTCTTAACACTTATCTTGACACAGTCTTCCTGAGTTTCTGTTATCAGTGATTTACACAGGAGGCCTAATGAGCTAGCTCAAGGCCTGTAAATTCTGGTCAGATAAGAATTTACATGTCTCTACTAAATCACTAAAACTATGCAAGTGAAGCTGAGAAAAATCACAGCAAGGTTTTAGTTGGGGATTGTCAGGGATTTAACCCTTTCATTTCCCCCATTTCTCTAAAATTTGTAAATTCCTTTATAAATATTCTGAGTTATCATATTTCATTACCTTGGGTAAAGTCCAAACTCTCATAGCCAGTTTCCTTAGCTTATACCACAATTGTCTCATCAGGTTTGGTGAACAAATCAATATACCACTTATCACAGAATTGACCAAACTGTACAGAGATAAAACACTTCAGTAGAAATTGTTCCCACAGATGCAGAAATGTTTGCAGTCTTTTGTAAATATTTTAGATAGTCGAGAGATGGTTTATATACAGTTTAAGATAATCAGTAGCAAAGGATCATGAGTGCACTGGAGTGGTCATGTAGGACCATGAGCCAGCTGGATTATAAGAATTCAGAACAGCTGTTTCAGGAGGACCACTCAATCCAGCTAAAGGCATCATTGCAAGGACCCTTGCTTTTGAGAGTCCTGTTGCATTCTGAACACAACTGACCATCCTGTTCAAGAGATTCAGCTCCCCCTGTGCATGTTCCCTTATGCAAAGATCCCAATCAGTTAGGTGGAAGCTATTTTGTTTTGTTTTGTTTTGTTTTATGAGCAATCTGTCTCTGACTGTCTGTGCAATAAAGTCTTGAGATACATTTGTGCTTCTATAAATGAAGTCCTGCCAGGTGACCATAACCAACCCTTTTAACAAAACCAACCCTTATAACAAATCAACCCTTACAACAAAAATACAGACTCTTCAAAATGGATGCTTTAATGTTAAAAAGACAGAACTGGATTCTGAGCAGACTAAACTTTAGAAAACTAAATTCAAAACTTGTTAGGCTCTGTTTCATCAAAGAGATCTAACGTTACCTCATAGTCCAATTCTCTTTACCAGTGAAAGTTTGCTTCACTGCTTTGCAGTTCCTTTAAAATTCTTTTTAATTAGTTACAGTGAGATTTGTGAGCTTTTTGTTTAAAAGAGAAAAAAAAAGAAAACCCAAGGAAACTGAAAGCGGAAGTCTTTCCATGTTGATACCTTGGAAGAACTTAATTGAAGTTAATGGATGCCACTTTCAAATATGTCTGCTCCCTTTTTGAGGCTGCTTCATGTTTCCTGCTGTGTCAGTACTGTATGGCACAGTTTAAATCACAGGCCTGAAAAATGAGATTTATTTGCCTTCATTTTCCTTTTAGAAGCAGAGTTCCTTTGATAAACATTTTGATTTATTTTAAGCATACGGTTTAGTCCTACTAGATCCAGAGCACCAGTTAATCCCTGATTAACAAAATGATTGATTTAAAAATGCCATCTGGGCAGGAAACATCCTCCTCCATCTTGAGCTTGCTCTCTTTTGCACCAATGCTCTTTTTATCCAGTGCTTCATTAAAGAGGTAGACAGAGGGGAATACTCTGTGAGGTTAGCTAAAAAGTTTACTAACTGAATTCTTCTTCCATCTATGGATGTCATTTCATTGACTTTGGTAGGACTGCTTTAATTTTAACGAGCAGAGAATGTGAAAAACTGTATTTTGGAGGCAGAGTAACTTATGTGCCCACCTGAAAGGCCCAACCCTTTTTTAAATTTCTTTCATCCAGACCCTTTGGTTAGGCTTCAGAAGATCCTGGTTCCACACTGATGTATTTTCAGATGATCTTTTAATGAAACACCAGGTCTGCTATGGGGATGATACTTGGATGCCAACAAAACTCTGAGTGTATACCTTTAAATTGTAATTGCCGGTGAGGACTTTGACAAAGCTCAGAAGGTTTGTGTTTTGATATACAGAAACTGGAAAAGGAGTATTTGGAGAGCTTGATTCATTTCAATCTCTGGTATTTCACTGGTGGAGAATCCTTAGTAGATCTCAGAATTGCTCCCTTCCCCTGTGATAATCAACCTTTATGAACAGATTATTGGGAGTTACTTGTTTGTTTCCCTTGTTGACCATGTAGAGAGAAAATTCATTTTGCACAGCTGTCTCTCCTTTATCCAAAGCATTCATTTTGAAACATCCAGGAAAATTACTGTCCTGATGATATGTCAGACTGCCCTCTCTATGCTTTTCCCCGTGGATATCATGTGATATTATGTCCTGTAATTTATAGAGTGAGGGAACAGAGGCACCACAAAGTGGAAAAATCAGAATTATTAGATAGATCGCATATAGACACTTATTGCAACATTGGAAGTCACTAGACTTCAGGGATTCTAGGTGCTCCATGATTGTGAATAAAAGGGAATTAAAATTTAGCCTGTGGATTTTATTCACTACCTGTTAATTCCCTGATAGTTGGGGAAACTCTCTTTGATTTCAGTGGTACCTTCCTTCCTTACCAATTCCTGCGCACACATTTTGACTCACAAGAGAGTGCTTTGTAAGGCTTGACTAGAATCTCCTTCCTGATAAAACCCCCTCATTCTCCCAGGATTCTTGAACCTCACCAGGACTCTGCATAGATCAGGGATGCTTGGATAAGTGTTAGTTTGCAGTTCTTTCATGGATACAAAAGTATTAGGGCTAATGTACTCTAATTTAATTTTTACACTTATTATAAACCGAAATTCTGTGAACATGAGGAGTATAGTCCTAAGCACAGTAGGTATATTTCCATAAAAGAAAATGAAATTAAAATGAGGTTTTAAACCCTGAAATTAGGTTTTGTGCCATAAATGATGCTTTAGTACCAAAAAAAAAGGCTTTTCACCCTAAAAATTGGTCTTTGAGCGCTCAAAGTGAGGCTTTGGACTTCAGAAAAATGAGACTTTGTACCCTAAATGAGAAGTTTGACCTTAAAATGGGGCTTTGGGACCTAAAATTTAGTATTTGGACTCTCAAAATTAGGCTTTCTACACCTAAAAATAAGAGTTTAGACCCTAAAAATGAAACTGTGGGCCCTAAAAAAAGGCTGTGGGTAATAAAAGACAGGTTTGGACCCTAAAAATGAGGATTTGGGCCCTGAAAATGAGGCTTTGGGCGCTAAAAATGATGGTCTAGGGTCCTGTACTTGGATCATAACAACCCCATGCAACACTATATAGGCTTGGGGAAGAGTGGCTGGAAAGCTGCCCAGCAGAAAAGGACCTGGGCGTGCTGGTCGACAGCCAGCTGACTATGAGCTGGCAGTGTGCCCAGGTGGTCAAGAAGGCCAATAGCATCCTGGCTTGTATCAGAAATAGTGTGGCCAGCAGGAGTAGGGAAGAGATTGTCCCCCTGTACTCAGCACAGGTAAGACTGCACCTCAAACACTGTGTTCAGTTTTGGGCCCTTCACTACAAGAAAGACATTGAGGTGCTGGAGCACATCCAAAGAAGGGCAACGAAGCTGGTAAAGTGTCTAGAGAACAAGTCTTATGAGGAGCAGCTGAGGGAATTGGGGTTATTTAGCCTGGAGAAAAGGAGGCTCAGGGAAGACCTTATCACTCTCTACAACTACCTGAAAGGAGGTTGTAGCGAGGTGGGTGTCAGTCTCTTCTCCCAAGTAACAAGCGATAGGATGAGAGGAAATGGCCTCAAGTTTGCACCAGGGGAGGTTTAGATTGGATATTAGGAAAACTTTCTTCACCGAAAGAGTTGTCAAGCATTGGAACAGGCTGCCCAGGGAAGTGGTTGAGTCACCATACCTGGAGGTATTTAAAAGATGTGTAGATGTGGCGCTTAGGGACATGGTTTAGTGGTGGACTCGGCAGTTTTAGGTTAACGGTTGGACTCGGTGATCTTAAGGATCCTTTCCAATCTAAATGATTCTATGGTTCTATGAACCAAATAATACACATTGATTTCACTCTGCATAGAACAACCTAAGGACAGATATATTTCAAGGAGTTTGTATTCAGGTTACTATGCCTTCTAGCCATGAAACTTGATTATGAGCAGAACAGTTGTCTAATATGAAGCCAGATACATACAAAAAATAAAATTGCAGTTCTATTGTTGCCACCTAAGGAACTTTTAGATAAATGTGGGTGGGAGGACTGCTGCCCAGAAAAAGAAAACATGAATACAGTTTTGCCACACTTTTATGATAAGTGACTGTTAAAATGCCAAGGTGTTTTTCAAGAATAGTGAGCTATGATTCTGATCTCTATTAAGACCACAGATATTATGACTAAGAAAGCAGGGAGGTAGACTCATATGCATTTTCTCTGCAAAAATACTTTGATGGTTGTCAGGAATTTTCAGTAAATTTTTTATCTAAGGAAAAACTAGATTTCTGTATGAGATTCTTGAAGAGTAGGAGTACTTATCAATGATATAGCAAAGGTGAGAACAACGCCAATAAATTATTTGCAGCATTCTTGTAGCCCTGGGTAACTATGAGGTTACTTTTATTGTTTATATCAGTCTTCTGCTTTTTACTTTTGGCTAAGCATTCAATTTTTTAAGAGCCACAACAAATTAACCAGAGGAACAAGATTAGATGGCACAAGGTAATGGACATAAATAAATATACTGAGAGGTGCAATTTAAACAACTTTTGCAAAATGTATAAGCTGAACTATTTGCAACCTGTCAAGAAAAAACAACCACACTCCACGGGAAAAGACTTTAGTGAAGTTGTCCCTCCAATGTACAGGATTAGTTGAAAAATCAAATAAGGTCAAAACTGGTGTTAAAAGGAAGATAGAAAATAGTGTGGGAAACAGTATAACTGTGTTAGGTAATTCAATGACATCTTTATCTGAAGTGCTACTTTCACACTGAGTATAATCCTCTTAAAAAGCAATCAAAATAATGAAGCAAACCAAGTAATCAAACAAAACCAAGATAAACGCTAAGGAAAGCATTTGTTATCAACTTGCAGTAGTCAGTATGGTTTTTGTGTGATGGAGAGTAGTTTGGAGTGAGGGTCTCTTTCGAACATACACAACAGAAACATAGATGTAGCTGTGTAGGTACATATACAGAGATACAACACAATGTCCTTATGGCCACACTGTGCGTAAGAGTAAAAAAGTATGAAATGCCTCAGGAAGGGATGGACTTTATTATCTTCATAGCAGCCCATATGATGCTGTGTTTTGTATTTGTGACTAAAACAGTGCTGATAATACACCAATGTTTTGGCTATTGCTAAGTAGTACCTGAACTGTGTCAAGGCCTTCTCTTTTTGCCATTCTGCCCCACAGTGAGAAGGCTGGGGGTGGCCAAGAAGCTGGGAGGAGACACAACCCAGACAGCTGACCCCAAATTGACCAAAGGGATATTCCATACCATATAATGTCATGTTCAGGAATAAAAACCAAGCAGGGAAGAGGGTTGGTTGGGCAAGTAGCCATTGCTTGGAGACTGGCTGAGCATCGGTCTGCTTCTGGGAGGTGGTGGGTGATTGGCTTTGCGTCACTTGGGGATTTTTCCCCTCTTTCTTTCACTTATTAAACTGTTTTTATCCCGATCCATGAGTTTTCTCACTTTTGCTCTTCCTATTCTCTCTCCCATCCAGGTGTAGGGGGGAGTGAATGAGTGGCCATGTAGTGCTTGCCTGCTGGCCAGGATCAACCCACCATAAACATTCAGCATTGGCTATTCCTTTAAATATAGATAGACTGACCAAGTGATTGATTTGTTATTGTAAGTAGTTGGAATATGATTTGGAGTTTTCAGGGATGATTTTATAATTAGGAAGAACCTCAACACTTCCAGCAGCTTATGAAAAGCTCTTATTAAAGATTATTTGAATCTTTTGTTTCTCAGCATAAATACCCCTTTCAATCTTAAGAGAACAAGCTTCTTTATAAAATATTCAGTGCTTCCTGCTCTGACCTTTAAAAATCATTTTGACACTGAAGATATAGCAAATACTTCTGGTATTTTGTTTAAATTTATAGAAATATATAAACCTGAAAAACATGCAAGACATAGTTACACAAACATTTATAAATTTTATAAAAGGAAAACTTGGAGTGTTGTTACTTTATCTCAAATACTTTATGTGATCTCAAACAAAATCTTACATCTGTCAAATCAAGTTATAGCCAGCATCAAATTATCATGATGTGTCCAAGACCAAATTAGCCATCTTAGTATTAGAGTGCAACGAAATAAGTGTAACTTGACAGAAAATACTATGAAAGCTGGAAAAACAATACTTTAGATTCAAAGAAGTAACAATGGAAATCAAGATTCTCTGAAACTGAGCAAGTAGCATCACCCTGTTCAGATTCTCCATTTTGATAAATATCAAGCACATTATCCATACCAAGAAGTATTAAGATATGAAACATAATCAATGTTGACCATTTATTTTAAATATAGGTATTCAGCTATAATAATTTCATTTATTGCCATTAAGTATAAAATAATTCTTATTACCCATATTCTACCATGGCTTCTTATTTCATCACACTTGCATGTATACTGGAGCAGGGTGGGGCACTGTCTTTTCAATGATTCAAGACAGGCCATGAATACTTTCAGTGATTTCTCAGAAACTCAACTCTACATATGTGGGTGATTCACAATTAATTGCTGTTATTTCTTATAATTATTAGACTCATCTAGGCTCCATTTTCCACAAAGGTTAGACCAGATGATCTTTCAAGGTCCCTTCCAGCCTGGGCTGTTTTATGGTTCTATGAAAAGGGCAAACTGTTACTAGTAAGAGGTTTACCCCAATGAATTTGCTATATGCCATTTATTCATTGCTAACAGGTGAGATCCAAGATTATGTCATGAGACTTAATATGTTTCTAAGCATCATTAAGCTGCAGAGGAGAAAAAAAATTACTTAAAAGATTAGTAATATAGAATGTGTTCACTGATTACTTCATCCTCCCTTTTCAAATCTTGGCTCCAGTAAGTCAAATCTCTGCAGAGATTCATTTCTTCTTTATTTACATGACTGCTGTCCATTTATACTCCTCATCTAGATTAAATGGGAAGAGCATACATTCTTATTTTAAGTTCTGGTTCAGTTATGCTCATAAATGTAAAATGAGGACAAAACCATTACTTTGCATCTTCCTTTCCTCTCCTTTTCTCCCCAGTAGTTCTGATAACTTCGGAACACTGATAATTCCAAAGTTGTGTTTTAGTATTTTTGTTAGATTTGGTTGGATTTGGGTAGTGTCTCTTGGCTTTGTCATTACTATTTGTTCCTTCATTTTGAATTTCTGAACCTACAATTTTCTGAAATTATAAATCAGAAACTTTGTCAAATTCATATTTATCACTAGTAGACAAATATGAACACAGTTGAGAAGTGGCAGAAAAGAAATATGGTTCTAACTACAAATAAACTATATCTTTTTTCTGGTAAAAAACTAATTGAGATCTACATGGATGAGCTGAATATTGATAGCTGAATATTTCTTATAAATGAAAAGAGCATTTACTAAGGAGAAGTTGACACACCAGTATTACTGTGTCCTTCACCAAAATAGACATTGCAAACTTTTAAGGGATGTAAAGTGCATTGCTAGACTGCCATACACTACCACAGAGGGAGTATATCCAGAGACCTGGTTTTGTTTTGCTGTTAGTAGCTGTTTGTTAGTTTATTTTATCAATAATAAAAAGCATTAGTGAAAAAAAAATAGAGGGGATAACTCTTATTTGTGTAAAAAGTATGTTTCCTGGGAAAAGTTTGAGGACACAGTATGACTGTCAAAATTTAGGTACTAATTGAACAAATTCAGCTACACTATGTCATCCTTACTGATATGAGTACTCCTACTGAAGACGGGCAATGTGCAACTGCAAGGCCTGGTGAAGGAACACTTGCAGATTATGATAACTTCTGAAAAATTGGAATTCAGTTGTAGAATAATCTGTACCACTTCAATTTCTCTTGTGCTCAGGCAATTTGGAAGTACATATTATCAAAGAGTTATTGGCAAACACATTCCAGGCATTTTAGACAAACTCATTTTGTGTGTGATCATTCTTTAATTGTTTCTCAAATTAATAATCTTCATAGTCCAAGGAGAAATGCTGAAGACATATATTTCCTGTAAGTGATACATGCAACAGCTGCATGAGACTCATTCAGCTGATGGCTATATCTTGTAGTGTCATTATGTTTTTTCTATGGGATTTCAGTAGAATAGATGGACACCTACAATGTGGAGATTAAGGCTAAATCAGTTCCTGGGATGCTGTGAGATATTTGGCCGAAATTCAACTGTTTTTCCCAGGAGTGTGAAATCAACTTGCTGAAAAAAACATTGTTCAGAAGAACTGGAAAATATAAACCATTCCAACCTCAGGAGAAATGGCAGAAATGTAGAGGATTGCAGAAGCTTTTACTAATTTAGAATCTGACCATGCACACTCCGAGGGACAAGTTATGATACAAAGTAGTCACTGTGGGAGTCACCTATCCTTTGGAACACCAGATTCCTTAGCAAGGAAACAAGAACAACAGTTATCCCCCACCATCTCTTCCCCTTCCCTGCAGCAGCAGGAAAAGGGTGGAACATCCTGGCAAAGCTATTTTGAAGCATTGTAACCAATATGACCATAGGTGGTGCCTACTGCTCAGAAGAGGAGCAGACAGGATGATGATTACTCAGTACTAAATTATTTCCTTCTCATGTGCCCATGTACCCAATAAATATTTTAGTTTTACAAAGATCTAAATATTGGAAAGAAATGGAAAGGAAAATCTTCAAGCACACTTTTCTTCTTGTCTTTTTGATAGAATTTACACATCTGTGACTTAATGGGAAAGAAAACCTTGGGAAAACAAAAGAAAAATGAAATATTTCATTTGAATATATGTGCTGTACCATATATTTTAACTATTTTGTTATGTGTGTAGCATCCCTCTAGTAAGCAGGGATTCATATATTGAACAGTTACATCTTTCATACTAAGCTAATGATTTCAGAACGTGCTTTATCACATCATCCTGCACTTATATTTACACAACAAAGTTTTTCTTAATGTCTTAGAAAATGAGTTACAAAGTTGATGAATGCTAAAAGTGGTTTATATTGAGTGTATAGTGCTTTTCACACTGGAGTGCTTAAAGTGCTTACAGTAAAGGATGTATTTAAATTGACTTTAAATATGCAGGTCTCCATTCTGAATTTCCCACTTGTTATAGACAGTCCGTGTCTGAGCATCCTTTTTGTCATATATGAAAGAAAAGGGCATTACAAGGTACTTTTCCCTAGTAGGCACATTATAACACTTTTTAAAATAAAAAGACCATTCAGTCTATAGAGGATTGACTGAGGTTTTTGGTTGTGACAGTGTTACTTTGTAAAAGTCCAACTCTCCCCATTTATTTTAGAAGCTTGAGACATAACCGACTGAGACGGTTATAATATTTACTGATTAAGCAACACTCCTTTTAAAAAAAACTAATGATACCTTAATTGGCTAATTACTAGTAATATTAGTACACAATTATATCACTGCAAGTAAAATTGAGTTACAATTATTATTAGTATTAGTATTGGTACCTGGTTATATTACTAGAAAGAAAGCATAAATCACACATGTAAACACTATTGAGTTGCAATTCCTTAAGATGCCATCCCTCCTATACTTGGTAGTCTCCTACATAGAACTGATGGAGATAGCTTCACCACCATCTGTAGGCATCTGCACTCTTATCATCACAAGACCCCTCCACTTTTTGTTCTCCAGCCTTATTCCCCATGCTTTCTTTTCCACAACCCTCCTTTTTACATCCCATCCTCCCTTTTCTCTTCCCCAATGCCTCCCACTTCTAATTACTTATTCCCTCATTGGTCCCAATTCTGTTATATGCATACTCAAATGTCAGTGTTACCTAAGAAATTTTAAGTTAATACAGTATCACTGAAGCAGTTATCTAGATGAAGGCAGTGTTGCATCCTGGGTCTCCTTTCTGACCCCAGGGTTGATGCTGATTATATTTTCCATTTTCATTATATGCTTTTTTGGACAGACTTACCTTACTTGAGCCTTGATAGTTCTACCAACTCCTAATTAAGTACCAACAGTTTGCACAGCAGACCAATATAGCCCAACTGGACCCCAAACCATACTTCGGCCCTTCAGCAGTTTTCATCACATCTCTGGTCCTCATTAGATGTCTTATCTTGTTCTGAGGCCTCGTATTCCAATGGGATCTCTTGCTCACAGGCAGGACAACTCATTCTTTGAGGAATCCAGAAGAAACTTGATACACAATTGATTTGCTATTTCATTATTTTGGTCCTTATTCTATAGCCTTTAGACAAAGTCAGAGGTGTTGCCCTTTTCCCCAAAGTGCAGTTTTATATTCTATACTGCAGTTTCCATGACCTATCTGTGCATGACCATGACCTGTCTGTGCATGGCAACGTCTCAGCATCTGCACATTGGAAGAAATATCATTGAATTCTTTTCCTATATGAAAAGGCCTTGAGCAAATGTTGGATAAGTGATCCAGGAATTGAGACTGACTCCATAAACCATACCGCTATTGTGAAAGTCACTATCTGGTACAATGTTTCTTAATATACTGTAGGTAAACTGAGATGGAGTTTCACTGGAAAGAATCTTGTAACGCATATAATTTCTTTCACATTGAGTACACTGGATTGTCTACTACATCCCTTAATCACTTCATCATAAGAAGCAGATGGCTTATTCACCATTGCTGCAAGTTATTTTGTTTGATGCAAGCCTATTTTCTTCATTTTCGTGATACACTAATTTGGTTGTTATAACATTCATTTTTCTTGTCTGTAACCAAGACAAGAGAATGTCTTCTTTAGGCCTGTTAACATGTTTCATCTGGGTGCACACCTCCAGCCAAGTAGGTTTACTACCGCATGGTTTCACTTGAAGAAATAGAAATAAGTTATTTAAATTTATGACTGGAAATCTGAGTTCGTAATTCTTGTGCCCATACAAAAAATCCTGACTGCTGGAAACTTAGTTTTGTTTTCTATCATGTAAAAAGGTAGATGTTGTACATGTGTTTCACAACAGGTTCCTGCATTCGACTTTTTACTTTTTTTTCCTAATGACTATCCACAGGGATATCTACTTTCACTTACCAAAGTATAGTTCCTCTGGCAGTGTGCTCCATGACAACCACAAAGGCTTAGGAGCAACAGATGTCTAAAGAGGAGGCAATATCACTTCTAACGGTTAACCAATCCTTATGTCTGTCCAACTTGTTTTATTTCTTCTACACAAAGCTATACTGGTTATCCTACCTACAGCCTACAGGTAATATGCATCTTCTCAGAATAATTTGTCCAACCCATGGCTGTTTCCTGCCTCCCTTTTTTCACAGGATAAGTACTTTAAGGTTGGGATACTAAAACAGTGGGAGCATCTGAGGCATTCCGAGGCACATAGGAGTTTATCTGACAGAGGGGAAGGACCATATTCTATAACCCTCTCCCACCATCTAACTGGAATTGGCGTGTGCACATAGCATTTCCAACCTACGGGCAGGAGGATGAAGTTTGTTCTTCTGTTTAGGTTCTATACAACATCTTATGCCCTGGAAATTTAGTTTCCAAAAGCTAATCTTTTGGGCTTTGTGTACTGCATATGTTCGTAAATAGAACATTCATTTAGGTCGGTCTCAATCTGCTTTTGTGCAGCCCCAAAAAAGAGAGGGTGTCCAGGACACTTCTTCTATTTCTAGAACATTTTTCCTGCCTTTTGTCCATGAAACCTTCAGAAAAAAGTGGGAGTAGACACTCAGCAGGATGTCCTGAGATTGTGCACATTTTCCCCGGCTTAATCAGAGGCAGTCCTCTCCCTTTCTTTAAGTCCTATATCCATCATCCTTAAGGGACCATTATTAATGTTAACAAACAACTCCAGATTCTTTCTTTTATACTTGGAGTAGCCCTTTGTGGTGGCATAATTTTTATTTCTAGTTACTGGGTGTTTGTTGTTTGTTTGGTATTTTTTTACTGGAGGACTTTTAGATGGGTAATAATATTGTATAATAATCATAGAATCATAGAATACTTTGGGTTGGAAGGGACCTCTAAAGGTCATCTAGTCCAATCTCCCCTGCAATAAGCAGGGACACCTTCAACTAGATCAGGTTACTCAGAGCCCCGTCCAGCCTGACCTTGAACATTTCCAGGGATGGGGCATCCACCACCTCTCTGGGCAACGTGTTCCGGAGTTTCACCACCCTCAGCGTAAAAAATTTCTTCCTTATATCTAGTCTAAATCTACTCTCTTTTAGTTTAAAAACATTAGCCCTTGTCCTGTCACTACAAGCTCTACTAAAAAGTCTGTCCCCACCTTTCTTATAAGCCCCCTTTGAGCACTGATAGGTTGCAATAAGGTCTCCCTGGAACCTTCTCTTCTCTAGGCTGAACAACCCCAACTCTCTCAGCCTTTCTTCATAGGAGAGGTGTTTTATCCCCCTGATCATTTTTGTGGCCCTCCTCTGGACTCACTCCAACAGGTCCATGTCTTTCCTGTACTGAGGGCTCCAGAGCTGGATGCAGTACTCCAGGTGGGGTCTTATCAGAGCGGAGTAGTGGGGTAGAATTACTTCCCTCGACCGGCTGGCCACGCTTGTTTTGAT
>NW_008825049.1:148257-154421 GCF_000699105.1 Pygoscelis adeliae | reverse complement strand
GGATTCGTCCCACCAAGTTTCAGTAATGGCAACTAGGTCACAGCTTTCTAGCAGTATAGTGGCTTCCAACTCCTCCTGTTTGTTGCTCATGCTGTGTGCATTGGTGTAGAGGCACTTCAGCTGGGCTGTTAGCCATGTCACCTTTTTAGAGGAACACAACTTATTTCCTTTGAGGTATTTCACTGGTGTTTCCCTGTTGGCTCCTCAGGAGCCCCTGGCTCATCTCTGTAAGACTTCAAGTGTGCTCCAGTGTACCCAGCAAGTCTTAGAGCAACAGGCTGAGGGCCCTCACTAGCACCCTGTCCCTCTAACCTTGACGTGTTGTCCCACAGCTTGTCACGGGTGAGCCTGATATTATCACCCTATGCCTTCAAGCCTAGTTTAAAGCTCTGTCAATCAGCCCTGTTGCTTGTGAGCAAAGACCCTCTTCCCCCTTTGAGAAAGATGAACCCCATCTGACACCAGCAAGCCTGGTGCTGTGTAGGCCATCCCATTATCAAAAAACCCAAAATTCTGGTGGTGACACCAGCCACAGAGCCACATATTAATAGACCGGGTCTGTCTGTTTCTTCCAATATCGCTGCCCACCACTGGAAGGATAGAGGAAAAAATTACCTGTGCTCTGGATTCACTTACCAACTGTTCCAAGGCCCTGAAGTATTTTGATCACACTTGGACTACACGTTGCAGCTTCACCACCACCCACATGGAAGAGCGATAATGGGTAGTAGTCCAAGGGCTGTACCAGGCTAGGAAGTTTCGTAGTGATGTCTTTAACCCAGGCCCCAGGCAGGCAGCAGACTTCCCTAAGAGGAGGGTCTGTCCGGCATATTGGACGCTCTGTTCCCCTCAGAAGGGGGTCACCCACAATTATAACCTGTCTTTTCTTCCTTGTGGAGGTGGTTGTGATACGTGGGGTAGGCCTTTCTGACTTGGCAACACCTCTGGTGTAGATGGACCATAATCCACACCATCAGTTGACTGACCTTCCACATCCAGAGCCTCATACCTGTTGTACAGAGGCACCTGGGAAGGCAAGGTAGGCAAGGAGGGGGTTCACCTGCCACCTGGATCATGGACTTGCCTCTATTCACTCCAAGCTACTGCCTTCTGCTTGGTGGGGCAGGATACAGGAACCCATTGATCTTGTTTTTTTTCTGGTGGCTGTTCCTGTTTCTGTCTCAGGGAGGGCAGAGCATGGTTCCATGAGCTTATCTCTTTCTCAGACTCCCTGATGCCCCTTAACCTTTCTACTTCCTGTCATAGCTCTGCCACCAGGCTGAGCAGATTGTCCACTTGGTCACACTTCACACAGCTGTTCTCATTACGGTAATCAGTTACTAGTAAAAGGCTCTGGCATGCCCTGCAGCCTGAGACCTGGATGGCTGCATGTTTTCATGGGAGCTCTGTCTGGATTGCCACATCCGTTCTGGCCAGTGCAGAGGACATGGCTTTCTGCCAGGTGGATACCATAGCTAAGAGCCTTCTCAGAGGGTGATGACTACCAATTGAGCTGACCTTTCGAGCTGGTAGGGTGACAACATCCTTCCTGCACGCCCTTCTGCATGAACTGCCTCACGGACTGTCACACCACACCGTGGCTGATGCACCACGCTCTGTTTGCCCGCCCTGTTGGCAGCGGTCCTGGTTGCTAATGCTCCCTAGGTTGCTTTGTAATGGTGTGGGGGTGGCCGCAGCTGTCCTGGCAAAGCCCAGGCCTTGTCAATGTCCCTCACAAGAGCTGCCAGCTCCTGGTGTGTGTCTCCGCTGCCCTGGCATTTCCCTGCCTCAGGAGAACCCCTGTACACCAAGACCTGCCGCTCCGCCGCTGGCCGGGCCGGCTCTGGAGCAGCTTGCCTTGGCGACTGACTGCCAGTTTCAGCTACAGTGCGTTCAAATCATGGCTGTAAATGCATTCTCTCAGATCTCTACTCAGATCATCAAAGAAAGGATAGTGAGCAATAGGAGTCTGATTTGAACCCCTTTTCTAAATCATCATCAAGCATGACAGTGCTTGGAAAAGCAGAAAACAGAGTAAGATCTGCAGTGTTTACATGGAGCTAGAAGGAACTCAAGAGTGTATAGAGACTCAGAAAACTGAAAGAAGCACTTGCTTCTTTCTCTGATTTGTCAGCTTACTGAGAAAGATGACAAGTTTAAAAGGTAAAACCTTCCTTTTTGTCTAATGTGGATATTATTGCTTTCCCTAGTGCAGTGATCCTGACTAGAAGACCACTGTACATCAAGGAGTTAGTGATCCATAATACAGTCAATCTGAGCATGCCCAGGCCTGTGCTGAGCTGTGCTGCACATCCAGCGTGGCCTTCAGGCTGGGCTGAGCTGCAGAAGTCCCTTGGCTGTAGGATAAACTCAGCCAGCTCACTGTAACAGAGCAGCCTTCAGGCAGCTCCCACTAGGTACCAACAAGTACACCACCTGCGTGGCCATGGCTTTATCTAAAAGTGCAGCAAAAAGTTCTCATGAGAAGACCGTTTCTGTTTTGGCTGTAGAAATGATAAATAGAGTTGTTTCCTTGTAAGAAAATCCTATAATAGCTCAAATGACTGAAAGGGGAGAGTCCCTGCTGTGGACAGGGTCTGCATGGTGTGCTGCACACAGGTCAGAGTCCTGTTCAATGCTACACCACTCAGGGCTCCCAGCATCAAAGGGCTGTAAGATTACCTGTTATTCTCTTCTCATAGTGTTAGCTCTAATAAATAGTATTGTGAATTAATTATACCTTACAGAGTCTGATTGCCTTTCTTACTGGGATCATAACAGACCATCGTCTCCTGGTGCAAAACACATAGGAACCAAACAAGATATGGCACGAAAATGGTACCAAGAATCTTGCTAGTTGGATTATTGTGAATATGGATGTGTTCAGATATGCATTCTAACACAGACCCAATGACAAAAAAAAAAGTATTCTCAACTGCATTCTATAGCTGTTTCTGTATGCTGTAATAAATGGAGACGTAAAATTACTTCTGCAATTACTGTGCTTATGAGTAATGTTGATCCAATCAGTTGCTTGGATGCACAATTTAGGCATCCAAAGGACTCAAAATTTAAGACTGTTTACATGAATGAGACACTTTCTGGGGAAAAGACAGTATTATGACTCTGTATTGAAGTCTTGCACTGTTGACAAATTCTAGTTCAATGTTATTCTCTGGCCTATTTTCTTCTAGTGGAAATAATGGAATCATAGTATAGTTGATATTGAAAGACATCTCTAGAGATCATCCAGTACAACTCCCCCATGCTCAAAGCAGGGCTAGCTAGAGCAGGTTGCTCATGACCACGTCCAGTCAGATTCTGCATATGTCCAAGGATGGAGACCCTGAAATGTCTCCAAGCAACCTGTTCTAGTGTTCAACCACCACCACCCCCAGTAAAAAAAGTATTTCTTACGTTTAAACGGTATTTCCTATATGTCAGTTCCTGCCCCTTGCCTCTTGTCTTGTCACTGGCAGCCACTGAGAAGAGTCTGTCTTCTATACACTCTTCCATCACGTATTTATACACATTGATAAGATCCCCCCTGAGCCTTCTCTTCTCCAGGCTAAACAATCTCACTTCTGTCAGTCTCTCCTCATACGACAGATGCTTTAGACTCTTAGTTATCTTAGTGGACTCACCATCTTCACTGGACTCACTCCAGTATATTCATATCTTTCTTGTACTGAGGAGCTCAGAACTGGACTCAGCTCTCCAAATGTGACTTCACCCATGCTGAGCGGATAGGAAGAATCACCTCCTTCGATCTGTTGGCAATGTTCTTCTTTATACATCCAAGGATGTTGCTGGCCATCTTTGCTGTGAGGGCACATTGCTGGCTTTTGTTCAACTTCTTGTCCACCAGGACTCCCAGGTCCTTCTCTGCAAAGCTACTTTCCAGCCAGTTGACCCCCTGCCTGTACTAGTGCATGGGGTTGTTCCTCCTCAGGTGCTGCATTTCCCCTTATTGAATTTCATGGGGTTCCTCTTTGTCCCTTTCTCCAGCCTGTTGAGGTCCCTCTGAATGGCAGCACAACCATCTGGCGTATCAGCTACTCCTCCCAGTTTTGTATGATCTGCAGACTTGCTGAGGGTGCACTTTGTCACATTGTCCTGACCATTAATGAGGATATTAAACAGTATAGGATGCAGGGTCAACTCCTGGGATATACAGTTAATGACTGGACTTCATTGTCTCTGATCACAACCACTTGAGCCTGGCAGTTAAGCTAGTTTTCAATCCACCTCACAGTCATCTAGCCTGTACTTCATCAGCTTGCCTATCAGGATGCCATGGGAGACAGCATCTTACTCAAGTTGAAGTAAACAATATCCATTGCTCTCACCTTATCCACCAGTCCAGTCAGTTTGTTGAAGGCTACCAGGTTGGTTAAGCACAATATCCTTTTGTAAATCCATGCTGAGTATTCACAATCACTTTCTTCTCCTTCGTTTGTCTGGAAATGGTTTCCATGATTATTTGCTCCATCATCTTCCCAGGGATCACAGTAAGGCGGATCAGTCTGTAGTTCCCTGGAATCTCTTCTTTCCCTTTTTGAAGACAGGAATGAAATTTGCACTCTTCGAGGCCTTTTGAACCTTCCCCAATGGCCATAACCTTTCAAAGGTAATTGAGAGTGGACTTGCAGTAACACCAGCCAGTTCCCTCAGCAGTCATGGATATAATCCCATCAGGGCCCATGGATTTGTTTATATTCAGTTTAAATATTTCCTAATATGATCCTCCTCCACGTCTTCCTTGCTCTGGGCTTTTTCACTGGTCTCAGGGATTCCTGAAGGCCAGTATCACCAGTAAAGTCAAAGAAAAGACAAAGAAGGTATTCAGTACCTCAGCCTTTTCTATGTCCTATCTCACCAGATCTCCTGCCACATTCAGCAGTGGGTCCACAGTTTACCTAGTCTTTCTTCTACTCCTCATGTACTTTCAGCAACCTTTCTTGTTGCCCTTCACATCCCTAAGCAGATTCAGCTCCACATGGGTTTTGCCTTTCCTAACACCAAACCTGCTTGAATAGTGTCTGTCTCTCTCCCAGATCACCCGCCTTTGCTTCTACCTGTTGTATACTTCTTTTTCGAGCTTAAAATTTTTCAGGAGTTCTTTTTTCATCTATACAGGTCTCCTGCCACTGTTGCTTTTTATCTTACTTGGACAAGGTGGTCACTGAAAATCAACTAGCTGTCTTGGAACCCTCTTCTCTCCAAGATGATATTCCATGGGATTCTTCCAAGCAAGCACCCTAAGGAGGCCAAAGCCTGCTCTCTCAAAATCTAGTGAGCCTATTATTAGTCATGTTCCCCACTTTCAGGATCCTGAACCCCACTGTCATATGGTCTCTTAAGCGAAGACTCCCCCCAGCCTTTATATGCCTGACCAGTTCTTCCGTGTTTGTAAAAATCAGATAAAGCAGATTACCTCACCTTTTTGACTCCTTGATCATCCATGTTTTGAAACTGTAATTAATGTTTTCCAGAAGCCTCCTGGATCGCTTGTGACCAGCTGTGTTGTCGTGCCAGCAGCTATTGGAGTAGTCAAAGTCCCCCATGAGGTCCAGGGCCTGTGAATGTGAGGCTTCTTCCAGTTGTCTGGAGAAGGCCTCATGTACTTCTCCCTGATCAGTCAGCCAGTCAGTCAGCCACAGTAACTGACACCCACAACAACATTGCCCATTTTATCTGCCCTGTAATCCTGACTCATAAGCCCTCAAATGGCTTGTCATTTGTCCCAAGGCACAGCTCCATGCATTTCAGCTTCTCTCTCACATAAAGGGCAATTCCTGCTACCTACCTTCCCAGCCTGTCAGAATCACAGAATGGCGGACTGGTTGAGGTTGGAAGGGACTTCTTGGAGGTCATTTTGTCCAAACTGGGCCACCTAAAGCCCATTGCCCAGGACCATGTTGTCCTGGTTTCGGCAGGGATAGAGTTAATTTCCTTCCTAGGAGCTGGTACAGTGCTGTGTTTTGGATTTAGGATGGGAACAAAGTTGATAACGCACCCATGTTTTAGTTGTTGCTAGGTAATGCTTACGCTAGCCAAGGACTTTTTAGTTTCCCATGCTCTACCGACTGAGAAGGCTGGAGGTGCACAAGAAGCTGGGAGGGGGCACAGCCAAACTGGCCAAAGAAACATTCCATATCATG
>NW_008825049.1:125647-142080 GCF_000699105.1 Pygoscelis adeliae | reverse complement strand
CGCTGCTCGGGGACTGTCTGGGCATCGGTCGGCGGGTGGTGAGCAATTGTACAGTGCATCACTTGCTTTGTGTATTATTATTATTATTATTATTATAATTTTATTTCAATTATTAAACTGTTTTTATCTCAACCCATGAGTTTTTTTCACTTGTGCTCTTCCAATTCTCTCCTCCATCCCACCGGGTGGGGGGGAGTGAGTGAGCGGCTGCGTGGTGTTTAGCTACTGACTGAGGTTAAACCACGAGATTACTGAAGTAAATATATTAATCATCTAAATATGGAAATTAAATTAAATATTTCCAACAGTTACAGAAATAACCTGTGAAGAGATGTCAGAATTCTCTGATGCCTTTTTGTCCTCTTAGTTCTTCTAAGGAAAACATATCAATACCTTTCCAAATTACATTGTAGTGACTTGTGGCTGCAAAGCGTAGGGAAGAGGAAATGATGCGATTTTAGTGCAATGTCTAGAAAGATACAGATTGGTTGGTGGTTGAGTATGAATCCCTGTCAAACAGTTCTTATGCCAAAAAATCTGCTAAAATATTTTGCAAGGGATTTTAGAAAGAAGGCAGATGGAATTTCAGATCAGCTTACTCCATTTTAACAGTAAAGAACAAGGAGAAGTTCAGAAGAATCCTGACAAAAGCAAACACAGCAGTCTGAGATAGGCATCTCTTGGCTCCATCTCCTCTCCATTTACCATTGAGGTGATGCAAAGATATGAAAAAAAACCCCAGCCATTATAAGAAATCTGCATTATCTTCCTGCCCTGAGACTATGATCTATGTGCAGGGCTGCAAAAGATGAGGGAGTCCAGGTTATACTCTGCTCTGGCAGTCCACAATGGGTGGATGAAAACTTGAGGACTGTTATTATGGCAGAAGTTTATAACAGCTTCAGAAGATTGTTTTTCGTACAGCATCATGGTGTTCTCTAATTCCTTCCCAGGTAAATATATTCTGTTTATCTAAAGTCTTTCTTATCGTCCCTAGCCTTAGTTTGGTAGATTGTTCTTCATTCTCTAACCTAAGTTTCCATGAGTAGATTGAAGTTTCCTGAAGTAGTTTGGTTTAAAAAGAATTAGAGAAACATTATTTCATCAGTCCTGCATCCTTAAAAAGGCAACATGAATCAAAAAAGAAATCGTTCCTGAACACAGATTGTGTCTGCCAAATTTCAGACCCAAGAGAATTTTTTTTGTTAACATTAGGAGTTTGACAAGCCCTTGGTTACAGCCATGCTCCTAGGCAGTGCTGCAATCTGTCACTCTTATGATAGTTCCAAGTCATGCAGTTATGTTAAAAACCCATCTTCTTCTGTTTTAAAGCAGCAGACACATGCTAGAATTAATTCCATCTAAACTGTGCCAGAGGTAACAAAATTAATGAAGGTACTCGCAAACATTTAATATGTACCTGACACTGATAGTTGCCTCCAAGAAGAGATACATAACTCAGTCTGCTCTCTCTGATCCATTGAAGCTGTTTTTCCTAGTGCTTTAAAAGAAGATTATTGAGATAGATGAATGTGCTGTTTTTGGCTGGGATAGAGTTAATTTTCTTCACAGATGCTAGTATGGGGCTATGTTTTGGATTTGTGCTGAAAACAGTGTCGATAATACAGAGACGTTTTCATTGTTGCTGAGCAGTGCTTACACTGAGTCAAGGCCTTTTCTGCTACTCACACCACCCCCAGCAGTGAATAGGCTGAGGGTGCACAAATGTTGTGAGGGGACACAGCTGGGACAGCTGACCTCAACTGACCAAAGGGATATTCCATAACAAAAGACATCATGCTCAGTATATAAAGCTGGGGGAAGAAGAAGGAAGAGGGGGGGGACATTCAGAGTGATGGCGTTTTGTTTTCCTAACTAACCATTACGCATGATGGAGCTCTGCTTTCCTAGAGACTGAACACCTGCCTGCCCATGGGAAGTAGTGAATGAATTCCTTGTTTTGCTTTGCTTGCGTGCACGGCTTTTGCTTTACCTATTAAACTGTCTTTATCTCAACCTGTGATTTCTCTCACCCGATTGTCTCCCCCATCCCACTGGGAGGGAGTGAGGGAGTGGCTGTGTGGTGCTCAGCTGCCAGCTGGGGTTAAAGCACGGCAATGAAACAAACAGAATACTTAGTCTGATTAGAAGTACACTTCTTGCAAAAAAGTGCAGTGATCCTATTTAGAGACCTTCAAGTTAATTTTACTATCTACCACCCACAACGGAATCTGCCTTTTTAATTATGTCCTAGATATGACTAGAATATTTAAAAACACAGTAAGTATGAGTAGAGTAAGCAGTTTGTTGGGAACAATTTTTTCTTTTTTCTTAGAGGGGAGGGTAATGCACACCCAAGTTTCATTTCTGTTTTCACTCAAATTAATGGCCTACTTTTTGTCTCTCACTCAGTTTTCTTGGCAAAAGGCAGATATAAGCAAATGCCTTGTCAGTTTATGTTAGACTTTGTAGACAGATTAAAAAGCTGACTGTAATCTTTGCCTCTTGTATTCTGATGTAACTATTATATAAGTTATAATAACAAATTTTAAATGAATGTATAATGCATCAAATATTCAAATTAGGTTCTGTTGTCAAAAGCTGCAGTAGCTTTACTGTCCAAGCCATTATTCAGGATATTCTTGGAAGTTGCAGTAATGTTATATATGTGAATATAGGAAAAAGAGTGGTATTGAATAAAGAAAGTACTGTGCAAATTCATTACTTACATAAATTGTTTACTGTCTTTTAACACAGATTTATCAATCATTATTTTCAGCCACTCCTCATGAGCTGAATTGAAAAAAACGTTTTCAGACACTTAAAGGCCAAACTTCACAGCTAATTTTAAAATCATGTCATTCACATTGACAAACTGGAGAAAATAGATTTGTTATGGGCCTCTTATTTTCCAAGGATGGTGGATTTCAAATACTCATGAAAAAGTCTCAGCTTGACAGATTTGCTGGTACCCAGCAAAAGAGGTAAGTGGCCTGCATACTGTCTCCATTTTAAAGCTTGAAGCAGAAGTCAGCAAGAACCATCAGGATAAAACCTGCAGAGCACCATCCGCAACTCCTGCGGACTATGAGCAATTCTGAAGGCAAAGGGAAAATGAAAATATCAAGTTACAAAATAGATTAAGTTCTCCTCAAATAAAAAGCTGTATGGGCAAGAAAAAATGAGGT
Source organism: Pygoscelis adeliae (assembly GCF_000699105.1). Classification (NCBI taxonomy): domain Eukaryota; kingdom Metazoa; phylum Chordata; class Aves; order Sphenisciformes; family Spheniscidae; genus Pygoscelis; species Pygoscelis adeliae. Next base: position 138,892 of record NW_008825049.1, on the reverse strand, counting down.
CACGGGAAGAAAATAACTTCCTTTATGTTTTTCCCCTCATTAGAAAGTAATTTGAACTAAATCTCAAATATTTTCAGGGAATTTTGATTTCAGTATTTTCAAGATACAGATTACATTCTTTTGCCTGGTAGCTAGGTTTTTGAAATAGGCAAGAATTTCTGTGAATGTTCAGAGACCATTAGTTTTCTATAGCACCACAACTAAGGTTAACCTCCCTCTGAGGTTCAGCATATTCAATTAATATTGTATATTGTGCTGGACTGGACAACTGCTGTATTTTTACAATGTCTTGTTGATGCTGAGCAGGTGGCAGAATGTATGTCCTGTAGGAAAGATGGAAATATCAAAATTTTAATTAATTATATGAAATAGGTTTTCCTCTAATAGAAATTCCAATAAATTTCACTTAAGAAACATCAGATTATCTCTTTTTCAAAAGGAAAATGGCATTAATGTATAAAAAATAATGCATCCGATGGGCTTAAACTATCAAATATAAATGTTTGACATTTATATTTAAATAAAATATATAAAAGTCTAAGCAACTCTAAGTTCTATTGTAAAATTGTTACTCTGCCTATCAGAATTCAAGATTTTAAACATTATGAAGGCAAGATATTCACTGCAAATGAGTTAAGCAACTCCAAGCAATAACTACAAATTATTTTCATAAAATGGTCATCCAAATCAACATATTTCCTTCAACTTAGAGAAGAATGCATTTTCTAAAGAAAAGCAAATCAGTCAAAAACATTTTAAGCTATCTCTATAGCTAGCTTTTTAAAGCTAAGTGTTGAAATTGCATGCATTGTGTAAAGTAGCAGTGAGTATAAGTGTCCTCGGTTTAAATATGTTAGGAACCTTTGCTTGGGGTTGGATTTAAGTTATTAACACAAGCACAATTCCAGGTAGTTTTATTTTCTCTACATTATTATGACCTGCGTTAGCACAGCTGGATTGCCTGACCTGTCCCGCACCTGCACTGTTCCCATCCAGTCTTCCTCATCAGAATTCAGCTATGGCAAAACAGTATTATCTTCAGTACAATGGGGAAAAAAGAAAAATAAAATTGGATGGGATTTGAGCCACTGATTCCCTTACTTTGCTTTTTGGGTTGTAGTTCTTTTTGAGTGCTTAACCTCTTTGTCTTTGGAAGAAGATCTTTTGACACAATCTGGGATTTAAAATGCACACATATTTGGAATATTGCTACCTGCCACGTGAAAGAAAATTTTCAAGAAAATACTAATTTTGTGGTTATACTTCACCAGCTTAGATGGCAGGCATGGACCTCATTATCACAAGTTCAGTGTTACACACTCGGGAATGTAGGACTAAGCCATGTCTTTACAATGTGTTGCAACCAATAACTAATTACATCACTCTTTACCCCTTTTCTCTCTCCCTTCCCCCCAAACAAAATGTTTCTTCTTGAACTACTCATCTAATTATGAGAAAGAGCTGTATCTAATAGCAATCCATTTAGGGTTTTATTGGGGAAGCATAAATCTTTATGCCAGGAAGCCGTTTACTGCTTTTCTTACATGACAGCTATTAATTTCTTCATGACCCAGAGTGTTCATATCATTAAAACTTACTCAGTCAACCATTTGTACCCACAAGCCTCTTTGAAACTGCTTAAAAGCAGAGAATAGCAATATTTCAATGGTTCCTTAAGATTCACCCTAAAGTTAGTTCTTTGCAGAATCTTTGCAGTTCTTTGTGCATATATGTATATAAAAGCATATATATAATCCTCATTTAAACCTCATTTCTACTCTAACCGTGCCAGCTATTTACTCTGAAACCTTTTATCTTCCCTGATACCTTCCTTTGTCATCTAACCTCATTCTTGCATGCTGAACTAGAGTAGGATTTATGGTTTATGCTGCCTTGTCTGAAACAAGAAGAAAGGAAACCCAGCCTAGAAACATGATGTTTCTTGCCTGTGGCTTCAGTGATTTCCCCAATTCTCTTCATTTATCACTTCTCTCTGGGGCCAATAGAAAGCACAGGCTCCCAATCTTCGCTGTTCCGTCTGATAATAGCCTGCTATGATGTTCAAGTGGCCACCACAAGAGATTTGGATATTGGGGAGAAACTGGAAAATTCCTTCTAGCTGTTTTGCAACTCTGAGACACTGCCTTGCAATTATCTGAAACCTATAAACAGTACCACATGATACTGTCTGTAACATACCCATGTCTATGTCCTAAGAAAACAAACAAACAAACAAAAATCTGTGAAATGCAAGAAAGTAAATATCTTGGAATAAATTGATGTAAGTATTACATCAGACAGGCAGACTTATGTAGTATGTTGTATTATTTGCCAGACTGCAGGATGGGTTCTTAGGCTATCCTTTTCATTTATGTGCAAAGTAAGACTATGGATAATTCACCCCAAAAGCAGTGTAAAGCAATGAAGAAGGTGAGAACAGCACAATCTTCTTCCATAAAATTGTATGTGGCTCACAGACCTAATCTGACAAGAAGAGCAGTATGTGTGACAGAGCCGTATGACAACAGGTCCACACTGAACTCTTAGTTGAGACTGACAAGTTTAAAAAAAATCTTTAGAAACATTTATCCACCTGCACACAATTGGAAAAATGTTAGCATTTTTAAACTAGTTTTGCAGTAATGGTATCTGACCCAATTATTTTTGAAATAGATGAAGAAAATCCTTTTAATTTCAGCAGAACAGTTTCAGGCCCAGGGTAGTGAGGCAGCCTATAGATAATGCTTGTGAGGTACGGAGGTATTATAATCATATTGCTACAGGTTATTTTCAGGTCACATTATAGGCTCTGAAATGTCATAAAGATCAATAGAATATTATATAAATATTAATTGAAACTGTGTATAAGTTTTAACTTACATCTCATGAAGACCTGTCCCTCAAACAGTAGTTCCAGCTTGGTGGATGTGAACAGTGAATGTTCATGCAGAATCAGTAAAGATGTTTGTCAGGTAAGGCACAGAAGTTTATCGTCTTTGATAAAATGAAACTTGATAAAATTCCTATGTCACTGTGTGCTTAGGAGCCATTTTGTAACAAAGCAAACAAACAAAAAATCAAACATCAAAGACTGCCTCTGGGTCTTTCAAATATAAAATACGGTGGCTTACAAAGACCATATTAGTTGACTGCTATCTGTGTGACTCATACATATCATACATTTCAGAGACAGCTCTAGTTGGTATTTATACAGTAGTTACCAATCCACTATGCTCCTGATTACTGACTAGCCTGAAGAACACTTGCAAGGCAGTATTAATCTCTGCTGCTATTTTTAGAAAGGGAAGTTAATCAAAGGTTCTTTTACAGTCATCTCAGGGATCCTGTCTTGGAAAGATACATTAATGTCAGAAAGAAGTCTGGTGCTTTGAGCTTAATTTACATATCTGACTTTTCTCATGCTGAACATCAGTTGTACACTTATTAGCTATTTTGTTTACAATTCATTCCAGAAATGTTTTAGTACTTTATTTTTTTGTTTGTTTATTGGCATGTTCTTTACTGTTTCTTCCATTGCTCAAACCTAAATCATGGTCATCCTATATTTCTGTCATGGATCAAATTAAAAATGGTGTTTTCTTTGCATTTGGCCTGAAAGGTCTGCCATTCATAATCATTTTATTATAAAGTTTTATGCAGCTTACATCAGCCTTTGAGAGTCTTTTTCAAGCCTTCAGATGGATGATTTATTTTCCATTTGTTAAATGTTTATCTATCCACAAATTTTATTTTTATGAGACATTTAAAATTATTTTTTACGGTATCAAGTGTTGTTCTTGCATTGACTGACCAGCCAGTAATATAACCAAATACTATATTTTTCCAGGGATTTAAACATTTGAAAAGCAGTGGGAAAGGGGAAATTTAATCTTGATAAATCAGACTGGACTGTATTTCAAGTTCTGACAGAGCTTGAGCAGTGACTCAGCTAAGCTAAGCTGTACTGTTTTAGTCTGTGACTTGATTTCTAGTCTTGTAAGACTATTCTCCCTTAAAAAACATTAAAGACTGAATTTATGTAATGGCACTAAATACAATTCTTATACTGTATGTATCCCAGTAATTTTTTCTAACAGCATCTGCTAATTTAGAGAAAGATTATTAGAGACTGATGCCTAAATCCAGACAGGCTTGAATTCAATCAAATAGAAAAGAAAATTTCCCAATACCTTGTTGCATCTGAGCAAGCCTTTAAAGAGCTGCCTTTTTCTAGAATCTAATTTAAAAGATCAGTGAGAAAGAGTCAGTGTTTTACTAAATGCACTATAACTTAGTGTTAACTATACCTTGGGCAATTCTTCATAGTGATTGCAGCATTACCAAAATGTAATATTCACACTGCAGTATACAACAGTGGTGATTCACGGTTTTGGATCCTGGGAGTGTCTTTTTGAGCATGATCTGACTAAGGCTAGCTGCAGAGGGGTTTCAATGATTGTAGTTATCCGGTTGAGTCTTGCAACCTTGCACTGTATCCAAATGCCTGTTAGTTGAGGGAGAGTGAACAATGGAGTTCTGTTAGTTAGCAAGGAGGATGCTAACATAATAAAGTTGCAATATGCCACTGAAATTTGTTCTTGTAGTTTTCATTCACCAACAAGTCCTGAAAAAATAGTTCTATCTGAGTATGTACATAAAATGTTTAAGTTCATCTCACAAGAAGCCCCAATGGCTCTAAAGATAGCTATCACTCTTGAACAGGGCAGATACAGTATCTTTTTACAAAGGCTGACAGCTCTGAATTACTAAGTCTCCTGTTTTTCATTTACAACACTCCCCAGCAGCCTGCTGCAGACCTCTTACTTTTCTAAAAGGTTGCTGAATGAAAGGCAGAATTAACCTGGGACCCAATTGTTTGTTATGAGCACTTTCTTTATTTAATCTTTTTCATATTTCTTTCCTCTGCTCTTATAAAATTGCTGACAGCAAATGCTACCTGTCCTATTTGAGCACTGTTGTTAGTTTTGATGTGTCTTTTTTAGACATTTTCTTCTTTGCTTATTTTATACAGTTTGGTTTTATTCACTCCAGTCTCAGAAAATGACTTAACTCACAACTAACCGAGTCAATGTTTGCAGAAAGATGGAAGAAGGCATTCTATTTTGGCAACAAAACAAAATGCTGCAGTAAGGGGTGCTATCAACTATAGATATTTACATGGCATCATAGCATACGATCTGGTTTTGCAGACAATGAACTCAGGCATACAGGAAAAAAATAAATTCATCCAATATCCTACAGAGTGACTTGGGTGTCTGTTGTGCTTTGTATCTCAATCTATGCATTCATTTTCTTATTAGTATGCAAGCTAGCTCCCAGTTTGGAAAAATATTTTTACAATAAAGCCAAAAGCATGTTCATACTTCTTATGACACTTAGAAGCATACAATGCCCAGTACTGAAAGAAAAAAAACATATAATGAATGCTTGAGACTGCACAAAACTGTATATCATCTTTCAGTGTATTTACTTTATTGCTGGAGTGTGAAGGCAGTGAGTGGGTCAAATGCTATAGAACATTAAGAGGAATTATAAAAAGACACCTGAAAAAGAAAAGTTATCAAACTGTGCCATTAATTGCTTTTCTCCTCTGAAGCCTCTTTCTAACATATTTGGTGTGTTCTGAGATTGTAGGCTAGCAGCAGAGTTGAAAAGACCAAGATATTTTTTCTTTTGTAACAATTTGTGTTAGCACTGAGGTTGGCACAGACTAGAAAGTTTGTTCACTAGTGAAAATGAGAGACAATACACCACACTTTTTGAGTGATATACCTTACTCTACCACTAACTCAATGTCACAAGTCACTTTTTAGTCATTAAATAGGTGAAACAGTGGGAAAGCCACTCCCCAGCCTATTGAGAGCTCTTGATGAATAAATGCCTTTTCTTTCCCCTGCGTCCCTCTTTTCCCAAAGGAAGTAGAAGATGTTACATCAAAAGACTGTAGCAGTTCAAATATGAGTATTCTCACTGTATGGTTGAATTTCTGTTCAGGAAGCATCTGCCAACAAGACCTTTTTCTTTGCTTTCTATATGAAAAAAAATAACAAGCTGGGCCTGGAAGAAGATGAAGAAAGATTTCAATCCATGAGACAACCATCAGACATTCTAAAATGGCATAATCAAGCACAGATTTATATTGCTTCTTACTATCCAGCAATCCAGCTAGTAGTTTATTGCAATGTCCTTGCTAGCTAAACTTCCTAGCTGTTCAAGAACTCAGTGACAGTTTGTAAAGTAGAAAATGTTTTGTATACAAGGTAACAATGATGTATTGTAAATAGATATGAACGAATACTCCCTCTGCTGTGAACTACCTGGGCTCCTACTATTGCATTAGGGCATAGCTTATGATAAATCAATCTCTACCCTATCACTCAGGTGGTTGAACACAAAGTCATGTCAACCAATGGCACAGTTGCTTCTTAGGATTGTTTTGAAGCCTGGTTCAGAGCACAGTCATCCTATCTGATATGCAAAATAGGAACCAGGTTTGCAGATCTGCTTTCAAGAAGACACAGACACAGGCTAAGTGTGAGTATTCGATTTCACTTACTGATTATGCTCACGATTACTCTGGCAACAGGAAGCCCCGAGACCTTGCAGGGAAGCAGCAGGGGATTACCAGGCACAGCAGAGCATCAGTCCATGGTTGAGGCTTCAGCAAGGGGTCAGTCTCAAAGGTTTTTTCTAGGAAGGGGGTGGGGGAAGGGGCAGGTTGCACATGTACACTATTAACTATGATAGATGATATAGCTATGTGGAGTCAACACGATGTGTATGCAGTTTAGCGGGTGTCCTGGTTTGATAAGCATGAGCTTGCTACTTGTCTGGCTGTTGTTCAAGAACACTGAGGAATCTTACTTCAAGGATGTTCCAAAGTTTAACTGAAGTTCAGTAGATGTTAAGCAATAGGGTGCGTCAGTCAACACACTCCTGTCTCCTCATTCATCTTCTGAATTCTTTGTTCCCCTTACACTATCTGATTAACAAAGACAGCAAATCCACCCCTTAAACGTCTGCAAAATGAGAGCTTAAAGCATGTTTATCTACTGTCTCAAATTGTCAGAAGGAACAACCAATATATCACACAGGTATTTTCACCCAGCCATGCTACCATTCATGCTAAATGTCAAGGTACTGAGGTCACTAATAAGACCTAATGGTGCTGAGAGCCCCTCCTGGGCTCCACACCCACAGGCCCAGGAGCTCAATTTAAGCTCAGCCCTGGGCCTTGAGTCCCTGCCTGAGCTATATTGGAGGAGTGTTGGTCTTTAGCCATGCCCAGCCATGGTTCCTGTTGATCCGAACTCTATTGATCTGGACCCTGTCTCATGGACTTACTTCCCGGCTTGATCTTGATCCTATGACTGTTGCCTGTTGACTGCTGGACCTGAACCTAACCCATAATTTGACTTTCTCTCTTCACCTTGGACCTGACTCATCAGCATAATATTGCCTTATGATCCAGACTCTTGATTGAACCTAGCCATGACCTCTGAGACTGCCCTGCTCCCTTGCTGCGGGTGGTAGGATGGGCCCTGGCTGAGGAGGCCCTGCCTTGCAAGCTATGGGATCCTCCTTGGCTCCTGGCTCACCTTATCTTAGGGAGCAGGTGGCCTGGGCTGCAACCTGACAGTGAGTTCAGGCCTTCTTGAGACCTGAGCGGTATCTAGAGCCTGGTCTGTGATTGTGCCAGGCTTTGCCCCCCATGACTTTTGAGGGACGAACTCTGCCATGGGCTCTGATCTCCCCACAGTCCCAACCCTTTACCCAATCACAGGCTCCTGAGTCAACCTCCCAGTGCTACAGGTGTGGCCCAGACCCTTCTTTCTCCCTCATGCCCACCTGGCTTCTGGAGCTCATCCAGAGATATCCCAACTCCGCCTTATTCCTCCTAGGCCAGTCCAGAGCCCAGGGCTTGTCAGGGGCAATCTAACAGTCCCCACTCCCCCACCCCCTCAGGCCTAAGTCTTTCATGACATGTCCCTTTATAGTTTACTGTCCTTCCAAACTTTCCCCTGGTTGTCTGGCTTTGTCTCCTGAAATAGCCCACTGACAACCCACAGCAATTAAATCACTCTACACAAGCCCCTTCTGAGCCCAGATCTCTTTAGCATGTCAGGACACTCCTTGCTGGGAGGGGACACTCCTGTCAGAGCCCTGAGAGCACTATTGAGCCTTAATAGCCCTGACCAGCCCCACCTTGGACCTATACCCATAGGCCCAAGAGCTCTGTTTGAGCTCAGCCCTCAGCCTTCTGTCTGTGCCTGAACTATGCTGGAGGAGAGCTGGTCTTCAGCTCAGCCACAGCTGTGACTGTGCCATGGAGTTCCTTGACCTCGACCTCACCCTATAGATTGACCTCCTGGCTTGATATCACCCCTTTCCTTCTCACTATGGATTTGTCCAACAACCACTGGACCTGCTCCTAACCCTGACCTATAGCTTGAACTATGACGTGCCACATCACCATGATATTGCTGTATGATTTGGACTCATAGTTGTACCTGGCCACAGCCTCTTGCCTCACTCTGATGCTGTGGAATGACTCCGGCAGGGTCTCTGACCTGCCAGCTGTGGGATCCAAAGGGGGATCCCCCAGCTCCAGCAAAGGGTCCCCATTAGCTCCCAGATTGCCTTCCTTTACAGTGTAGCTGGCCCACACTGCTAATTTAAAAGGTGGCAAGTTTTTCAAGCTTTTCTGCATGCATTATTAATTAAGCAGTTACGACTTGCAAAGTAATGTGCTTATTTATAAAATGGCTAACATTAAATTATATTTTCCTAAAATGGGTGACTTGCCATACAACTGCAGTTACTATATATAGTATTAGGCCCCAAAATAAATAAATAAATAATTTTAGCATACTTTTATTATACACTATAATATAAATTAATTACTGCCATGGCTGCTTTATTGTGAAATGAAAAGGAACACTTTTCATCAACTGCTTTCTAATTTATTGCAGGTTTTTTTGTACTGTATTGCTGTAGGTGAATTCTAATTAGTTGGTGACAAGGGGCAGACTTTAATTCAGATACTCTTCTGCCAACCATCAAGAGGTAAAGAGAATAGATAGTAGTTAAAGTGCATCTCCTTAAACACTTGTTGTTTTTTTCCTCACTGCTCAATTTAAAAAACAAAAAACAAAAACCAAAACCAAACAAACAAACCTCAAAAAAAACCCAAAAAACAATTGGGAATACATTTTTAATCTCTGCTCTGTTCTGTTATGAAGCACTGAACTATGCAGTCAGTTCTACTAGATGGATTTCTAATCTAACAGGGAATCCATCTGATTTTTATTCATTAAACAATGCTACTGAGTATGTTAGACTTATTAGCTTAATCAGTTTCATTTTGCTAGAATATAGAATATATTCTTACAATTGTCCATATCAAAGAAAGGAGATGTAGATTTCCAGAAGGAGGAGGAAAAATTGACTTTCAAGCAAGAGGCATTGCCATGAAACATTGTCAATACCCACATCCAATAAGGATGGGGGGTGTGTGTTTACATATGTGTGCCCATGCAGTTACAAAGAAGGAAAATTAAGGCAGAAAAAGCATGAGAACACATGCCAATAATGATGTATAAACACTTGATGAAGTGTCCAAAGGAGCCTCTCTCCAGGTATTTATTATGAAACTTCTCTCTTTCCTCTAGTCTTTGGCACAGCTTTTCTACTTATTCATGTAACATGCAGAAGATGCAGTGAAATGTAGATAGGCTGTAAAACTTTGGACAATATTATCAATACCAAGCTGTGAACAATATAAAACTGTGATTTCCTTCCTTTCACTCTTAACTTTAACAAGGGTTATGAAAAATTAAGTCAGCAGTTTTTGTTGAACATTAGTGAGCTCCATTTGTCTTGAATGAATAAGCCGGGCATAAAGTGGTTCCTTAATCAGGTCAAGTAAAAAACAGTTAGAATAGAAACTATATTCTAGGTTATGGGGCAAATTCTGCAACACTACACCTATAGAGAAAGGATTAATTCCATGAAAACAATAAAAAACTTGGTACCATTGTAAATGCCATAATACAGTCTAAAATCAATATGAATTAAACATGTCTAATTTAGGAAATCCCATGCTAAGATAATTGGACAACATCAGCCATCCCTCTTTTGCACATACATTATGAGATAGCCTTTAACTAATTTATCATGTACTTCTACGTGTTTGTTTGCTGTGTTCATTGATGAGAAAAATGCTTAATCCTTGTTTATTTCTGTTTAGAGTCCCTGTTTCTTCATGATGAACATTACTAAACTGTTCCATCAAATACCAAATAATTATTTATTGTGACTGTGCTGTAATTCATTTTGCAAATATTCAAACTGTCTTTTTCAGAAAAATGCTTGAGAAAACTCCTTTCATTTTATGAATTGGAACTGAAGCACAGAAATGAAAGCTAAAAGAGACCAAAAGCTCAGCAACCCAAGACCTGTCTGTAAACCCCCAAACAAACAATTTTTCAATTTATAGCATGCCACACATTTGAAGAAGAGGTCCCACCAACAACAGTGGGTGCAAATCAGATCCTGGATGTCTTGAGCTGGGTTCAGCTATACTGTAGAATGGACTGTAGCCACCAGAGACAAGGAAGGCTAGGAACTCTTGAGAAATGTAAGGATGGAGTTCCCACTGAAACTGAAACTAAATTAGTTCTTATAACTTTGGAATATTGAATGCTCATAAGAGTCATAGTCTTATGAAAACTTAGCTGCCAAACACTAATAAGTTTTTGTTCAGTGAAGTAAGGTTTCTCCCATACTAGCAACCTGGCCACATTTGGGTTTGTGCTTCACAGGTGGGGTTTTTTTGAAGACATGGAGGGACATTTCATTGATTGCAACATTTCTAGATCTTAGTTAAGAAACAATACAGGCAACAGAGCATGCTAACTTTTTAATGAAAGTGGTGTGGATTTTGAAAACTTGGACAAACTTTTTTCTCCCATTTTAATGTATTTCTAAACTATATATCAAGCTGATATATGACTAGACACATTTCATTAAAAATCTTACAGAAAGATTTAATTGATGGCAGACACCCAGCAGGAAAGGTATATTTGCTGGAAGAATTTTCATTCAGAGAAGTTGCAAACACTTAAAATTCAGTTCTACTTTAACAAAAAGTATTGATTTTTGGACTTGTACCAACTATGCAGACTCAGCAGAGGTTAGATCAAGAAGACCATTAAAGATACTTTTTTCCATTTTTCTTTCCATTCTTTCTAAGTGCATGTAGTACACTACTGATCTAAATAATTTGATTTTTCCCTTTGTACATGAAATAACTCTATTCATACATTTGTTTAAACATGTGCTACTTATACTGCATTTGTCTGTCTTTTATGGATACAATTTTCAAAAGTACTAATTATTGGACATAATGCATAGCTACTTTCTTGCAGGTATATATTTTTACCGTCCTTGAGAAGGGAACAAGAAATAAAGGAATAAAAAAAGGTTATCTTCAAGACTTTTTTTTTTTTTTCTGAAAAGACTGAGTGTTGCTTATATATTTAGCACCACATCCAAAGCCCAGTAACAGTGATGGAAAGGTATCTATTCGTTTCAGGAGGACTGGAATCAGACCTTTAATATGAAGGAAATTAATTGAGATTTGCAGTGTGATATTCATGTGTATTACTGTAGTGCATTAAAGGCAGTTGTGCTAGTTACTATGCTGTAATGAGAATAGGTTCTACTTACTGTGGTGTAAACTCCATGTGTAAACAGCAAACTTTGTATCTTTTTGTTTATTTTTCTGAACCTGAAGGTCTTCAGAAGGGTGGAAGTAAACTCATCAATGGGATTTATGGACTACAATATAATAATTATGATCATCTATATTATAAGAGAATTTTTAAAGGTTTAAAGAATAATCATTACTGATGCAAAATTATTTGAAATCTTATATGCTACATGCTGCTATCAACATAATTTGATTTTAAAATGAAACTAAGAGGAACTGAAATTACTGCGTCTGCTTTTGAGGGCTTAGGGGTCCATGAGAGGCTGGTCAGTTTTTAAGAAACACCTTTTAAAAGCACGGAAGCAAGCAATCCCATTGTGTCAAAAGTTAAGCAAGCTCAGCACAAGACCAGCTTGGCTGAACAGGGAACACCTCTTGGAACTCAGACGGAAAAAGAAATTGTATGATCTCTGGAAGCAGGGTCAGGCTTCGCAGGAAGATTATAGAGCTGTGGTTTGCATGTGTAGGGAGATAAGATGAAAGGTCAAAGCTCAACTAGGGTTGAAACTGGACAGTGTTGTGTCAGACAACAATAAAGGCTCTTTAAACTATGTTAGTAGCAATAAGGGGTCTAAGGAAAATACTAGACTGATACTTGATGAAGATGGTCATCTGACAAATAGGGATGAAGAAGAGGTGGAGACATTCAAAGCTTTTTTTGCCTCAGTCTTTAATATTAATGATAGACCTTGGGCTGCCCAGTCCTCTGAGTTGGAGGACCATGAGTGTGGGGGCAGTGACTTTCCATTTGTGGGCACTGAAATTGTAAGGGACCAGTTGCATCTGTTGAGTGTTCACAAGGCCATGTGGCCTGATGGAATTCATCTCAGAGTACTGAAGGAGCTAACGAATGTTACAGCAGGACCTCTCTCAATTATCTACCAAAGGTCTTGGGAGTCTGAGGAGGTCCTCACTGACTAGAAGCTAGTCAACATTTTTCCAGTGTACAAGAAGGGCGTGAGAGAAGATCCAGATAACTACAGACCTGTGAGTCTTACCTCAGCACCTGGAAAAAATATGGAGAAGATCATACTGGGTGCTATTAAAAGACATTTAAAGGACAATGCAATCATCAGGCACAGTCAACATGGGTTCACAAAGGGAAAGTCCTGTTTAATTTAATATCCTTCTGTGATAAGCTTACCTGCCTAGTGGATGAAATGAAGGCAGTGGATGTAGTTTTTTCTGGATTTTAATAAGGTTTTTGATACTGTCCCTCACAGCATCCTTCTGGACAAGTTGTCCAGCTGTGAGATGAGCAAGTACTCAGTGCGCTGGGTGAAGAACTAGCTGAACCACAGGGCTCAAAGGGTAGTGAATGGGGCTACATCTGGCTGGCGACCAGTCACCAGTGGTGTTCCTCTGGGCTCAACTGTGGGGCCAGTTCTGTTCAATATATTTATCAATGATCTGGAGGCAGGAGTTGAATGCATCATTAGCAAGTTTGCTGA
>NW_008825049.1:123284-125465 GCF_000699105.1 Pygoscelis adeliae | reverse complement strand
AGCCCTGCAGAAAGGGATCTGGGGGTGCTGGTTGGCAGCAGGCCCAATAGGAGTCAGCAGTGTGCCCTGGCAGCCAAGAGGGCAAACTGCATCCCGGAGTGCATCAAACACAGTATAACCAGCCAGTCAAAAGAGGTGATTATCGCACTGTATTTAGCATTGGTGCAGCCTCACCTTGAGTACTGTATGAAGTTCTGGGCCCCACAATTTAAGAAGGATGTGAAGGTACCTGAATACATCCAGAGGAAGGCAACCAAGCTGGTGAAAGGGCTGGAAGGCATGTCCTCTGAGGAGCGGCTAAGGACTCTGGGTTTGTCTAGTTTGGAGAAAAAGAGGCTAAGGGTCTATCTCATTGCTCTCTACATTTTCCTGAGGAGGGGAAGTGGAGAGGGAGGTACTAATCTCTTCTTCCAGGGATCCAGTGCCAGGACATATGGGTATGGTTCAACGCTGCAACAGGGGACATTTAGAGTTGACATTAGGAAGCATTTCTTTACTGAGAAGGTGGTCAAACCCTGGAACAGGCTTCCTGGAGAGGTGGTAGATGCCCCATGCCTGTCAGTGTTTAAGAGGCATTTGGACAATGCCCTTAATACCATGCTTTAACTTTTGGTCAGCCCTGAACTGGTCAGGCAGTTGGACTAGATGATCATAGTAAGTCCCTTCCAACTGAACTATTCTATTCTGTTCTATTCTGTTCTATTCTATTCTATTCTATTCTATTCTATTCTATTCTATTCTATTCTTTAGCTCACAGAAGCAAAATTCTTCATGTTATCTGTAACCCATGATGAAATCCATTAAGAAAAGACTGTCCTCGCCAAAGTCAATGAGTTTTGTCCTTGACTTTGGTGTGTCTGATCCAAAACCATTGAAGTTAGTTGATAGAATTCCAATTGATTTTAGTAGCATTTAGATCAAGCCATAAGTGTCAGAAGCTCATAGTTGTAACCAGACCCCTCTATAGTATTAATCTTTTTTTCCTCTTCATAGGGCTGGACAGACATAAAAGCTTAAGGTTCCGAATGCATTAGAAATCAGATTACTTACTTGGGCCTTGATCTGAGCTCTTTTTGGAAACACAGACCAGATTGTAAGTGTTGATCTCATTTGAAGACTTAAGTCCTGATCTCTCAGTGTTGAATATTAGGATTGCTTTACTTATTTGAGGTAACTGCTCAGAAGGTAAGCTACAGAGAAGCATGTTAAAATTCGCAGAATATTAAAATCTTGAGAAAAGCTTACAATGATCAAGTGACCATCAACGTTCTTTAGAAGTATGGATAGGTTTTGGATATTACTGTTGTGGATTGGTTGATGCCAGCCTGTAAAACTTTTAATAAACAATTTCTTCAACATTTTAAAAAAAAAAAATCTTTTTAAGACCTGTTGACAGTGCACAGAACTGCCAGCAGAAAGGGAAAAGAACTGAAGTCCAGATTCTCAAAGGTATTTAGAAACTGAGTTTGCAAGAACCCAATTAAAAAGAAACTCAGAAGACTGGCAGTGAAAATCAAAGCAGCAATGGCAGCTGCATTAATGCAATGGGAAGAGACACAGAACAGCATAATTGTACTAGTACTTTAAAAATTAAATCCTGGACCCTTAAAATCAATGGGGAATTTGTTGTGGAGACCAATGGAAGAAAAGCTCTAATCTCTTTTGTGTTTTGCATGACTTTTAGATGACATCTGCCTGCAGCTGGCTCCATACTATGCTGTATCAGAAATAGTGTGGCCAGCAGGACTCGGGAAGTGATTGTGCCCCTGTACTCAGCACTGGTGAGGCCGCACCTCGAATACTGTGTTCAGTTTTGGGCCCCTCACTACAAGAAGGACGTTGAGGTGTTAGAGCGTGTCCAGAGAAGGGCAACGAAGCTGGTGAAGGGTCTGGAGAACAGGTCTTATGAGGAGCGGCTGAGGGAGCTGGGGTTGTTTAGCCTGGAGAAAAGGAGTCTTGGGGGAGACCTCATCGCTCTCTACAACTACCTGAAAGGAGGTTGTAGCGAGGTGGGTGTCGGTCTCTTCTCCCAAGTAAATAGTCATAAGACAAGAGGAAATGGCCTCAAGTTGCACCAGGGGAGGTTTAGATTGGACGTGAGGAAAAATTTCTTTCCTGAAAGAGTGGTTAAACATTGGAACAGGCTGCCCAGGGAAGTGGTTGAGTCACCATCCCTGGAGG
>NW_008825049.1:116428-123018 GCF_000699105.1 Pygoscelis adeliae | reverse complement strand
ACTCCCCCTTGGTGGGATGGGGGAGAGAATCGGAAGGGTAAAAGTGAGAAAACTCATGGGTTGAGATAAAGACAGTTTAATAGGTAAAGCAAAAGCCGCGCACGCAAGCAAAGCAAAACAAGGAATTCATTCACTACTTCCCATGGGCAGGCAGGTGTTCAGCCATCTCCAGGAAAGCAGGGCTCCATCATGCCTCATGGTTACTTAGGAAGACAAACGCCATCATTCCAAACGTCCCCCCTCTTCCTTTTTCTTCCCCCAACTTTATATACTGAGCATGACGTCACATGGTATGGAATATCCCTTTAGCCAGTTGGGGTCAGCTGTCCTGGCTGTGCCCCCCTCCCAGCTTCTTGTGCACCTGCAGCCTTCTCAGTCGGTAGAGCATGGGAAGCTGAAAAGTCCTTGACTAGTTTAAGCATTACCTAGCAACAACTAAAACATTGGTGTGTTATCAACTTTGTTCTGGTCCTAAATCTAAAACACAGCACTGTACCAGCTACTAGGAAGGAAATTAACTCTATCCCTGCCAAAACCAGGACACAAGTACACTGAAACATAGTAAATGTAGATAAAAATGTCAAAGAGAATATACAGTCTTATCTCATGTAGTCAGGAAGAAAACAGAAATCATAACAACCTTTTCCAGAATGATGGGCTTGGAGATCCCATAATGTCTGGCCATGTTCAAACACAACAAATCCCCTCTAGTTAAGGATCTGTGAAGAGCAGAGTAGGGTAACATGCTCCCCTTAGTTGAATGAATGGAGCCTGAATTTCCTCTCTTTTATTCCCTTCTGTCATGTGGAGCAGTAGGGAACCATGGTAACTGCTGCTCTTTGAACAAAACACACATCAACAGAAGGAAGGACAGGAAATATGGAGGATAAATATTGGAATAACATGAGTCCAAGGGGAGAATTGCTATAAAGAGCATCCTTTAAACCTTTAATTTTCATCTGTTCACCTAATTATCCATCCACTAGATTCTGAAATTCATCTACAGAAAAGAAAAAAAAAAGAGGTTATCATCCTGAAAGCCAGAAAATGACTTAAACAATACTGAAATTAAAAATGTTGCTGGCTTCTGTGGTAATAAAGAAGTGCAGTAATGTAATTATGAGTAGTAGGGTTTGAATCTTCAAAGGTTTCATGAAAAACTCACCTCACAATACTTTGGAAAACATATATGAATAACCACAGTCTGTAGTGCATAAAAGCACTGTTGGGAAATATTTGATATTTGTTGTTTATTGCTGATAAAAATAACTGCTGTCTTAAATATCTTTAAATATCCTCAAAACACCTACAAACCCTCCAGGAAATGTTTCAGTTCCACTGCCAAACATGAAGTTT
Source organism: Pygoscelis adeliae (assembly GCF_000699105.1). Classification (NCBI taxonomy): domain Eukaryota; kingdom Metazoa; phylum Chordata; class Aves; order Sphenisciformes; family Spheniscidae; genus Pygoscelis; species Pygoscelis adeliae. The sequence goes on along the minus strand of NW_008825049.1, from coordinate 121,662 downwards.
TAATATATCACATACCTTAATAGACTATAGCCTGAGCAATTTCAAGAAAATAATGTTCTGGTTGGGTAAATGTGAGCTTTGTATTGTTTTGGATGAAGGAAAAAAAGATATAAAATATTATTCTAAATTAACAAAGTTTTCTAAAAAGTCTATGGAAAAAAAGAAGAATGAGATATCCATTGTGGACTGAATAGAAGTGGGATGCCAGCAGGATGGGGTAGGGAATCCAAAAAGCAAAAGCAAAAAAAATTAGTGGGCCAAGAGGAAGACAGTTTATTAGATGAACCAAAGCTGAGCATGCAAGCAAAGCATAATACCGTATCCATTCACTTCTTCCTATTGGCAGACAGATGTCCAGCCACACACTGGAAAGCAGGGCTTCAGTACATGTAACCATTACCTGGGAACACAAACACCATAACAACGAATGTCCCTCCTTTTTTCTTTCCCTGAGGTTTTATTGATGAGCATGACGATGGTATGGAGTACCCCTTTGGTCAGTTCAGGTCAGCTATCCTGGCTGAGTCCCCTCCCAACCTCTTGCCCACCCCGAGCCTACTCGCTGGGGTGGCACAGTGAGAAACCCCACCCCCACAAAAAAAAACCTTGGGCACTGTGCAAGCACTGCTCAGCAATGGCCAAAACACTGGTGTGTTATTAGCACTGTTTTGGTCACAAATCCAAAGCACAGCTCCATATGGGCTGCTACAAAGGAAATTAACTCCATCCCAGCCAGAACCAGTACAGCTTACTAATAGTAGAAGATAGTCCCAAGTGTATTGGCTAAGACTTTTCAAAACCACACAAAGGAATTTGTACAATCATCCTCTGAAATTTCCACAGACATGATTATTAAAATATGGGTCGGAAAATATCTCATCCCTAATACTTAGTTCTTCATGGATAAGCAAAAAAGTACCTGGCAAGGATCTACTGAAACAGACGTTTTTCAATTAATTATAATGTCCTTATTCAATCTCCAAGTTATTTTAGAAATTATATTAAATACTCCTGAAATTATTATGCCTGACAGAAGAATTCTTTGATCTAATGTCTTATGAAGTGTGGGAGACTTCACAGTCATTCAAATGAAATCAAAATTTCTTCTTTCCTATACAAACCATAGATAAAATACTTATGATGATACTGGGAATAATGAAGACATTTGTGAGTTCTGCTGTTTCTTTGTATGTGGTTCAGCCTCGCTATCTTTTCTATAGCTTGGATATTCGTTATTACACTTTCTTTCAAAGGGTTCTCCTGCAGTGAAATAAAAAGAGATAATATTAAACACAAGATGTTGCAGTTTTTTAACATTTCCCTCCATTATTTTTGAAAAATGAGCTTTGCAATGTTTTTGAAGTAAATACAGGGTATAGTCACTCCCTTCCAAAATAGCACCCTGATTTTGAAGATATCTTCCAAGACAAAGAAAACAGCCTTATTTCTATTGACCCTAGTTATTGTACATACACACACACACACACACAAATACAGTTATCTGCTACAAATGTCTACAGTAAATTACCAGATGCCAGTAAGAACCTTATAGCTGAATGTATGATTTTTTTTTTTTTTTTTCCTGGTCATGTACTATATTACTCTGTCCAAGAGCATGCAGTCCTAAAACAGGCACCTTTGTTCTCACCTTCCTGTTTTTTGTACATGTTCTGAGGGCCTAATCAATCTTATTTTTAATCTCTAAAGTAATAGTGACAACAAAAACTTCCAATGTATTAGTGTCCATTTTTATTCAGAACAGTATTGCAGAAGTTACTTTTTACATTACATACTCTCTCCTCATCTATCCCTATAGGTATTCTGTTGAATATGTGCCTCCAAATTCCAGCTTTTCCCAGCCTATGTTTTGGCACTCATCTCTCAAAGTCAGCATTTCATCTCTTCACTCACTCACATTTCCATGTTGATTTTTCACGCAGCAACAAAAATAATTTTAGGTCCTTGCAAGTAGTTTGATACTACACTTTATGATTTCGTTATTCTTGTATTGCATAGGTGTTAGAAGAGGGCAAGCAGCATAGCCATGCCTCATGTCCTAGGATGTAAGTGCATGGATGCTATAAAAAATATGCATTGACTTCAGTGAAAGGTACTAGAGTTCAGTGGTGATATCAAGCACACAAAGCTCGGGGTTAGGAATGACATATTTCAGAGGGGATTGTGTGTGTGCATGTTTACTTGTGTAATATGCTTAGACACATGGATGAACTAAACTTCTGTAGCACCTTGTTCATTTTTTTCACTAAATTTACATTTTGCTACTTCAACTTATTTTCCATCTATTGATCATTATTTCAGCATCACCAATAATGGCAGTAATTTCGGGAATTAGGAGTTTGTACAGTCTTTCATGTGCTAAATCCCTAATGAGTAACAAAAGCTGGTCTTAGACTAAGTTAACTACGGTAGTACTTGCTCCCTCACCTGCACTCCAGTGGGTGTGATGACATTCAGTGGTACTTCATCATTGTCATCACATTACAAACTAGAAGTTTCATGTGCCTTTTTCTGCCCAGGAAGACTCTTCTGTAAAGGAAATTATCAATCTTAATGCCACTGGGAGACAACACATTCTCAGCAAAGAAGCAGCGATACTTTTAATAGGGAAAATTGTCAACTAACAATGCTATACATACACAATGTTGCTATTCTCATTTTTCTTTATTAAACTAATAATAATATTTAGAGCATATATTGATAACCAATTAAAGCAGTAAAAATAAGCCAAGTTATGAAGCTAACCACAAATTTACTTAGGAACTAAAAAGAAATTAAGGGAGTATTAATGTGTTAAAGTTTTATGGGATGCTTGATAATCTATTGGATATTCAACAAAATGGCTGCAGCAAGATAATTTAATATCAGTTAAATCACAAATGAAGCATGCAGTCCTTCACACTGCTAGCTATTGAGATACTCACTTGAATATTCCTACCTGACTTCAACTCAATTTGAGATCATGTACCAGGAGTTTATTGAACAATAACTGTCAAAAACACCTTTGGAAGGCAGTATTTATTAAAAATGGAAAAGAAAAAGAAAAACAAAGACCTTAATACTGAGGGAGCATATATTTTATGTCTATTCATCTTTCTCATTCCAGTAAGATCTGAAAGATATCCATATATATATAATTTTTATGTTGAACATGTTGAAAAGAACCTAATTGTCTGGCAAAACTGCCAGTGCAAATATGGGCAAAGTCACTGCCTTTACTGCCAATTTCTATAGAGACTAAAATTTTAGTTTAAAAGCTATCCTATTACACAAATAAAGTCATGGCTTTGGACAACAGCTTTTATTATTGCTTAACAACATTTTGTTGTGTTGAAGTTCTCATGTACAAGCTTGGACTAAACCAGGGTTCATTAATCCATGACACATTTCCAAGGGTGTGCACAAGAAGCACAGTAGATGGAGCTCCTTATCACCCATCAGACTGAATTATGATCTTTTTTTTCAAAGTCAGTACCTCGCAGTTATTCCTGACTTCCTTTTATTTTCTATACCAGCAGCATCTCCTGAAGTAAGTTCTTTCAGATTTCAAATGCTATGAATGCCTTCTGTGCTGGGAAACAGAAACAGATAACAAAATAACAAGACTGAGAGTAGTAAATGTTCTGAACTATATTGACAGAGAGGGCAGAAGATAAGCTCTTTTTTTTTAAAATAAATTACAACTGTTTCGTATCATGCTAGTCACAGTGTAAAGGATATGGACTTGTAGTTGACATTTTTATTTCTATCTCCTCATTAACTGTTCTGTCATTTATCCTATTTGATCCTCAGTTTTCCTTATATTGTCAGGAAGAGAACAGCATCTTCCCCACAGTGGTGATGCCCTTGAATCCCTGTTACCTTTGTTGTCAATATCCTTTCAATACATTAGTAACTTGCATTGGAAGGTATTACAGTACATATAAAAAGCTTCCTGAAGGAGAAAGTACAGACTAAGGATAAAGTTACACATTCCAACTCAAGTTAATTTAACATCTTGTCACTGCTGAAAAGAGAGAATCCTACTACATAGGATACTACATACTTGTTGTGGTTTAAGCTCAGTCGGCAACTGAGCACCACGCAGCCACTTGCTCACTCCTCTATGCCCCTGGCCCGGTGGGATGGGGGAGAGAATTGGAAGAGTAGAAGTGAGGAAAAACTCGTGGGCTGAGAAAAAAAGTTTAATAATTGAAATAAAATAATAATAACAATAATAACAATAATAATAATAATACACAAAGCAAGTGATGCACAGTACAATTGCTCACCACCCGCCAACCGATGCCCAGTTAGTCCCTGAGCAGCGGCCCCCCCAGCCAGCTTTCCCCAGTTTATGTATTAAGCATGATGTCACATGGTATGGAATGTTTCTTTGGCCAGTTTCGCCGTGGCCCCCTCCCAGCTTCTTGTGCACCTGCAGCCTTCTCAGTCGGTAGAGCATGGGAAACTGAAAAGTCCTTGACTAGTGTAAGCACTACCTAGCAACAACTAAAACATGGGTGCGTTATCAACTTTGTTCCCATCCTAAATCCAAAACACAGCATTGTACGAGCTACTAGGAAAGAAATTAACTCTATCCCTGCCAAAACCAGGACAGCAGAGTGTCCTGGTTTCAGCTGGAATAGAGTTAATTTTCTTCCTAGTGCCTGGTACAGTGCTGTGTTTTGGATTTAGGATGAGAATAACGTTGATAACACACTGAAGTTTCAGTTGTTGCTAAGCAGTGTTCATACTAAATCAAGGACTTTTCAGCTTCCCATACTCCACCGGTGAGGAGGTGCACAAGAATCTGGGAGGGGGCACAGCCAGGACAGCTGACCCAAACTGGCCAAAGGGATATTCCATACCATGTGATGTCATGCTCAGCCTATAAACTAGGGGGAGTTGGCCGGGGGGCAGCAATTGCTGCTTGGGAACTGGCTGGGCGTCAGTCGGTGGGTGATGAGCAATTGCACCACTTATTTTTCCTAGGTTTTGTTCCTCTCTTTCTCTCTCTTGCTGTTTTCCATTTCCATTACAATTTGTTGTTGTCGTCGTCATCGTTGTTGTTATTAATTATTATTATTTTATTTCAATTATTAAACTGTTCTTATCTCAACCCATGAGTTCTCTTACTTTTGCCCGTCTGATTTTCTCCCTCATCCCTCCGTGGGGCGGGAGGGGAGGGTGAGCAAGCGGCTGTGTGGTGCTTAGCTGCCAACTGGTGTTAAACC
>NW_008825049.1:102379-115798 GCF_000699105.1 Pygoscelis adeliae | reverse complement strand
AAACACTGGGGGTGCCCATTGGCCTAGGTACTTGCCCATCTTATCCCACACACCCTGCCACTCATAACTATTCAGCCTTGGGACAGATCTCTGGATGATATTCTTAAATTGCTTATTAACTTCAGACAAAACCGAAACAATATTCCCAAGAAGTACCAATAGAAGTATCTTAACCACTCAAGGCTGTTCAAAATACTGAAAAGTTACTGTAATGAAGGAGGAAACATCATAGAAGAAGGTAGTGACACTGCCATTCTGTGTTTCCTCCCTAAAAAACCTCTCAGAAAAGTTACTGTGATTGCTAGTTGTCTCCACGAAGTGGTATCTGTAATACAGTAATGGCTTCGTTGTGAAATTCACATAACAAATTAAGACCAAGGTCAATGTTTTAAAAATAAACCTCCCAAGCGGAACATCACCAATCACTGCAGACAGCAAACTGCAAAAACCAACACCAATCTTTAACATGTACAGCAAAGAAACGAGCACGATGCAGATGATACAAATAAATATCGAGAACAGAGAAACCAACATTGTGACTCACAACTGTTAACAGATATAAATTATCTGTTAACAGATATAATATAATGCTCCGGTTAACCTGTTATTATCTCAAACCCTTCGAGCCCCACGTTGAGCGCCAAAAAGGACTATTGTGGTTTAACCTCAGTCGGCAACTGAGCACCACACAGCCGCTTGCTCACTCCTCCCTACCCCCGGCCCAGTGGGATGGGGTAGAGAATTGGAAGAGTAGAAGTGAGAAAAACTCATGGCTTGAGATAAAAACACTTTAATAATTGAAATAAAATAATAATAACAATAATAATGTAATAATAATAATAATAATAATAATACACAAAGCAAGTGATGCACTGTACAATTGCTCACCACCCTCCGACCGATGCCCAGACAGTCCCCGAGCAGCGGCCCCCCTGGCCAGCTTCCCCCAGTTTATGTACTGAGCATGATGTCACATGGTATGGAATGTTTCTTTGGCCAGTTTGGCTGTGCCCCCTCCCAGCTTCTTGTGCACCTGCAGCCTTCTCAGTCGGTAGAGCATGGGAAACTAGAAAGTCCTTGGGCAGTGTAAGCATTACCTAGCAACAACTAAAACATGGGTGCGTTATCAACTTTGTTCCCATCCTAAATCCAAAACACAGCACTGTACCAGCTACTAGGAAGGAAATTAACTCTATCCCTGCCAAAACCAGAACAATATTTTCCTACTGCTTGCCTACTCTGCTTTGCTCACAGACATGCTTTTTTCTTCTCTCCCTCAATTCTCTTGTGCCTACTCTGAATCTTGTCAGATTCTATGCTCAACCAGGTCACATCACTATACTAACAACCCATACCAAACAAAAAATAAAGGAAGAGTTTTCTGATACATGGGAAAGCTGAGCATCAGTTCAGGAAAAGATATGACAAGCACAGCTATCAAAATAATGTGAAAGCTAGGACCAGGTGCCTATTGGCAGAAAAGTGGCAGGGCTATATTACTTTGCTCTTATGTTCGGCTTCAGTTTTTTTTGTTGAAGATTAATGAAGTACAGGTACCTATAAGTCTTATTCAAACCGTTTGCTTTGAAAGTGAGCTATTTTTCTCTTTTACACACAGTGAAGGTTGGAAAAAGAGGTAGAATGGACATTTGGCAGAGCTATTTCTGTGAACATACATTTCACTATTATTTAGCAGTCAGAAGTAGGACATTCTGGTTGTACACCTGCAAGGAGGAGCCAGGAAGCAGGTTGTTGCTGGCTGAATTGCAGTTTGCTTCTTCACTGTCCTTCATGCAGAACTGATATATAGAAATGTAACCTGGTGTATACATACCAACGTTCAGTTACTCCTTTTGAGATAAGTTTAATTTTCTTGTTCAGAACTTTACACTAATTTTCCGCTCTCTGAGCTTTAAAAGTGTACTGTATGCCCTTTCCAAAGGTGAGGAAGTAGGAAGGAGGAAAATTGGTGAGGGAAAAAAAAAGTCAAAGGAAAAATAGGTTAGTTTTGTTTGAGTAAATCCTACCTCCATATCAAAAGAGCCCAAATCCTGAATTTAATCTAACAGGCAAAAAGTTCAAAATAATTTTCTGACCTCATTTTCCCTGGTTGATTTGTTTTGATGTAACTGCCCTGGTAAAAGAGCTTGTCCAAAATGCTGCTGCTAAGAAATCATCTCTGTCTGTTGGTGTGGTATGTTGACCCCAGCCAACAATGAAAAACCCACTAGCAGCTCACTCACACCCCAGCCCCACCCCCACGCTGCCAGCAGGACAGGAGAGAGAATCAGAAGAGCAAAAGCTGAAAACTCATGGGTCGAGATAAAGACATTTTAATAGATGAAGCAAAGCTGAATGTGCAAGCAAAGCAAAATAAGGAATTCATTTACTACTTCCCATCGGCAGAAAGATATTTAGCCACCTCCTGGAAACACGGGGCTTCATGACACCTAACGGTTATAGACAAATGCCATAACCATGAATGTTCCCCACTTCTCCTCTTTTCTGTGAGCTTTTATTGCTGAGGATGACATATAGCATGGAGTATCCCTTTGGTCAGTTCAGGTCAGCTGTCCTGGCTGTGTCCCCTCCAAACTTCTTGCCTACCACCTGTGTACTCACTGGGGGGCCAGAGTGGGGAAAAAAAACCCAACACAACCCACCAACAAAAAAAACCTGGACACTGTGCAAGCACTACTCAGCAATAGCTAAAACTTTGGTATGTTATCAGCACTGTTTTAATCACAAATCCAAAACACAACACCATAAGGTGTGCTATGAAGAAAAATAACTCCATTCCAGTGAGAACCAGTACAGCTGATCATTTAGCTTAAATACCCTACTCTTTCACCCCTTGCTCCTAGCTCTTACATGACTGACTGGTAGCATTGCTCCCTGCTTTGTAATTTAAACACTGGAATTGCTTGGTTGAGACTAGAAGTCTCTCTGGCACTTCTGCCTTTGTGTGTACCTTCTCAACATAATGGTGGTACATACTTTTATGGCTCCTTCTAGCAGTGTGCCACAGTGACATGCCATCTCCTTGTTTAGGCATCACTTGATTCCTTTCTGCCTACATGCCTATGCCACAACTTCCTTCTTGTGGTGCCTGCTTATAAGGCTGCTTCTTTGACCTCATTCTTCTGGTGATCTAAACAAGAGAGAAATTGGCCCAAAGGTGTCTCCCTTCACATGTACTCAAAGCTCAACTTCTGAAATAGCTTCCATGATACTAAATACAGTTTTGTCAAACTATATAACAATATAGTTATGGTCGACTGAAATTCCTGAAATACTGGCATTTCTGGAAAATTGTTTGAAATCCCATGACTCCATAGTCCACTTAGTCCACTAAGATCAGTAGAAGTTTTGTTGCTGAGTTATCAAGAGAAAGATGAATCTCATCTTTCTAAATGCAGTTTAAAGTGGAATAAAAATCCCCCCAACTGTAATTAGAAAGTTCACAGAATATTGAATAAAAATGTTCTCATAACAGGGCACTGAAGTGGCAACAGAATGAACTAAAGTCACTTATACATTGGATAATTACTTGGATAATAGTATTTGTATTTCACTTTCAGTAAATGTCTTCCTGGGACCAGCCTTGGTCCCAGGAACAGAGTCAGCACCTTACAGCAATTAAGCACCTAGCTCAAACAAACCTTAGAAGGAACAGACCTTCTAAGCATCTATTTCTTGGACTTCTGATGCATCATGACTGCTGTTTTTCTTTCAGCGTTTATCATTTAATAATCCTTCTTCACAGATGGTGACATAGAAGTTATATTTGTCCAATCTAAATAGCACCTGGAATGAAAATTTAAAAGTGAAGTAATCAAATTTATGTTAGATGACAATGAGAACATATGTAAAGGACACATAGAAGTGCCAAAGAAAATTCTAGCTCAACCAATCCCTTCTGGCTTTTTGATTCCAAAACAGGTGGGGAATTACCTAAGCAGATTGTATCTCAGGGTTAACTCAATCCTCACTGACTGCTCTTATTCAGTTAGGAGGGGGTCTTGTCAGACTAGGTAATTGCTTTAAAGAAAAAACCAGCAAGTCTGCAATTTTGGTTGTTCATGAAACTTTCAGAAAACATAGTACAAATGTTCTCTAATGCAGTTATGGGCACCATTTCATCTTCCGGTAAGCCGTTTTTTCCAGCTATATGCTCAGATTTATTCAGGGAAGTGAAAGTGTTTCTATGCACACACCACAACTTTTAGCATAAGGAAGTAAAGTTGTTTTCTATGATAAGAGGCAACTATATTTATGCTTTATTTAAAAACACATATGAGATAGATGGTCTTGTATGGTTCATACAAATGAGGGCTCAAGCCTGTAAGGCAATTATTTTGGTGCAGATCCAAAGAAGATCCTGGGAAACTGAAACACCTTGAGGTGGATCAAATGCCAAACTGGGATCCAAAACCATAGCTAACACTTTTCTTTACAGTGATAAGTGATTTCTTTTCTTACCTCTTTTTACCTATTTGCTTGTATTCCCACTCCGCGCCTGCCGAGCACTGTCTTAACCCAAAACACTATACCACTAGCTCCATCACAAAGGTATAGGAGGAAGCACTGAATTTGTTAGTGTCTTGGCAAGCTTAGTACCCCCATAGAATCAAAGCTTTTACAGATGACAGCCATAACTTCATTTACAAAAAACAAATTCATAGTCAGAGGATGACCTATTACCGGTTATTGTATTTGGTTAGTGTTCTTCTTGTCAGTGGGAGTCCTCAGTTCAGATCCTGTCATCCTAAGGAATGCTAAATTCATATCTCCTACCAGTAGATGAGTGGCTTAGTCACCAAACTCTAGGCAAAGAATAGAAGCAGCTGAATAATGGTGCTGTACAGAAAAGATATACTGTACCCAACATGTAGTGTAGAAAGGTGTCATGGTTTAACCTCAGTTAGCAACTGAGTACCATGCAGCCGCTCGCTCACTCCCCCCGCAGTGGGATGGGGGAGAGAATTGGAAGGGTAAAAGTGAGAAAACTCGTGTGTTGAGATAGAGACAGTTTAATAGGTAAAGCAAAAGCCGCGCACGCAAGCAAAGCAAAACAAGGAATTCATTCACTACTTCCCATGGGCAGGCAGGTGTTCAGCCATCTCCAGGAAAGCAGGGCTCCATCATGCCTCATGGTTACTTAGGAAGACAAACGCCATCACTCCAAACGTCCCCCCCTTCCTTCTTCTTCCCCCAGCTTTATATACTGAGCATGACGTCCCATGGTATGGAATATCCCATTGGCCAGTTTGGGTCAGCTGTCCTGTCTGTGGGAGGGCCCAGCTTCTTGTGCACCTCCAGCCTTCTCAGTTGGTAGAGCACGAGAAACTGAAAAGTCCTTGACTAGTGTAAACACTACCTAGCAACAACTAAAACATCGGTGAGTTATCAACATTGTTCTCACCCTAAATCCAAAACACAGCACTGTACCAGCTACTAGGAAGGAAATTAACTCTATCCCTGCCAAAACCAGGACAAAAGGGTTCAGGAGTTCACTCAGAACAGTGCTGGCCACGGTAGAATTCGCCTGAAATAAGCAGCAAAAGCTGCCCATATATGAACTTGGACCATCTAAAACATGTTACCTTACTAGCTTGTGACAAGACTGCAGCTGCAGATTTGAAGGAATGAGAGCACAGAAATGCAGGAGTTAGGAGGAAGGAGGGAAGTTCATGGAGATGGATAGTGGACATCTATAAATTTTCTTTTTAGCCAAGGAGATTTCTCAGGTAATGATTTGTTAGTAAATACTGTTTTTATTTTCTATTTACAGAGCATTAGAATTCTGGGAGAGGAAATGGGAGTTGAGTGGGGCTTGAGGTTTATTTGAGATAAACTGAGGGCATAAGGAATAGAAAGGAATAGAAAGCGGATAAAACTTATGGACATGTGAGATAAAGGAAAAGACAGCGACTAATATTTGAAAAAGAGGAAAGGAGAAGTTACATCATCCACTGTGAAAACTTTTCTAAGAATATGTGACATCTGCTGCACCTGGATCTCTCTCAAAAGTCAAAAAAATAGCAGTGCTCTTCAAAAGCATTTTTATGAGCCCGAGTTCCAGGGATGAATCAGCTTTGGCAGGTATGATTTAGCAGCAGCCCTTTTGGGCTGAGTGAACCCTCATTCTAAAGGAGAGGTATTGGACTTCTAAAACCAGGAGCCATCAAGGTATGCATTGGATAAAAACTGATTAAAAACAGAACAAAACAAATCCAATAGCATAGTATTAGTTCAGATAAAAAAAGTCAGAGTCTCTGATGCATGTGCTGAATTTTTTAGAGCTTCTTGAAAACACATTTCAAGATGAAAGCTCCACAATCACATGGAAGTTAAGCAGTTTAGTCAACAATTCAAGTATAACTTCAGTTTCATTTAAGCATTCTGATACATAGAGGAAATTTAGGAATACATAATCTTTAGCATAAAAGCCTGTATGGTGGACATATGACACATATTTTCTTTTACTTTTAAAATCTCCTCCAAAAAATTGGACTTGAGAATTACAAAAGAGCAGTCATTTTTCTGGACATCTTATTGAAGAGGGTAATCAGGAATGGCACCTCATATACCTACCCTTGACAGTACTTTCAAATGCTACAATGGTAAATAAGATTTTCATTGTCATTCCCACCCTGAATCTAGAGCCACTACTTTATTTCAGAAGTAGCATATAGCCAGGAATTTCATGCCCACCCACCATACCATTGCTGCGCTGTAATAACGGGATCTATTAGCAGTGCAAAAGACGGTCTACAAGAGCTTTGCTGTGAGTGGCAGAAGTGCAGCACGGTTTGATGGTAGACTTTCTGAGGTTCCTGTACCATAGAGAAGGACGCCTGTGATTCTATACACCTGTAAAGTGACAAAATACATTTCTATTCATTACCTATTACCATCAGCAATGAGTATGGAAAATGTGCTGCCCTCTTTAGGGATTCTAAAACAGGCAGCAGAGAAATGGAATGAGAAAAGACCTGATTTCATAAACAGGTATCAGACTATTAATAGTAGCATAGGAATTAGATTACTTGTGGAACAATATTAGCTCATGGTGACAATATGTCTGTAAATTTGTTCCTTCCTCATAACCTCTGAACGTTTCATTCCAGAGACAGAATGGGGAATAGAGAGAAACACTGAAATAACTTTATCACTAGGTTGTGACACTTTTATTTTCTCTAGGTTATTGAGAGCAGAAATGTACAGCAGTGAGTGAGGTACCTTGCTATGCATCTTCATGCACAGAGTTCAGGGCTGCAAACAACAGCTGCAGGCTTTGTCACTATATTCTCCTGATATTCAGCAGCACATGAGTAACAAAGGATGCTTTTGTAGAATTGCCAATAAAGTACAGGAAATATTAACTCAGTCCTTCATTTCATACAAAATTTTAATTATTTTTTCCCTCCATACTTTTCCTATCCATCTGCCAATCCTCACATATAGCAATAGAACAGGGCCATTTATGACCAACACATGACATTCCAAAGTGTGTTTCTTAAAATTATTTCTACATTTTTTCATGGAGGTTTTCCCATCATGCTTGATGCATCATGCTTGCAGGGTCTGATCCTGCTGGGGGACTTCAATCACCCCAACATCTGCTGGAAAAGTGGCACAGCAAGCTGTAAGCAGTCTAGGACACTTTTGGAGTGTGTTGAGGATAATTTCTTAATCCAGACAGCCCAACTAGAGGAGAAGCATTACTAGACATGTTGCTTATCAACATGGATGAACCAACACGCGAGGTCAAGATTGGTGGCAGCCTGGACTGCAGTGATCATGCCCTGCTGGAATTCATAGTCTTGAGGGATACGGACCAGGTGAAGAGTATAGTCACAACCCTGAATTTTAGGAGAGCAAAATTTCAGTTGCTTAAGGAATTAGTGGATGTGACCCCCTGGGAAACGGCCCTCAGGGATAAAGGAGCAGAACAGAGCTGGAAGCTATTTAAAGACATTCTTCTTAGAGCACAAGAACTCTCGATTCTCATTTGTAAGAAATCAGGCAGGGAAGGCAGGAAACCAGCATGGCTGAGTAAAAACATCCTGGTCAAACTAAAATGTTAGAAGGAATTGCACAGGCAATGGAGCCAGGGACATGCATCCTGGGAAGAATATAGGGATACTGCCTGGTTATGTAGGAAGGGATCAGGAAAACTAAGGCACAGTTGGAGCTGAATTTGGCCAAGAATGTGAAAAATAATAAGGACTTCTACAGGTATATTGGTCAGAAAAGGAAGACAAAAGAAAATGTATCCCCCCCCCCTCCCCTGACAAACAAAAAAAAATTTTTCCCCCCCCCCTCCCCTGACAGAAGAACTAACAACAACTGACAAGGAGAAGGCTGAGGTATTCAACAATTTTTTGCCCCAGCTTTCACTGGCAATCACTCTTCCCGCATCTCTCAAGTCCTGAACATCAAGTCAGGGACTGGGGGAATGAAATCCCACCCATTGTAGGAGAAGATCAGATTTGAGACCATCTGAGGAACCATAAGTCCATGGGACCCGACGAGATGCATCCCAGGGTCCTGAGGGAACTGGCAGATGTAGTTGCTAAGCCTCTCTCTCCATCACATTTAGAAAGTCATGGCAGTCAGATGAAGTCCCCAGTGACAGGAAAAAGGAAAACTTCACACCCATTTTTATAAAGGGTAAAAAGGAGGACCCTGGGAACTACTGACCAGTAAGCCTTACCTCTGTGCCTGGGAAGATCATGGAACAGATCCTCCCAGAAGTTATGTTGAAGTGTATAAAATACAGCTGATTAGAGACAGCCTACATGGCTTCATCAACGGCAAATTTTGCCTGATGAAGCTAGTGACCTTCAACGATAGAGGGACTGCATCAGTGGACAAGGGAAGAGCAACTGATATCATCTACTTGGACTGCTGTAAGGCCTTTGATATGGTCCTACACAACATCCTTGTTGCTAAATTGGAGAGGAATGGATTTGATGGCTGGACTATTCGATGGTAAGGAATCGGGCTAGATGGCCACATCCAAAAAGTCATTGAGTCAATAGCTCAATTTCCAAGTGGAAACCAGTGGTGTCCCTCAAGTGTCTGCACTGGGACTGATATTATTTAATATCTTCAATCAATAACATAGACAGTGGGATTGAGTGCACCCTCAGCAAGTTTGTGGATGACACCAACCTTGAGGGAAGATATGTCATCCAGAGGGACCTTGACAGGCTTGAGGAGTGGGCCTATGCAAACCCCATGAAGTTCAAAAAGGCCAAGTGCAAGGTCCAGCACTTGGGCAGGCACAATCCCCAATATCAGTACAGACTGTCTAATGAATGGATTGAAAGCAGCCCTGCCAAGGACTTGAGGATACTGGTAGATGAAAAATTGGATATGAGCCGGCAATGTGCACTTGTAGTCCTGCGCTGCATCAAAAGAAGCATGGCCAGGAGGTCAAGGGAGGCGATTCTTGCCCTTTTCTCTGCTCTTGTGAGACCCCCACCTGGAGTACTCTATCCAGCCCTGGGTTCCCCAGTACAAGAAAGACATGGACCTGTTAGAACGGGTCCAGAGAATGGCCACAGAAATGATCAGAGAGCTGGAAGACCTCTGCTATAAAGAAAGTTTGAGGGAGTTGGCGTTCAGCCTTGATAAGAGAAGGCTCTGGGGAGCCCATGTTGCGGCCTTTCAAAATATAAAGGGGGCTTATGGGAAAGATGGAGGAAGACTTTTTACCAGGGCCTGTAGTGACAGGACAAGGGGCAACAGTTTTAAACTGAAAGAGGATAGATTTAGATTGGACATAAGGAAGAAATTTTTTACAATTATTGTGGTGAAACACTGGAATATGTTGCCCAGAGGTATTGTGGAAGCCCCATCATTGGATATATTCGAAGTCATTTTGGACAGGGCTTTGAGCAACCTGATATAGTGAAGGACATCCCTGCCCATGGCAGGGGGTTTGAACTAGACGATCTTTGAAGGTCCCTTCCACCCAAACCATTCTATGATTGCCCAAAGTCTAATTTGATTAATTCTCTCTGAAAAGTCTCAAGTATACATGCTTAGCCTAAGTCCAAGTCCCAGTGAAAACCTTATCTACTATTTCCCATTTGTCCCAGTCTTTTGTCTCCCCAGTGGATATCAGTTTCTTAGAGAATGCTTGCTTTGAAATCTGATCTATTTTTATAGCTACAAAAAACTAGGACTCCCATCTTTTGCAATTCTCAATATCTTTGCTTAATTATTCTTAAATCAAGTGAGTTTCTCCACAAGAAAAACATAGGAAGCAAATGAACACTCACTAACTCTTGCTGTCCTTTTTCAATATCATAATATATATATAAAACTTTGTCTGTAAAACGGTTTTCTGCTATAGTGGAAGATAAGAAAAAACTTCAGTCTCATTTCATAAAAAATAGAAATCTATAAAAAGATTTAAATGAGATGAAGCACAGGTGCTTCAGGTTTTTACAGCAAACTCAGAGATGCAAGCATCTGAAGGCCTAATTTGTCTCAAGTGATGCTAAAAAAACCAGTTAAATGTTATTAGGAGCCAGACCTGGCTTCTGTATGAAATATTCATATTTGACTTATTTTAAAATTTGCAAGGCACCTTTCTGTTTCCATATGGAAACACAATCTGCCATAGAATTGAACAGTTTGGCTAGACTTCTGAATTCCGCAGCTGGAACAATGCAGAAAAGAATAAATTAAAGAATTATGCAAGTGTTATTTTCTAAACAAGATATTTGTATTTACTAATAAGGATTTCTTGCAAACATTCTGTGGGCATGAGGAGGATGAGGACTCCTTGTAGTGAAAGCAAAAATTCAACTTTCAAAAATCCTGATCTTTGAGGGAAAGTTATATTAATCCCAGACCTATGTGTTGCATATGACTTCTCTTTCTATAATGGGATGAAAGACAACAGAGGATCTGTGCCTAAAGTCCAGTTAAAAAGCAAAGATCACACATAAAAAGTCCATATCCAACTTGGGTCCATCTCCAATAGACTCTGCACACACTCATTTACAATACAAGAGGATTGATTTGTTTTTCCACAAGTAATGTTCTTTGCAGCTCTCTGTAGGTCTGTATGTAAATATTCTGATACCTCCTCTAAAATTATCTTTCTGCAACCAGTATTCTTATCTGTGTATCCTGTGAAGAGGACCACTACACACACCCAAAGGCTTGTCTCTCCTTCCTTGTATGTATATTTATTTACACAGATATACATTCATATATCACTTCTCATGATAGTTTGCTAAAACATATCTGCTTTGGAAATAGGAGAAGAATACATTTAAGTGTCATCAATGAGAGTCAAATAGTTTTGGTCCTGTGTAAATTTGCCCCATTCTCTGGAAATAAGCAATTTATCTATGTAGGAGTATTTTCTGAAAACATAGATAACAGCAGCTGAGAAAGCCATGCAGAAGTGTAGAAAAAGCACAGCATTTTACCATGGATATTCTTGAGATAGAATAATTTCTTACTGAAAAGTAATGAGTCAAAGAATTTAGGTATATACATTTGTCTAATATTTACAATCAATATTTATTTTATGTATGTTGCATATACCGTGTTTCCGTAAGTTTGAGGTTAGGAATGGGAACACAGAAAAACTGAAAAAAATCAAATCATGAATAAAGACAAAAATCTGTTGGTCACAGCCGTCATGGTCAGGTTGGAAAGCCTTCATCCAAGTGTTTTCTGCACTGTCACCCAAAGCTGTGATATCTGTTCCGTTATCAGCCTTCAAAGTGCTTCTGTTTGCTTATACTCACCTGGGTAAATGCAGTAGGTTAGGAGTAGGCTTGAGGGAGGCCATGTCTACAGAAAGGTTCATTTAATGAAATGCAGAAATAAAATGCAGCTGTGCGTCCAGAAGATCCCTGGACTGTCACATACATACTCCACATGCACATACGTTTGCTTCTTACTACCTCCTCTAACACCTCCCTGCTACAATCTGCATGTACCTCCAGTTGCAGGCAGACATACAGGGCAATCTAGTCATCCTTTTTTAAGGCCACACTACTTTTTTGTAGATCTTCCTGTGGAAAAGGATTAGGTAGCCACAATCCCTAGGAGTATTGCTGGATGGAAAATAAGGTATATATGATTCATAGTATGACAATCCAGCTAGCACTGTTGTCAATAAACTGAGAAACTGCAGGCAAATTAACAAGAAGATCATTCCTCCATGTAGGATGAAAACTAATTTCCTGTTTAAACTTATCTATCACACGTTTTTAGATATCCAGAAGGCTGTAGGTAACCTTCAGCTGTAGTAGACATCTTTCCAATGTAGGCTTCCTCTTGTTCATTTTCTATTTGTTTTCAATACACATTTTAGTAAACCCAGCCAGGACTAACTGTTTCTGTGAGATGCTTTTGATAATGACTTTATGGAGATGCTGAAGTAGGTTGAGTTTGAACTAAGACCTAGTACAGGTACGTACACATAGAGGTACCTTTTCTTAAGTATGTTCTTGTTCTTTAGATACAGGCAGATAAAACTATAGAAAAAGAGAAGATACAGAGAATGTGATCTGAGTCTTAACAGAGCTAAACTATAACAGAGAAGCACAGGTATATCTGAAGGCAGAATTTGGCTGGGAAATGTCACTGAAACAATTCACAGAGCACAAGATTTGAATGCTGGTTATGACCCATTGGCTATACTAAACTGAACAGAAATAGGCAAATCCTTAACTTTAAGTTGCTGCTATGCTCATTTATTATCCTGCAAGTTCATTCTTTTTCCCCCTCTCCCCACATTTACAAAATCTGATTGAAGTTAAGACTTCAGTGATGCCAATGAGAAGATTAAAGTAGAAGAAAAATGTCATTTCAGTAGCTGGACTGATTATTATGAAACCAGACAAGTAACTTATATAGTGGTAAAAAGAAAACAGAGGTCAAACAAAAATAACTTTTACTTGATCTTCATGTAGCAAATGACAGTAGATTAAAAGACTTTGAGTTATGAAGGATATTAATATTGTACTAAAGCAACCCATGTAGACTCAGTTGTAGTCACTCTTATATGGATAAAACCATAGCTGCAGGCAAGTATATATGAGTGCAGAATTCAGCCCTTAACAGACAATATTGTTTAGTAAATCACATTCAGATTATATATACATAATTTAAGCCATCACTGCATATTAAAAGGCACTGCCCACCTGTTTGTGGTTTAACCCAGCAGGCAGCTAAACACCACACAGCCGTTCGCTCACTCCCCCCAACCCAGTGTGATGGGGGAGAGAATCAGGAAAAAAAAGAAAATTTCATGGGCTGAGATAAAGACAATTTAATAGTACAGGAAAGGAAGGGAAAATAACAACAACAACAACAACAACAATAATAATAGAATATACAAAATAAATTATGCACAGTGCAATTGCTCACCGC
>NW_008825049.1:101399-102024 GCF_000699105.1 Pygoscelis adeliae | reverse complement strand
AGAGAAGCAACAATACTTTATTGATAGAAAACAGTGAGTTAAAGTGTGAGTTAACAAAGTTCAATGGTAAATGCGACAGTGATTTAACAAGATTCGATAGCAAGGCACACTTGATTATTTACTGCATAGAGGACAGAGTCAGACAAAACTGTCAGGGAGACCTTCCCGTTGAGTCATGAGGTTCAGAAAGGACTTTCTAAACTCCTTCTTAGAGAGGAGTCTAGGTGTGGCTGGATCCAATCCTAGTCCCAGACTTGGTCAACGGTTTATGTCTAAAGGATTATATATGTGCAATCAATCCTTTATATCTCTTAACTAAGATTTCAAAGTTTAGCATGCTATTAGTCACTTACCGAGGATCTGTTGCAGCAAGGGATCTCTCAACCTCAAGGAGTAACCTTGAGAGGCATCCCTACTCAAGGGGAAATCTTGGCTTGCCGCCCGCTGCTGTGCAGGAGAGCTCAATGGGCCCTGGGTTGTGCATTATTTATAGAGTAAGATGATTGACTTATAGTCATATTTGCATATTAGCAAGGCGTTTGAGTCACTGTTCCAGGCAGCCCTTGGCTACTATGTTGCCATCCATTCTCAAAGTCCAGCATAGGCTGGATGGAGCCACAATGAC
>NW_008825049.1:93662-100338 GCF_000699105.1 Pygoscelis adeliae | reverse complement strand
TTTATATTTCAGCCATCGTCCTCCATAGCAGAGGGGCTTTAACCGCTTGGCTTGCTTGACTGCAGCGCATGTTTCACATTCATGGATAACCTGTGCAATAGTGTCCGTGGTCAAGTCCACCCCTCCATCACAAGCCCATCTATATGTTGCATCTCTTCCTTGATGGCCTGAGGTGTCATGGACCCACTAAACTATTATTATTATTATTATTATTATTATTATTATTATTATTATTATTATTATTATTATTATTATTATTATTATTAATAATAATAAAGGAATATACAAAATAAGTGATGCATAATGCAATTGCTTACCATCTGCCGACCGATGTCCAGCCAATTCCCGAGCAGTGGTCACTGTCCCACCAGCCAACTCCCCCCAGTTTATATTCTGAGCATGGCGTCATATGATATGGAATATCCCTTTGGCCAGTTTGGGTCAGCTGTCCTAGCTGTGCCCCCTCCCAGCTTCTTGCTGGTCGAAAAGTCCTTGACTAGCGTAAGCGCTACTTAGCAACAACTGAAACATCACTGTGTTATCAATATTATTCTCGTACTAAACCCAAAACACAGCACTATAGCAGTTACTAGGAAGAAAATTAACTCTATCCAAGCTGAAACCAGGGCACCACCCAATATCTTCCAAATACAGTTCAAAGGTGACAGACAGCCCAAGTGAGCAGTTTCATCTACAGA
Source organism: Pygoscelis adeliae (assembly GCF_000699105.1). Classification (NCBI taxonomy): domain Eukaryota; kingdom Metazoa; phylum Chordata; class Aves; order Sphenisciformes; family Spheniscidae; genus Pygoscelis; species Pygoscelis adeliae. The sequence continues at coordinate 99,640 of NW_008825049.1, read as the reverse complement.
TATCATTTTAGTCACATTGGTCTGCTCATTCCACATTGTTATAGTGGTCCCAGAGTTGTTATATGGAAGACTCTAATTTTGAAAGTCAGAAAAAATAAACAGAATTGAAAGATAGCACTAGAACATTTTAATTTCTGCTCCCTTCTGACAACTGGTAGATAGCTTGATTATTCTTCTAGAATACAAAACTAAAAATAGTTGATATTCTAGACTGTCTCTACAGTAACAAGGAAAATAGTTTCTCACAGTAGAACTGTTCTAGCAGATCTTAATGTGGTATTCATACTGCCTACTCAAATCTTTGCCATAATACTGTGAGTAAAACTGCTATTATTTCCTCCATTTCAAAGAAAGACAATGTTTTTACAGCAGTCTGGGCCCCCTCCTGTTCTGAAAAGGACATCCGTATTCAGAGCTTAAGCAAATATAATTAGCTTTCTCCTTCCAGCTACCAATCTGACAGGTGGCATGAAACTGCACACAAACACACATGAAGTCCTGGCTGCTTCTTTCCTGACGGTGTTTGTTCCTTCACCACTTATGAACCCCTTCAATATTATACATCCCAGCCACATGTCACTGGTTCTGCTGCATACAAGATCTTGATGCAGTGTCTGATGAAACCCTTTAAAAGACTCTTCCTGATGTCAGACCCTGAAGCTGATCTCAGTATCACCTCAACTGTAAAACAAAGATTTAAAAGCATTCACAGGTGGGCAGGAATATGGAGACAGGAAGAAAAATGGCTCTGCTTCTGTCTTGTTTTAAATGGGTATCGGTACACTGAAGATGATGCAAATATGTCCCATGACAAGTAGGAGGGAATCACATTTAAAATCAGTCATTGAGTCATATTTTTTAAGTTGTTTTTAAGCTTAGACCTCAGCCAATATCATCACAGAAAAATTCTCCCTCCTATGCCAGATGAATTCTCAGCACAAGAGACAGTAAATATTCTTTTGTTACAGGCACTTTATCTTTCCTTTTTTTATTAACACTTGGTATGCATACACATCACACAAATACAGCTTTTTTGGATTTGTGCAGGAAAAATTTAGAATATACAAGTGCAAGTCCTTTCCCTTCTCTTGAAGGAAAAGAGGGGAAGAACACTTAAGATTTTTTGAAATAGAAAGTACCAGAGGCTAGTAGCAGCCATTAAAATTCCAAATAACCATTTTGAATATGTTATTTAGGTATGTGATATCCTGATCCCTCTATTACTATTTGTAATCTTTCCTTTTCTGGGAAAGTGTATAAATATTGGAAGGATTGAGTCATAATTCAGACATCAGAAAGCAGAGGTTTTGAACTGTGAGACCATTCTGAAAAAATTAAAAACTTAGTAAGTATTTGTAACACTAAGGAGCTGAAAAGCACTCATGGAACAAAGCAGTCTACAGACTTTTCTATGAATTGAAAAAAATTACCTGTGGTTACTATAAATTGGAATGAAAAAAAAAAATCAAATAATTGAGGTTGGAAGGGACCTCTGGAGAACTTCTAGTCCACCCCTCCCTGGATCAAAGTAGGATCAGCTAGAGCAGGTTACTCAGGACATTCCGCAGCCAAAAGAAACTCCAATGCCTCTCTGAGAGATCTGTCCCAGTGATCAACCACCTTCATGCGAGAAAAGTGTTTTCTTACTTTGGAATTTTCTGTACTTTGGTTTGTGCCCATTGCCTGTTGTCCTTCACTGGCAGCCACTGAGAAGAGTGTCTTCTTTACACTCTCCCATCAGATATTTATACACATTTATAAGATTCCCTCTGAGCCTCCTTTTCTCCAGGCTAAACGATCTCACCTCTGTCAGTCTCTCATATGACAGATGCTCCAGTGTCTTAATCATCTTCATGGTCCTTCAATGGACTAGCTCCTGTATGTCCATGTCTTTCTTAGAATCATTTCATAGAATCATAGAATCATTTAGGTTGGAAAAGACCCTTAAAATCAAGTCCAACTGTTCTTGTACTAGGGGCTCCAGAACTGAATACAGCACTCCAGATGTGATCTCACTATCGCTGCATAGAGGGCAAGGATCACCTCTCTTGTCCTGCTGGCAAATTTTTTCCCATTGAGGCCCAAAATGCTGTTGCCCTTCTTTTGCTGCAAAGGCACATTGCTGTTTCATGTTCAACCTGTTGTCCACCAGGACCCCCAGGTCCTTGTCTCCAAAGCTCCTTTCCAGCCAGTCAGAACCCAACGTCGACCTGCTTATGAAGTCCCTCTTGACCAGTGCAAGACTTCGCACTTCGCTTTGCTGAATATCATAAGGTTCCTGTCTGCTCATTTCTCCAGCCTGCTGAGGTTCCTCTGTGGTATCTGTAGGGGAAAAACCATCTGCAGTAACAGCCAGTCTTCCAGGTTTTCTATTATCTGCAAACTTTCTGAGAGTGCACTCCATCCCCTCATCCAGGTCATTAACTGAGATATTAAACAACACTGAAGTCAATATAAACCCCTGGTGTACTCTTCATGTGCTGGTCTCCAGCTGGACTTCATGCAACTAAAAACTGCCCTTTGAGCCTGGAAGTTCAGCCAGTTTTCAGTCCACTTACTGTCTATTCATTTAACCTGTACTTCATCAACTTCTCTATGAAGATGTTATGGGAGACAGTGTTGAAAGCCTTACTAAAGTAAAGATAAACAACATCCACTGCTCCACTCTCATCCACCAGTGACATTTGCTTTCTTCCAGTACTCATCTCAGGATCCTGAACTCCACTATCTTACGGGCACTGCAGCCAAGGCTTCCCCCATTATTTCCTCAAAGTAAAGGAAATAATGACATCTATGACATTATGGCCTCAAGTTGCGCCAGGGGAGGTTTAGATTGGATGTGAGGAAAAATTTCTTTACCGAAAGAGTGGTTAAACATTGGAACAGGCTACCCAGGGAAGTGGTTGAGTCACCATCCCTGGAAGTATTTAAAAGACGGGTAGATGAGGCGCTTAGGGACATGGTTTAGTGGGCATGGTGCTGTTGGGTTGACGGTTGGACTCGATGATCTTGGAAGTCTCTTCCAACCTTAATGATTCTATGATTCTATGAAATGTAAGTGATTTTTGCATCTGTTCACTGCCCGTTTGCTTGCTTTCATTTTATTAGATGTATGGACCAAGTTTTAGACTAACAATTTTCAGCCCCAGGCAATCTGAACATATTTGAATCAGAAAAAATGCAGTACAGTATTTGTATTATATTTGGTGGATATAGTAGTATCAAAAGTATTAAATAATTTTTATTCATCAAGGTGGCACATACAGACTAGAATAGGTGGCTTCCTGTTTTGCAGACTGAAAGTGCAAAAAACCACATTTCCTCCATCTTGAGGAAATACTTTTGATAGACTTTCAAAACTAACTTTTGTGTCTGCAGTTGTTCTAGTTGTGTCATAGAAACTCAGTTAAGAAAAAGACAGCTGGGATCAGCAGGTTTGGACAGTTTAGATACAAGTGTCAAAGCTGAACAAGGTCATGACTCAGAGAAGCCAAAGACTATGTCAGAACAACAGCCTAATAATGAAGCACACAATGAAGTTGGAAAAAAAATACGGAAGCAAATAGTTCACCAATTACAAGGTTGTTTGTCATGAACAGACAAAGGTGAGACTGAAAGCCAGGAATCTAAAGAAGCTATATTGCTGGGTGGAGTCCAGGCTGAAGAGTATAGGCCTAGTGCTAGGATCATGAGAGACTGGATTTGGTCAGCCAGATGGATCCAAGCTTTTTCTGTACATAAAGGAAACTACAAGAAGAAAAAAGGAGGGTCTTGAAAAGAATAGCACCAGAAAGCACCTAGAGTTTATTATGGAATAGGTACTGCACAACAGTTCCTTAGGATTTTGAATCCTAGCAGAGCAAACAAGTATTTTAGCTTTAGAGTAAAGCCAGAAGCTGCAGTCGATAAATGGGTCAATCTAGCCTTCTGATTTTATAGAAAGTGAACCACAAGAATTAGGGGATATAGCTTAAAATAATTTTCAATGTGGCATATTACAGTGTAAATTTATGGTGCTGTTGCATGTGTCTCCCTTTTTATCCTGTGCTGAATCTGTATTAAAAGGGAGAAGAAATAGTATTCTTTCTTTTATTCCTTCCTGTACCCCTATCACTCTTCTTTCTGAAGAAGAAGGAATGGGCTCAGGCATTGTCAGAAAACTGTAATGCCAGGAAACAGCTATTTAAAGCTTTTTGGTCTTTTGTCAACTGGAGTAGCTTTAAAATTTCTACACAAAATAGCTGGGAGAACAGAGTTTGTTAAAAACAAAGAACCTACCTTTCAGGTGCTTAATTTACTATATTTCACCTTATCTGTAGGTCTTCAGCTATTGTCAGTTAATGAAAAGAAAGTCATCTGGCTATTAACAAAATCCTCGATGCAAATATTGGTATTTTACAAACAAATAAAAAAACCCAAGCAGTTTTAAAGAAAAAAATAAGTAAGAATAATTTAAAATTAACAACATCCTTGAACTTGAGATGATCCTCACATGAAACAACTATCCAGGGACCCATGTTCTCTTTTCCATATACCATCTTCACACTTTGCCTCTTTCCTTCAATGTGCTGTGAAAACCTGAAAAAGCAGTTGATCTCAGAAACCTACTACATCCAGAAGGAAGTGGTCTATGTAAAACCAAATATTGCTGAAGTTTATGGGCATGTATCATTGTTTTTTAAACAGTAGCATGGCCTCCTGAGAAGACAAGCAAACTTTGAAGTCACTGGGCATGTTTTTTCACTGGAAAAGGCACAAACCTTACTGAGTTTCTGTGGCCTCAAACCATGGTCCAGAAGCAGCCTAGTTACATTTTCACTGTGACTGACCTTCTAAGACCTGGTGTGGGGCTAGACTGCTTGCTAGATGCAGCTCAGGTGCACCTTTACCGTGTTCTTCTGTGGGACTTATTCTGGAATCAGCTCAGGGAGAACCAGATCCAGTGGTTCTGGACTTCCAGTTAACCCTCTTTCTTAGTGAGAAAATGTCCTGGCTAGTAAAGGCAATATGATGGGAAAGTTTGTGTGCTTTAGGAATAGACAATATTCCCTTAGGAAGATCCTAATCATCAACAGCAGTACATGTTCATCTCAGTGGCATTATTCCTCCTCTTTTTACAACATCTTTCAATCTGTTAACTTTAATGGCTTGAGATGAGTTAATCCTCTTTTACATCTATATATGTGAGAGCAGAATCAAACCCCAGTACCATCTTCTTAAAGATGAGCTGCTGCTTCTATGACATTAAGGCTTTTCTTCAAACAATACACATTAACTTTTGAAAAGAAGTTTTAATCAATATATAAGGTGGCTTTCCTGTGTCAGGAGAATAAGAAAAAGCTCGTTTTACTTAATTTTCCTGAAGCTTTAAAAATAATCAGAGACTACTTTTATCAAAGAACCTAGCACAGATATAACCAGTACATTGTGAAAGGGAGTTATTTAAGATTATCTTGAAACACTGGCCCTCTAGTTTTTTTGTTGCAGCATGATGAACATCATTAGAGAACTGTCCTGGTTTCAGCAGGGATAGAGTTAATTTCCTTCCTAGTAGCTGGTACAGTGCTGTGTTTTGGATTTAGGATGGGAACAAAATTGATAAGGCACCGATGTTTTAGTTGTTGCTAGGTAGTTCTTACACTGGCCAAGGACTTTCTAGTTTTTCATGCTCTACCGACTGATGCACAGGGAGCTGGGAGGGGGCACAGCCAAACTGGCCAAAGGGACATTCCATACCATGTGACGTCATGCTCAGTACATAAACTGGGGGAAGCTGGCCGGGGGGGCCGCTGCTCGGGGACTGGCTGGGCATCGGTCGGCGGGTGGTGAGCAATTGTACTGTGCATCACTTGCTTTGTGTATTATTACTATTATCATATTATTATCATTATCATTTTATTTCAATTATTAAACTGTTTTTATCTCAACCCACAAGTTTTCTCACGTGCTTTTCCAATTCTCTCCCCCATCCCACCGGG
>NW_008825049.1:86600-87358 GCF_000699105.1 Pygoscelis adeliae | reverse complement strand
GAGCGGCTGCGTGGTGCTTAGTTGCCAACTGAGGTTAAACCACGAGAAGAACTTCACCACTCTTCAAGTAAGGGAGCAATTTGAAAGCTGATCAGAAGAATATTACTTCTCACAGATGTTCTTGTAATTGTGATATGCTGGGAAAGGACTGCTTGACTACAATAACAAGTTGCAGGTATTCACTCTAAATAATTAGCAGTTATGCTATTATTCATAAGTGTCATTGTATTATCAAACAAAGCAGGAAACACACGGTTTAGCTTCTATTTCCTACTCAGAAATAGGATCTCTGTGGTGCATATGCTTCATGTTTTATATTCCTATCTCTTATGCCTACTGTCTAACATTGGAATAAATTATATGAGAGTGCTCCCTAGATCTACAAAAAGGTTAATAATAAATTTTTTAATGAGTCCTACAGGCAGCAGTTCTGTAAAGCATCAGTTTTATATAATTTGTTTTGTATAATGCTCCAAGAAAAGCAAGTATGTTTATATTTCAAATGAGAACCATACTGAAATCTGCTACAAGTGAAAGTTAGTTCTTTGGCTCAGACTCCTGCTAAGATGAAATATATTTCTTTAGCTCCCAAAACACTTAAAAATACTGCAGAAAAAGAATTTCATTCTTCTTGTGTGTCCTAATAACCCATAATTATGAAAGACATTCAGAAAAAAGGATATTGGTGGCATTTGAATGATATTCTTTGAGAAAAACTTTTTTTTCTTTTTCCTGAAAGTAGAGCCCACAGTCTCAGT
>NW_008825049.1:65927-86462 GCF_000699105.1 Pygoscelis adeliae | reverse complement strand
CAAGTATTTACAGTGAAATACTTCATTTCTGCTCCTATGAAAGCCAAAATATCACTGGCTGTTAGTTTGGGGTTGTCCAGACTTCTCCTTCACCTTATGACCTGCATCCCAGAAAGTCTTCATGCAAGTTGAGAGCTGCTGCAGACAGACAGACATTGAAGATCCAAAGAGGACAGAGGCACACCATTCTTCTATAGGATGAAGCCAGTTGAACTGGTAAAGATGGTGCTCCTTTGTCAACTCCTTTTCAAAGCTGGGCATTTAAATTACCAGCTTTTTCTAAAGCAAGACAGTTCCATGTTTGCCCCATGAAACAAACCTTAAACTAGTTGAAATGCTTGATGCAGATTGTAATTTAGGATGATGACAGCAGTTTAAAGATGTGCACAATACCTTACTTTGCAGCAACATTAAAATAAGACCACATACTAAATGGTATTGTTTATTATGGAATCACAAGGCAAGTATATAGGACCAGCTAGATAGCAATGGCAAAATGGTAAACCTTTTGATATTGAGTTTGACTTGCAACAGCATTGATGAGACACTGAACATTCCACTGGACGTACTTTAAGAGTATGCATTTGGAATAAATGAGTGAGTGAATGAATTTATTTGTGAATTTCATGCAGGTTTTACTCTCATTAAACATAGAAATTTTCATGTGGATTGACCTTACGTGTTCCTAAAATCTGTGTCCTTTCTGAATAACAGGTAACTGTTACAGGAAAATACATCATGCCAGATCCAACAGCCTGAAAGAAGCTCCTGCTCCATGGCCCCTGGTCCAGCCAGGGGGAGGCTGAAGATCTATTCTCGATAGGCATGCACACAAAGCACACATATGTGCTACCTCTGTACATAGATACATAGCAGGCCACACAGATCACTGACAGATCATCCACATGAACATAGACAGTACTAACAGCTGATCCCCTCTCTGGCTGGGCGAGATCAAAGTCCAATAATGAGAATATACATGTACATACGTGCAAGAGAAGATCAGGTTTGAGACCACCTGAGGAACCTGAACGTACATAAGTCTATGGTACCTGACAAGATACAATTCAGAGTCCTGAGGGAATTGGCTGATGTAGTTGCCAAGCCACCATGATATCTGAAAAGTCATGGCAGTCAAGTGAAGTCCCCAGTGACTGGAAAAAGGGAAACATTGCAGCCGTTTTTAAAAAGTGTAGAAAGGAGGACCCTGGGAACTACCGACCTGTCAGCCTCACCTCTGTGCCTGGGAAGACCATGGAACAGATCCTCCTGGCAGTTATGCTAAGGCACATGGAGGACAGGGAGGTGATTTGAGACAGCCAGCATGGCTTCACCAAGGGGAAGTCTTGCCTGACCAACCTAGTGGCCTTCTATGATGGAGTGACTACATCAGTGGACATGGGAAGGGCTACAGATAACATCTATCTGAACCTCTGTAAGGCCACTAACACGGTCCCCCACAACATCCTTCTCTCTAAACTGGAGAGGCATGGATTTGATGGGTAGACTCTTCAGTGGATAAGGAATTGGCTGGGTGCTCACATTCAGAGAGTAGTGGTCAACAGCTCAATGTCCAGATGGAGATCAGTGACGAGTGGTGTCCCACAGGGTTCTGTATTGGGACCAGTACTGGTATCTTCATAAACAACATAGACAGTGGGATTGAGTGCACCCTCAGCAAATTTTCAGATGACACCAAGCTGAGTGGTGTGGTCAACATGCCAGAGGGACAGGATGCCATCCAGCAGGACCTGGACAAGCTTGAGAAGTGGGCCCATGTGAACTTCATGAGGTTTAAGAAGGCCAAGTGCAAGGTCCTGCACCTGGGTGGGGGCAACCCCCAGTATCAATACAGGCTGGGGGATGGATGGATTGAGAGCAGCCCTGCCAAAAAGGACTTGGGGGTGCTGGTGGATGAAAAGCTGAATATAAGCTGGCAATGTGCACTCCCATCCCAGAAAGCCAACCATATCCTGGGCTGCATCGAAAGAAGCATGGCGTGCTGTACTCACAGCCCCGTATACACACTTGCACACAGGACAGAAAGCCCTCCCCCAGGACAGAGCCAGGAAGGAATTTAATAAGGAGACGGGACAGACTGTGCTGGTCAGGCTCACGGCATGTCCAAGCAAGTGCACTGACCAGCCAACTGCCTACATGTGACTGGCCTTTTAAGCCCCTTCTGCCTCTATTTTCCTTACTCTTGTTCCTCCTCAAATCACCTACATCTCTCCCTTGTCCCACCTTTGGTTCCTTCCCTAAACACCTTAAAAGAAGTCCTGTGCCATCCCAAACTGCTTTTCCTGTGCAGCCCAGATTGTGTCTCACTCCTTGGCAGCAATCCCCTTATTCTGAGAGGTGATCTGGAGTGCCAGTCCCCATGGTTCATGGTGATGGATGTGCCACCTGGACACTGGGGCTGACGGCTCTGCTGGGACTGCCCTGGGAGGGCCCTGGACAAGGTGCTCGTTCCTTGGGAGTCCTTGACTGGGGTCTCCACCTCCACTGGACATCCCTGCACTCTGGGATTGTGCAGATGGGCTGATGGCCGCTGTGATGGGCATGGGAGTAGCCCAGCAGACTGTGATTTGGTTTCCCCCTTGTGCCATTGTCTCTCTGAGCTCCTTGGTGGGTGTGCAGAGGAGTTTTATCACATAACCTAACTTTCCCCAATTAGGAGACCAGCTAGAATATTTTTATCCAACAGCTAAACCTCATTAAACCTTTATCTGCAAGAAGCTTCATGTGTGTCAAACTACCCAAATAGTATGAAACCAAAGACAACAGGAGCCATTTTGTGATTTCATTCTTTTTGCATTTGCTGCTCATGTCTGTACATACCAAAATGTCTCAGACTTTACCCAGGTCAAACTAAGCATGTGCATTATTACTTTGGTGGAATGGACTTTTAAAGCTAGGATTCCTGTAGGTAGTATTCCAAAATCTACACTGTATCTGAAGTTTTTCTGAAACCTAAATAAGATCATAGTCCTCTGTTTATTACAGTATGAGGTAACTAGAAAGCTTTTCATGAAAGTTCCTGAAAATCACCAGAAGAATTTGACTGATAGTTGGTGAGACAGCTGGCATTACTCTGATTCTTGAGCTCTGAAGCTTCCTGTTGTAAATTATGGGATTAACTGAGAAGAGTCAGTGACTGGCTGGCGAACACGAAGAGCACATTCTCCCTCGCATAATGCAGAGACTGAACCAAAGCCAACTTCTCCTTAAAAAAAGATTCATAGTGATTAGATGAAGATAAAGAATTATATTACTGTATAATTGAGATCATGTTGGAAATAAAACTGCCTCAACTTAAGTTTCAGAATATAACTTTGATCTTCAAAAAATAATTGATTCTTTCTGGAAAATTGCTCAGTCCTTCAGAAGATTTGATACTCTTTCAAATATGACTGTGTGTTTTTATTAAATTACATGTACTTTTCAGTGGTGAACTTCCTTGGTTAATTTACTGAAGATAAAAATCTAAGTAACAGGTAGCTTTAAAATTTCCAAATGTTGTCTTCATTTTTAAGAGATTTGGAACTCTTTATATATATATATATATATAAAAAATCTGTTTTTCTATATTGTCCTGGTTTCAGCAGGGATAGAGTTAATTTCCTTCTTAGTAGCTGGTACAGTGCTGTGTTTTGGATTTAGGAGGAGAACAAAGTTGATAACACACCAATGTTCTAGTTGTTGCTAGGTAGTGCTTACACTAGTCAAGGACTTTTCAGCTTCCCATGCTCTGCCAACTGGGAGGGCTGCAGGTGCACAGTGGGCTGGGAGGGGGGCACAGCCAGGACAGCTGACCCCAACTGGCCAAAGGGATATTCCATACCATAGGATGTCATGCTCAGCATATAAAGTTGGGGGAAGAAGAAGGAAGGGACAGGGGATGTTTGGAGTGACGGTGTTTGTCTTCCTAAGTAACCATGATGCATGATGGAGCCATGCTTTCCTGGATATGGCTGAACACCTGCCTGCCCATGGGAAGTAGTGAATTAATTCCTTGTTTTGCTTTGCTTGCAAGCGTAGCTTTTGCTTTACCTATTAAACTGTCTCTATCTCAACCCACGAGTTTTCTCACTTTTATGCTTCCGATCCTCTCCCCCATCCCACCGGGGGGGGAGTGAGTGAGCGGCTGTGTGGTGTTTAGTTGCTGGCTGAGGTTAAACCACAACATATATATACCTATTTGATACATTTAGGGACTAAAGCCAGTGTGACCCTTGGAAGAAGATTTAAAATGCATACCTGCCTCCACCATTTTGTGTGAATGCCACTTTAGGAAAACAGCATGGAAAACTACCTGAGACATGAAATTTAAGATCTCACAACCTGGGACTTATGGACCACAAATGCAAAACATTATTATGCTCTTATCTTCAGCAATGCATATATGAAGCAATACGAAACCTGTAGACAGCAGCAATAAAAACAGGTTCTCTAACATGAACTATGTATAGGCATCATAATTCTTCTCTTGCATTAACTTTGAAATATGCCACATGCTGAGTTCCTCCATTATGATGAGTCTCCTAAGTGCTCCACTAAAAAATCACTGACTTAGCTGACTGCAAGCTCCTGTACTTGAGATTTACAGTAAAACTATTTTTACTTTGGTACTGCTTCATGAACAAAAATGAGGTTTTATGTGAAGATAAATAAAACAACCATATGCTAGCTGTTCATCACAATCATATCATTATTAAATGGTAGGTCCCAAATACAATTTCCCAGAATGAGTAAATCAACATAAATATTCATGAGATTTTAATAAACTGTTGAGATGTTTCTGAGGAGTAACAGAGTTATTTTTCACAAGCAAATTCATTCAAAACATGTAATTTTAATTTTCAACTCTTCAACTCCCATTGCAGTAGAAAGAAAATGTTTAAGACCATCCTTCATAACACAGTAAATGAAGCTTCTTATCAAAACAAACGGTGACTTCATCTTCTCTCTTTATAAAACCCAACATTAAATGTAAAACATTGGGAACAAGGTCTTTTATAATAACTCAAATATTAACTTCATAGAATCATAGAATAGTTTGGGTTGGAAGGGACCTTTAAAGGTCATCTATTCCAACCCCCCTGCTGTGGGCAGGGACATCTTCAACTACATCAGGTTGCTCAAGTCTCGTCCAACCTGACCTTGAATGTTTCCAGGGATGGGGCATCCACCACCTCTCTGGGCAACCTGTGCCAGTGTTTCACCACTCTCACAGTTAAAAATTTCTTCCTTATATCTAGTTTAAATCTACCCCCCTTTAGTTTAAAGCCATTCCCCCTTGTCCTGTTGCAACAGGCCCTGCTAAATAGTTTGCTGCCATCTTTTTTATAAGCCCCTTTTAAGTACTATTAGGCTGCAATACATTCTCCCTGAAGCCCTCTCTTCTCTAGGCTGAACAACCCCAACTCTTTCAGCCTTTCTTCATAGGAGAGGTGTTCCATCCTTCTGATCATTCTGAGCAGAGTAGAGGGGCAGAATCACCTCCTTCGACTTGCTGGCCACACTTCTTTTGATTCAGCCCAGGACACAATTGGCCTTCTGGGCTGCAAGCGCACATTGCTGGCTCATGTCCAGCTTTTCATCCCCCAGTCCCCCCAAGTCCTTCTTGGCAGGGCTGCTCTCAATCCCTTCACCCCCCAGCCTCTATTGATACCGGGGGTTGCCCCCACCCAGGTGCAGGACCTTGCACTTGGCCTTGTTAAACCTCATGAGGCTCACACAGGCCCACTTCTCAAGCTTGTCCAGGTCCTGCTGGATGGCATCCTGTCCCTCTGGCATGTTGACCACACCACTCAGCTTGGTGTCATCTGCCAACTTGCTGAGGGTGCACTTGATCCCACTGTCTATGTCATTGATGAAGATATTAAACAGTACTGGTCCCAATATGGACCCCTGAGGGACACCACTTGTCACTGATCTCCATCCGGACATTGAGCTGTTGACCACTACTCTCTGGATGTGAGCATCCAGCCAATTCCTTATCCACCGAACAGTCCACCCATCAAATCCATGCCTCTCCAGTTTAGAGAGAAGGATGTTGTGGGGGACCGTGTTAGTGGCCTTACAGAGGTTCAGATAGACGTTATCTGTAGCCCTTCCCATGTCCACTGATGTAGTCACTCCATCATAGAAGGCCACTAGGTTGGTCAGGCAAGACTTCCCCTTGGTGAAACCATGCTGGCTGTCTTGAATCACCTCCCTGTCCTCCATGTGTCTTAGCATAGCTTTTTGACTACTGAACATTTTTATCTATTTAGAAATAAGATGTTCAGTTTCCAGAGAGCTTGAGAAAAATTCCTCATACTACACAGACATTTCAGGTTTAGATTTCTATCCTTTGTCTGAACATCTAAAGGTTATGCTATTGGCATGCTCCTCCCACACACACACCTTAAGTTTTATGGTGGGATTTTTCAAGCAAGGAAGACCTTCTGTTGTCATGTTGTCATTGAATCTAAATTCATTAGAATCCTGCAGGCTGTTTTGGAAACTACTGCTTCTTTTTCCTTCACACACATATCCCCACCTGTAGCTCACTAAGTATATTGACACATATAATACAAAACAGTGGTTTCTAAATTCAGGTGTGCACTCCCCAGGGGATGTGCAAGACAATCCATTGGGGTGCATGAAGAAATTATTAGAATTTCTATGTATAATTATTTTTTATCTAAAAATAGTAAGAACAAAATTAAGCTTTACTTATATTTAATACACAGATTGTCACTGGTGCCCTCACTTGGTCCATATGTCAGATGGTAGGTGAGGTGTCCTGGGGGAAGAGTGGGTTTTCACAGTGCAGAGGGGTTCATAGTGGTGCCCTCACTCATTCACTCATTTTCAGCATATTGCAATAATGTATTGCAATTTATATGTTCCCACTAAAGTGGAGTTATGGATTACATCATTGTCTAGTTTTAACTAAGCTTACCCTCACAAAATAGACAAGTGCCTTAAAAAGATTTCTGCAAAGAAGACATGGATTGAAGATAATGCTAATAATGTGAGCACAAGCAAACAGGAAGAAGATGGTAGAGCTGACACTTCTAGTACAAGCTCTTTGTCAGCTACATTATGAGGAAAAAATAAAGATGATCTAATCGGATCTGACAAGAAGTCACCAAAAAAACTTCAAAATTATCAAGAAGACTATTTGAAGTATGGATTTACATCTGCTATCATTAAGGATGAACTTCACCCTAAGTGTATATTGTGCCTTGAGATATGAGGTAATGATAGCATGAAACCATCATACTTATAAATAAGTGAATATGCATACATTGGGGGAGCATGATCAAAAAGTTTTCATCTATAGGGGTGTGTGATCAAAAAAGTTTGGAGATCACCGGTCTAAAAAAATACCCCCAAAAATAATACTTGTATCTATTAAGTGAAATCCAACTAACATATACATATAAAGACACAATGACTATGGAGGACCAATAACACACATATTTCTCTACTTACACTAGAACACTCTGCACTATCCAATGCTTGTTTAACATCCCATTAACTGGTAGCTACAACTAACAATATCTTCCTAAAGGTCAAGAGTCTTATCTACTACTTGTGGTAATCATTTGTATTGCCCAGGTGGCATCAGTTTTAGGCACTGCTATTCATGGTCTCAGTGTCAAATCAAAACGAAGTTTTTTGGAGGTTAGCACAAAAGTACTGTTAGTACTTAAAAAGATCTACACAATTAATATACATCAAAATAGGCACGCAATCTCATTTCACAGTAAGGAAAAAATTTGTCTACTGTCTATGTTGAACTTGTCCTTTAAAGAGCAGTATGATTTCATTCTTTTTTAGAGAAAGCACTTCAAATCCTTAGCTATTTATTTATTTATTTTACTGTTAGTACTTAAAAAGATCTACACAATTAATATACATCAAAATAGGCACGCAATCTCATTTCACAGTAAGGAAAAAATTTGTCTACTGTCTATGTTGAACTTGTCCTTTAAAGAGCAGTATGATTTCATTCTTTTTTAGAGAAAGCACTTCAAATCCTTAGCTATTTATTTATTTATTTAATTATTTTGTTACCTCCATCATATTTTTCCCATGACTAAAATCATGTAGAGACTAGTAGCTGTAAACATAAAGCAATTATAGGCTGAATTAAGAGTAGTACGTCTTTGAATAATGTTTCCCTCCTTTTAAAGAGAATAGACAGCAGCAGCATACGTGAAAACCACATGCATAGTTTGTATTTATTTAAATTATCTTTCTGCATTGATGGTGAACATATGCACAGAAGGCTTGCTAGTAATCCCTGCAGAGTAGCTGTAACAAGATTGAATACCTATACACTTGAACTAAATTGTGGGAGTTTTCAGAAAGGCATATTTATTTGAAAGTCATTTTACATTCTGCTTTAAAAATAACAGCAATGTTTGGCTGGTACTGCATTCCTCTCTACATCAGAAAGGTGGAGCACAGTGTTGGGGGTGAGAAGAGGGGGGAGAGAGAGAAACAATATGAGTTTTAGGCTATGCTCTTCAGTGAAGTTTCTTTCTATACTTATTCTTCACAGATTAGTCAAAGAGATGGTGCTGTGTTGTTTTTTTCTTGGCACAACTGGTGAATATTGCTTCCCTTCAGCAGAAAATAAAACAAACCAAAACCCACAAAACAATACAGTTGGTAGAAAGAGATCTGAATGAAAACAATTTCTCAATTGCATTTTTCCTTCACACACATATCCCCACCTGTAGCTCACTAAGTATATTGACACATATAATACAAAACAGTGGTTTCTAAATTCAGGTGTGCACTCCCCAGGGGATGTGCAAGACAATCCATTGGGGTGCATGAAGAAATTATTAGAATTTCTATGTATAATTATTTTTTATCTAAAAATAGTAAGAACAAAATTAAGCTTTACTTATATTTAATACACAGATTGTCACTGGTGCCCTCACTTGGTCCATATGTCAGATGGTAGGTGAGGTGTCCTGGGGGAAGAGTGGGTTTTCACAGTGCAGAGGGGTTCATAGTGGTGCCCTCACTCATTCACTCATTTTCAGCATATTGCAATAATGTATTGCAATTTATATGTTCCCACTAAAGTGGAGTTATGGATTACATCATTGTCTAGTTTTAACTAAGCTTACCCTCACAAAATAGACAAGTGCCTTAAAAAGATTTCTGCAAAGAAGACATGGATTGAAGATAATGCTAATAATGTGAGCACAAGCAAACAGGAAGAAGATGGTAGAGCTGACACTTCTAGTACAAGCTCTTTGTCAGCTACATTATGAGGAAAAAATAAAGATGATCTAATCGGATCTGACAAGAAGTCACCAAAAAAACTTCAAAATTATCAAGAAGACTATTTGAAGTATGGATTTACATCTGCTATCATTAAGGATGAACTTCACCCTAAGTGTATATTGTGCCTTGAGATATGAGGTAATGATAGCATGAAACCATCATACTTATAAATGTGTGAATATGCATACATTGGGGGAGCATGATCAAAAAGTTTTCATCTATAGGGGTGTGTGATCAAAAAAGTTTGGAGATCAGGTCTAAAAAAAAATACCCCCAAAAATAATACTTGTATCTATTAAGTGAAATCCAACTAACATATACATATAAAGACACAATGACTATGGAGGACCAATAACACACATATTTCTCTACTTACACTAGAACACTCTGCACTATCCAATGCTTGTTTAACATCCCATTAACTGGTAGCTACAACTAACAATATCTTCCTAAAGGTCAAGAGTCTTATCTACTACTTGTGGTAATCATTTGTATTGCCCAGGTGGCATCAGTTTTAGGCACTGCTATTCATGGTCTCAGTGTCAAATCAAAACGAAGTTTTTTGGAGGTTAGCACAAAAGTACTGTTAGTACTTAAAAAGATCTACACAATTAATATACATCAAAATAGGCACGCAATCTCATTTCACAGTAAGGAAAAAATTTGTCTACTGTCTATGTTGAACTTGTCCTTTAAAGAGCAGTATGATTTCATTCTTTTTTAGAGAAAGCACTTCAAATCCTTAGCTATTTATTTATTTATTTAATTATTTTGTTACCTCCATCTATATTTTCCCATGACTAAAATCATGTAGAGACTAGTAGCTGTAAACATAAAGCAATTATAGGCTGAATTAAGAGTAGTACGTCTTTGAATAATGTTTCCCTCCTTTTAAAGAGAATAGACAGCAGCAGCATACGTGAAAACCACATGCATAGTTTGTATTTATTTAAATTATCTTTCTGCATTGATGGTGAACATATGCACAGAAGGCTTGCTAGTAATCCCTGCAGAGTAGCTGTAACAAGATTGAATACCTATACACTTGAACTAAATTGTGGGAGTTTTCAGAAAGGCATATTTATTTGAAAGTCATTTTACATTCTGCTTTAAAAATAACAGCAATGTTTGGCTGGTACTGCATTCCTCTCTACATCAGAAAGGTGGAGCACAGTGTTGGGGGTGAGAAGAGGGGGGAGAGAGAGAAACAATATGAGTTTTAGGCTATGCTCTTCAGTGAAGTTTCTTTCTATACTTATTCTTCACAGATTAGTCAAAGAGATGGTGCTGTGTTGTTTTTTTCTTGGCACAACTGGTGAATATTGCTTCCCTTCAGCAGAAAATAAAACAAACCAAAACCCACAAAACAATACAGTTGGTAGAAAGAGATCTGAATGAAAACAATTTCTCAATTGCATAGAAATCTGAATGGTGATATAACATAAGCATTGTCTAATAGTTGACTGGCAAGTAACAAAAGCAATTTGAAGAAAGATTGGATCAAACGACAAAGAATTTGGAAGGAAGACCAGAGAAGAACATCTGATTGCACTCTAGGTCTCAATGCTGAACTGAATCACTCAATCAGGGTTTCAGTTGTATGAAGCTGATTTGAAAATGTCTGCACCTTTCAATTAGAACTTATTAAGAGTACAGTACATGTCCTATTAATAATGACTCCTGCTAATTATTCTTTCACACAAAACACGGTCCTAGGTAAGTCAGTTTTGATTTTGCCACCAGCTTTAACAGGACACTGTCAAACATCCATAACTATCAATAGACCTTAAGGAACTTCTTGTATTTTATGACCTATACAATGTTGGTTTCTCGTCAAATAGAGATTGCTTTCAAAACACAATATAGCTCCCTATTTGTCTATCTTTGAAAGTTTTTGAGAGAGCTTATTCTCCTCCACAGGTAATAATCCAGTATGTCATTATGGACTTTGCATAGATAACTTTGATTTGAGGTTTTTAAGATGATTAGCCTCTTTCCCAAAGGCTCTGTGAATATCTCAGTAGTTAGAGAAATGGATGTGGATCACAACATTTCATTCTCTTTAAAAATTACTTTAGAGCTTTCTATGCCTCCATTTTTATCATCAGCAACATCAGTAATACTCTGGACCTGCTTTCTGTAGTTTAGAATATCTCTTATCCTCATTTATGTACCCCAAGGTCAACATCTTGGGGTACATAAAGCAACCCAAAACATTGATACTGTCAGATGATGCAGGTGGAAGCAAGTTGCAGGCCCATTCATTTGTTATGAAGTGCAGTGCAGTCTGCACTGCAGTGCAAAACAGAAATGCTTATTAACACCAGTCATCCTTCTCCATTCAGACATAGTTCTGCTGCATGAAATCTGCACTGCTATAAATTTGTTGTCCATATTAGCTACTGAATCTACAAGAAAAGTTTAAATAAACTAATTAGTGCATCAAAAAGGAATACCTTCCTGTAATTCTATGTGGTTCAGTCCCCATGGTGTTGTGTGTAAATTCTCTGTGTCAATAAATTTACCCAATTCTAGGCATATAGGCACTTTATACTTATGTGTTTAGACTGGTTTCTAACAGTAAATGCCCAAGAGAAGTTCAGAAGCTATTAAATTATTAAATGAATCAAATAACATGCATATTAAAAGTTAAGAAATGCAAAGAAATTCAATAAGAATATTCTCTTTATAAGCCTTGTCTTTTGGCCTATGAAGTTATTCACCAGTGAAATCAAATCATTGCCCTTGACTTCAATGGATTTTAAAACAATCCCTATTAGAAGGAAAAGGAACACAGCTATGAAGTTAATGTTTCCAAACTCGTTTCTCTAGTTTCCAGGTAATCCCTGTTATATAGGCTTCTGAAACATTCCTTCAAATTATGCAAACTTAAAAAGTCTGTGTTTTGCATTTTTCCCAAAATGCTGTCTTGCACACTAGGTTGAAATGACATTTTCCTCATTTAGCATTCATAATGTCAAAAAGATACCCATATTAAAGCCTGTAATTGATTAAGTGCAAATGTAAAGAGACAACTATTAGTTTCAGGTAAGAACCATTTATCTATAAAATTGAGATAAATTGGTTATTTGTGACAACTGTCATATGTGAAGCAGAGAATTAAATCCCTGTTTACTCTTTTTATTTCCTGTTCCAATCCACATTCAAATGAAATGGCAGGATATCCAAATTCAACAAATAATTTCTACGTGATCCCAAATGATTATTACATTCTTCATAATTAAAGAGCAAGCTTTAGTATGACAGTAATTAAATTAAATTTTATGAAGACTCTTTTGAGTATAAATAAGGAGAAACATGCAAAAGGAAGTTTGAGACAAGGTCTTCAGCATCTTATTCAAAAACATTTTTGATACTGTATTTCTATCCTTCAAGGAAAGCAGAGGTTAGAAAAACTTTTGCTGCATATATGAGTATGATGGAGATAGGACAGAGAGGATATGGAAGGCCTGAAAGGCACCACTCTGTATATTATCTGGACCACAGCAAAACCCTTATTGCTATAGTTTTCCTGTCAGCTCCACTTAAAACAAGGAACAGAATTTTCACATGCAGCTTTAAACTTCCTGCGTTCGTTTCCTTCTATAGAATCATAGAATCAGAGAATAGTTTGGGTTGGAAGGGACCTTTAAAGATCATCTAGTCCGATCCCCCTGCCGTGGGCAGGGACATCTCCAACTAGATCAGGTTGCCCAGAACCCTGTCCAACCTGACCTTGAATGGTTCCAGGGATGAGACATCCACTACCTCTCTGGACAATCTGTTCCAGTGTTTCACCATCCTCATCATAAAAAATTTCTTCCTTATATCTAGTCTGAATCTACCCCCCTTTAGTTTAAAGCCATTCCTCCTTGTCCTGTTGCAACAGGCCCTGCTAAAAAGTCTGTCCCCATCTTTCTTATAAGCCCCCTTTAAGTATTGAAAGGCCGCAATAAGGTCTCCCCTGAGCCTTCTCTTCTCCAGGCTGAACAATCCCAACTCTCTCAGCCTTTCCTCATAGGAGAGGTGCTCCAGGGCCTTCGTCATCCTTGTGGCCCTTCATTGGATTCTCTCCAGTATGTGCATGTCTCTTTTGTACTGGCAAGCCCAGAGCTGGACACAGTCCTTCAGGTGTGGCCTCAGTAGTGCTGAGTAGAAGGGAAGGATCCCCTCAGTCAACCTGCTGGCAATACTTTGCCTCTTGCAGCCCAGGATGCTCTTAGCCTTCTTTGCAGCAAGGGCACGTTGATGGCTCATGGCCATCTTGGTGTCCACCAGTACCACCAGGTCCTTTTCTGCCAAGCTGCTTTCCAGCTGGGTGACCTCCAGCACACATTGGTGCCTAGGGTTTTTCCTCCCCAGGGACAAGAATCCCACACTGGGACGTCTTTTTCTGAAGGACTGTACCCCATGGAGTGGAGGTACACTGGGCCATTTCATGACAAACTGCAGCCTATGGGAAGGGCCTATGCTTGAGCAGTTCATGAAGGCCTGTATCCCATGGAAGGGACCTGATGCTGGAGCAGGAGAAAACTGTGAGAAGAAAAGATCGGCAGAGAAGTGTTATGAACTTACTGCAACCCCCATTTCCCATCTGCCTTGCGCCGCTCCAGTTGGAGAGGATGTAGAGAGTCATGAACAAAGGACTGAAGGTGAGCCTGGGAAAAAAGGAGGGGGTGGGGAAGGTTTTTCTAATTTTGTCTTTGTTTCTCACTATCCTTCTCTATTTTTAGTTGACAATAAATTAAATTAATTTTTCTCAAGTCAAGTCTGTTTGCCCATGATGGTAATTGGTAATTGATGTCCCTCTCCTTAACTTGACCCATGAGCTTTTTCATCTTATTTTCTCCCTCTGCCCTGTTGAGAAGAGGGAGTGAGAGAATGGCTTGGGTTAACCAACCACACTGGGGCTCAAAAATCACTTTTTGTTATAGGCATAAAGTAGGCTTAAATGGAACCTAGAGGTAGTTTTCTGCTCCAGCTTCGAATTGGGGACTTTACATGGGGAAGACAGAGGAGAGGCTAATGGCCTTCAGTTTCCATTTGTTTAGGTCTTGCTAAGCACTTGGAATTGTGGACTATGTTCATGGTCCTTTAATGTGACACAGGGTATCAGCCCATCTCCTTCCTATCAAGATAACTGTGCCACGCTAGGAACAGTTACGAATGTGGGGTCTTGCTCTGATCAGCACTCTCCTGGGCTGCTACACCACATTAAGCACTGTCCCACAGTGGGTCCCCACGTACCAGAAGCAGTTACCTGGTAGGCAGTTGTTGTTTCTGGCCAGGTTCTGGCACAGGGCAGAATCTAGCAATGTGCTGGCACTGTATGACTGGTTGGTGCTGTGGGAGGGAAGCATGAGACAGGACTCAGCTGAATAATTCTCTCATGTAATGCCACAGATAAAAAAAAAAAAACAAAGGAGGAGTAACCAGCTCTTTCTCACACACTCCAACCAAACGCTCACATTTATCCCAAATTCTTTGAGTGGAAGTGTAGTAGCTAGCATGATTTATGCCTAGTCAGCACAGCTGTTGACATAAGCCCATGAACTTTAACCTTTTTTCTGTAGTAGTAGAATTAGATAAAATATGATCAAATACTTGTCCCCAACAACAAAGTGTAGTGTGCTTAAGTAAATAGATAGCCAAACTGTATAAACAACCTGTTGATCATCAAGGAGTGCAAACGTGTCCAGAACAAGCAGACAGTGAGCACCAGCAACAGTGCTAGCAAATCAGAACATGACAGTATAATTTGTACAAACTCCCTATCCAATCCTATATCCAAGGATATTAGGGATAACCAGAATACAAAAAAGACTTTGGTGGTGATACGTGGAACACTGTGATGGGGGAACCCCAAAAAACCTGCACCATGATCTTGAATCATTCCTCCTACCTCCAGGGAAGCCTGGGAGCAAAGAAGAACCCAGCAACCCCCACAACCCTGCCCCAGGTCTACATGCAGCACAGTTACCATCACCACACTGACTCGGCTTCTGTCTGGGACTGCAACATCTCATAGAACTCAAGTAATTTGTAAAATTGCATATATCTGTGATTAAAGTGTTTTGGTATCCAAATCCATGTAGCCTTCATATTGTAATTTGTTCTTAGTAAATTACAGCATGGGGACATGGGAGACAGGTTTATTTGAGTCCTATGTGCGGAATAAAGCCCACTACCTTGATTCAGGCCCACTAGCTTGATTCTTATTCTTTTTAAGAATTATCAAGTTCCTTTTCTGTCTTCCAGGTGGTACTTTAACACAAATTAAGCTTTTACCAACTAAGGCATTAAAATTGTTGTAACTAAGTGAGGGTTATCTGATCAATCTCATTTGTATTAGGCTTAATGAATAGGCAGGTATGCCATGAAGAGTGGAATAGCTCTAAGGAAGCAATTAAGATATGTTACCACAGAATATTTTATGGCCTGGTGGCTTCGGTATCAGCAGTTTGGAAAAAGACGAGTAAAATTTTAATGTCTTATCTATTCCTCTCCCTGGCTGAATGTTATTGCTATGCTAATCATGTTGTACATTAAAATCGTGCATTCAAGGTGCCTAAGCCAATCGCACACTTTATTTTCCTCTGTCTTGGTGGTTTTGTGCAAGGTAAGTATGGCAATCCACTGAAGTGAATGCAGTTCTAAAGCTGCTCATGAAATTAGATTGTTCATCCTCTTAATCAGAACTGTTAAAGCAATACAGCAATGTTTTAAAAAGTTTGGGATTTTCAAGTTGATATAAATAAGCAAATGACGTGCTTGTCAGAAATGCTATTAACACTCTTCACCTGTATACAGTTCTTGTTTCTGTCATTCCAAAAGGATCTGAGGTTTTTAACACCTGGAAATTCTCAACAGTTATAGTTCTATGCACCATAATATAAACAATCTTGTTTATTGCTGTAGTAATAACAGCAATCAAGAGGACTGGAATGCTTCAGAGCTTAGGAGTCCAATACCAAAGTTGTGATCCCTAAACAGCTTGTTCAGCTCCATCTCAGGGTGTTTAGTAACCATTACTAATCAGTGATTTTGGTGCTGCCAGGTCATTCCTGCCTACTTCTTGATGGATGTGAAATCACAGAACCAATTCACATTCGAAACTGCACTGCTCAACAGGTGTGAAAAGCAATAAATGAATCAGGCAAACTTTAAATTAGAAGTAGGTGAAATCCGCT
Source organism: Pygoscelis adeliae (assembly GCF_000699105.1). NCBI lineage: Eukaryota > Metazoa > Chordata > Aves > Sphenisciformes > Spheniscidae > Pygoscelis > Pygoscelis adeliae. The sequence continues at coordinate 69,969 of NW_008825049.1, read as the reverse complement.
TACCTGTGTTTAGACACATCCAGACCTTAAATGGTTGAAAAAGTCAGGCTGTAAAGAAGGCATAGAATTGACATTTATAAATGGTTTATTTAGGATACTCATCAGAAAACAGAAATGAAGTATACGGTACATAGTTTGTTACATAATTATATTCTACAAAAATAGAGACTTCAACTTTCACTATAGCCCTGAAATCAACAACTATGAGTATGGATTCACAAAGTTAAGTAATTGAAAATAAGACTTTGGCTCAGAATTTGTGTAAGTGCTACCATGTTGATTGGAAAAAAAAAGCTAAGCAAATCTAAAGATGTGGGCTAAGTGTCTTTGTTTTCTAAAGGAACTGCTACGTTTCTCTAGAATAAGAGTATTCACTGTTTGTGGAAAACTGCAAAAATTAAAATCTCTATTTACACAATATCTGATGATCCACAGCTTTATTTGTGTCTTGTGGGAGATTCTTAGAAACTCTGATTATTGTAGCTAAAATTAGTTGCTGTGTCAAGCAAATGGCACCCAAGACTGTAATGGGCATTTTAGGGTCACTCACAGTTTTTTTCTAAGAGCTTAAGAAAATATGCATTACTTTGTGCAAAATTATTCTCTATTAGAGTTAATTATAAAGAAATTATATTTTATTTTTATGAAAGTGGTGTCTTCTTCAGTCTAGGAAAATATGGAGTTCCATAAGTACAAAACTGGGATTTGTTCTCTTGCTAAGTAGCAGTATTTATCTGGATGACCAATGGTCATTTTGCAAAGCTGTAATCTCACTCCCCTAGATGATGGCCTTATAAACTGAACTCTGCTTAAAGTCCTGCATACATGCAGAGGTAGAGACAGAGTCATGGAGAACCTCCTGCTTTCTCTGCAATCTTTTCAGCAACCAGTTGAAGAGCACAACACAGTTAGATACAGCCTGTGAGAACCTTCCTGAGCATAAACATACCAATTATAGCAGATGCTACTGCTGTAAGGGAGTTAAAGAAACATATTCTGAAAACCAAAATGCCTTGTCAGAGAAATATGGATAATCCACTTCTGTTTCTCCAACTAAGCTTTTCTGCTCTAAAAGACAAATCTTATTACAAAGTCAAGAAATCAACCTATGAAGAATAGACAAATAAAGCAAACAAGCCAGAGTAAATTTTAACATTGTCCAGACACTGGCTGTTCTGTGAAAGCAGAAGATTCTAACATTGGTAGTGGATATGAATTTAGGGCACAGCTCTTTTTTATTTGTGATTGATATATGTGAAAACTCATGAATGACACATCTGGGAATTGTATATATAAAAGAGTAGTTCATCAAAGCAATACTTTTTAAGAACAGGAGTAGAAACAAATCAATAAATAAATAAGAAAGGGAGATTTAAGAAGTTGTGGGAAATTATTTTAAAGCTTAAATATGATCTAGGAATATTTCTTTTTAGATACTTCATAAGGGAATATTTTTTTCTTTGCAAAAAGTTAAGAGTAGATGATACTTACTCAACTATAAGTATTTAATAACATTGCTTTTCTTCCCCTCATGTTTAAAATAAATGAAAAACTAAAAATGAGTTGCTTATTGCCACTGCTGTGTACATACATTCATGCTAAAGTTTAAGGAAGTAATTTATTAGCATGAAAAATGCATGTGGGACATATAACATCAACATTAGTGAAACTGGAGGAGATGCTTTGTGTTGCAGAGACAGAGATATTAGTCAAAGGAAATCTTTAAAAAATTTTTTCCAGAACATTGCTTTAAAAGTTACCTAAACTCTACTGAAGTAGTTTTTTTGAGGGAAAGATGTATGCCTTTTACCAGGACACTTCCCTAAAAGGCTTTCAAGCCCCTACTGATTGTGAACACATGGTTAAAATTCTGTAAAGGCCCAAATTCTGTTTCTGGAGCCAGTGTAAATGTCTCCAGCAAGTTGGTATCTAAATACTTGCATCTATCCACCTGTATAATTTGGTTATGTTTATTCCTCACATATCTAAATGCCATACACACCTGAACAATAAGACCTATCCATGGTTTGGAAAGTTTTCACTGCACAGTCCACTGTGCAATCATTCCTACAAGCAATGACAGGAAAACAATGACACCTATAACAAATCCTCCTTTCAGTTTTGTTCAAAGACAAGACATTTACTGGTTTATATTCCTTCCTGAAGTGGTTAGAATTTCAATTCATCTAAACTTAATATATCTACACAGTGTACCAAAGGGAAGCCGGACTATATAAACCAGGCAAACAAAAGAACTTAAAGCCTCAGCTAGGAAGAAGGAATCATTTTCAGGATCTGTTTAAGTTCTTTATACCCATTTAAGTAGTGAACTTAAAAGGTCCTTTATAGGAATAAAGAATTAGTTCTAATCCATAAAATGGTATTCTGGTTCTTGTTTCCACTACCAACCTACTAACCCTGGACAACTTGCTTGCATGAGGATAATGATAGTTTCATTAGTGCAGTCCTCAGCAACCCTTGAATGAAAATGGCTATAATATAAGTGGTGTTATTTATAAGGAACCTAATAAATTGGACTTCACCTTCAAGTTTAAAACTAGGTCACAGTCCAAGCATGACTGAATTAATCTCCAAGCCTATTCCAGTTCTGGTTTACAAAAATGAACAGAGTGCAGGTGTGTGTTCAGAGTTACTACATACAGCACTAAAAAGAGGATTTCCCAAAATTTTTGTTTGGATGAATCAAGCAGTTAGGGCTTTCTTTTCTTTTTTCTGTACTGTTTTCTGATGTGGAACACAGAATGTTTGAAATCAATGAAGATTACATGGAACTTCACATATTTGATGAAGAATATATGGAGTTTTTATAAAAAACAGCAGTGTTTCAAAATAATATGACATTTGAAAAATGGTTTTGATAAAAAAATCATGTTACATGTTCTATTACCCTTACGAGACTATCATGCAAAAAATATTGCTGAAACTTTGCTTTCACACTACAGAATTTCCTGCATTTAATTAAAAATAGACTGTTGTAGCACAGCTTCAGACTGAGTGCATTCAAAACCACATCTGTGCAAGACTCTCTGAGTTAAAGACCTAATGCCTTTTTTAAGCTTAAATAGGCAGTTGATCTGTTTGCCTTACAAGCTTTAACATACTGCCTGATCTCAGTTTTCCTTACAGATTTGCAGTGCCGCACAAACGCTGAAGAGAAAAGCTCTGCTTTAGCCCTTTTTATTGGGGGAGGAGTGGGGGTAGCAAAATATCAGAAACAATGAAACAAAGTGCTGTTGAGATCTCTGATGGAATTAGTTTCTTTTACAATATGCTCAGATCAAATGCTTTGTGAAATAGTGTAAAGCACTAATAGTAAGAGATAACGTTATGATAGCTTCATAAAACCATAAGGCATCTTCTTTATCAAAACCACTTTTTCCTTCTTGTGTCTCCTGAACAAGAGGTGGAATGGGGTGAATCTTTCAATGGACTGCTTTCCCAGAAAGATTATTAATGTTTTCCTCCCCATGAAAACTATCATTGCTTGCTGGAAAATAACAAAATGCAGGTGTGCAATTAAATAGAACTGGCAGTCACCTAATTTAAGTATGATGTGTGGTTAATAGCAGTATAAGCTTTTGCCCTGCTTGTGTGCTTAGGCCATGGAATGCTTTCAACTACTGAAACAAAAGAATTGATTTGCAACTTTTTATTGCATTGAAGAAAGTAATGTAACAGTAGGACAGTGAAGGTTCCTTCAATAAACAATGAAAGGTGATAAAAGGTAATTAAATTGTTGTTCTCTAACGAATAGCAGGTTTTTCTCTTGTGTGACTCCTCATTGGACACTATCCATATGTTGTCGTTTAACCTCAGCTGGCAACTGAGCACCATACAGCCGCTCACTCACTCCCCACCACCAGTGGGATGGGGGAGAGAATTGGAAGAGTAAAAGGGAGAAAACTCGTGGGTTGAGATAAAAACAGTTTAATAATTGAAATAGAATAAAATACTACTAATAATAGTAGTAATAATAATAATATACAAAGCAAGTGATGCACAATGCAATTGCTCACCACCT
>NW_008825049.1:64677-65913 GCF_000699105.1 Pygoscelis adeliae | reverse complement strand
CCCCCCCCCTGACAGCTTTCCCCCAGTTTATATACTGGGCATGACATCACATGGTATGGAATATCGCTTTGGTCAGTTTGGGTCAGCTGTCCTGGCTGTGCCCCCTCCCACCTTCTTGTGCATCTCCAGCCTTCTCAGTCAGTAGAGAGGAAGTCATGGGAAGCTGAAAAGTCCTTGAGTAGTGTAAGCACTATTTAGTCACAACTAAAACATCAGTACGTTATCAACATTATTCTAATCCTAAATCAAAAACACAGCACTATACCAGCTACTAGGAAGAAAATTACCTCTATCCCAGCCAAAACCAGGACAGTATCCACCCCTTATTCTATAAAACTTAAGTCATGCCCAGGTCCCACACTTTCCAATACGCTCTCATTAATCACCATCCCTTTTCCTGTTTTTTGATATATATACACACAGATATCATTCCCTTAGTCTATGGGCCATCCCTCTCAAATGTTCATTGACTTCATTTAGTCCATAACTTTGGGCTCCATCTGTTGTAATAATCTTTCAGGGCAGGAAATATAGAGGTGGTATGTGGTGTTGGATTGTTTCATGTTGAAGTCAGTTCTGGTACCATCATCACGGTGCTTTGCTTGGTTTCATCGAAGTTATTCTTCATTAATCTGGGTGATTCTTATTGTAATAGCATTTGTATGGCATACAATATTATGTAGAAATTAACATCATATGGTTCACATCATTGGCTATTCTCACCCAAAATCAAATCCCCTTGAGGTACACATTGGACTTCCCCATCCTTCTGCATCACCCACCAAATGCAACCAGGTCCTTCAGCAAAAGCAATCCCACGGATGGGTTTGCTTTTACCTGAGGCAGGAATAACCCAGACTGTCTTACCCAGCATATTTTTTATGTGCACTACAGGGACTTTATCCCCTTCTACAGTACATAAAAGTTTTGACTGGGCAGGGCCAGCTTGATTGGCAGATCCCCTCATGTTGACTAACCAGGTGGCTTTTGTTAAATGTGTATCCCAATGTTTGAAAGTCCCACCACCCATTGCTCTCAGCGTAGTCTTTAACAGTCCATTATATCGTTCAATTTTCCCGGAGGCTGGTGCATGATAGGGGATGTGATACACCCACTCAATGTCATGCTCTTTGGCCCAGGTGTCTATGAGGTTGTTTCAGAATTGAGTCCCATTGTCTGACTCAATTCTTTCTGGGGTGCCATGTCGCCACAGGACTTGCTTTTCAAGGCCCAGGA
>NW_008825049.1:46614-62049 GCF_000699105.1 Pygoscelis adeliae | reverse complement strand
TCCAAGGCAGCTATACCAAAAGCCCACCGGTACCCTTTTGGGTCCTTGAAATACCCTCTCCTGAGGTAGTCTATGCCAAGGATGCACGGAGCATCTGGGCCAGTCACAATGGGGTGCTTCTGCCACCCATTCCCAGTTAGACTTACTTTGGCTTCCAATACAGTTAGCTGTTGGGATCCCCCCATCACTCCAGAAATACAGATGGGTTCTGCCCCTATACAGCTTGTTGGCATTAGGGTACACTGTGCACCGGTGTCTACTAGAGCCTTATACTTCTGTGGGTCTTATGTGCCAGGCCACGGAATCCACACAGTCCAGTAAACCCAGTTGTCCCTTTCCTCCCCCTGGCTGGAGGCAGGGCCCCTCCAGTCCTCGACATAATATTTGTTTCTCATTTCCTATAAATACAAGTCAGAAGTCTCTTCATTAAGATCAGATGTAAGATCAGAGGTAAGATCAGCCCTTCTACTCTGTCTTGGGGACTGCCCGCTGGAAACTGGAGCAGCAATTTTCCTGGATGAACCCCCTTTTTTGATTGTTTTTCCTTGCAACTCACGTACATGTGCCTCTAGGGCTGAGGTAGTTTTTCCACCCCACTTCCTCTTGTCCTCTCCATGATCACACAGGTAAAGCCATAGGGTGCCCTGTGGTGTGTACCCTTTATATCCTTTCTCTTGAGCAAAAGAACGCTGACTCCTAATAGCCGAGATACCGGTCCATACAGGTGGGGAGTAGGACCTATCCTCTTTGAGTTGCTGGACATCCCAGGACAGTTTCTCCACAGCCAAGATGAGGGAGGAAGAGAGACTTTCTTTGTATTGCCGGAGTTGACCAGCCAATTCATCCACCTTTTGTCCCTCTCCGTCTTTCCAGGTCATCACTGCCAATGAGTTGGCATATGACAGTTGAATAAAGTCTGTTTGTCACTATGAAGTCAAATGAGAAAATATGTTAAAAGTCGAAGTTCCTAGTACGTCAGCTGCAAACATGCCAGGAGAACTGTAGTATTTGTCAACTGCTAAACTCTCTCCTTTTGGAGTCTACACAGAAAGTTCTGAACAAGCTCTTTACTTCATAAATCTAATCTGTGGTTCCTCACAGAACCATTTCACTGCTTTTAAAAATACATTAATAGGTAAGTAACAGGTGTAAAAAGATCTGAACTTTTCATCAGACTTACTTTTAACCTTCCTGTCTACATTTATTCAGCTCAGGATTAATGTAACCAGAAGTAGAGTCTTATCTTTTTATTGACCTAAAACGACAGGATGAACTTTTGTAATTTGAAATAAAGGAGGTGCTGGGAACATTTTTGAATAGCATTTGATTTTTTGAAATTGTTGTGGCTTAACCCTGGCCAGCAGTTAAGCCCCATACAAGGACTCATTAACTCCTACCCCAGTGGGAGGGGGAAGAAAATCAGAAGGTTAAAAGTGAGAAAACTCATGTGTTGATATAAAAGCAGTTTAATAGGTAGAGCAAAAGCCATGCATGCAAACAAAGTAAAATAAGGAAGTCATTCACTACTTCCCATCAGCAGGCAGGTGTTCAGCCATCTCCGGGAAAGTAGGCCTTCATCACGCCTAACACGTGACTTGGGAAAACAAACGTCATGACTTCAAACATCCCTCCTTTCCTTCTTCTTTCCTCCAGCTTTTATTGCTGAGCACAACATCATATAGCATGGGATATCCTTTTGGTCAGCTCTGGTCAGCTGTCCCAGCTGTGTCCCCTCCCAGCTTCTTGTGCACCCCCAGCCTACTTGCTGGTGGGGCAGCATGAGAAACATAAAAGGTCTTGATGCTGCGTGTGCACTCTTCAGCAACACATCAGTGTGTTATCAACATGGTTTTGGTCACAAATCCAAAACATAGCACCATACAAGCTACTATGAAGAAAATTAGGTACAATCTCCACCTCTTATTCCATACCATTTACATCATGCTCAGGTCCCACACTATCTAATACATCCTCATTAGCCACCTCTCCCCTTCTTGTCCTTTGATCTATACAGTGATATCATTCCCTTAGTCTATGGACTGTAAAATGTCCATAAATGTCCACTGAGTTAATTTAGTCCATGGCTTTGGTTCTATCTGTTATGGTGGTCACTCAGGACAAGAGAGGTGGTATGTTGCCTAGAGTTTATGAGAACCAAAGCCAGCTCAGGTAGGGTCACTGCTATACTTGCACTGCTTCTTGTGAGGCTCATCCTCCATTGGTTTGGGTGGTTCCTGCTATAGTACTTCCTATAACATGCAACTCAAATTACGGGTTTCAACAATTTAAAGGTATATCCATTACAGCCTCCACACCTGGTGCCTTTGGACCAGGACATAGGGTTTAAGATTGCCATGAACTCCTCCCCTTGCCTCTGCTCCAGCATGGTCTTATCCATGGACCACAGTCCTTTAGGGGTGTACCTACTCTGGTGTGGACTTATTCATGGACCAGTGTCTCTTCAGGAGTATATGTGCTGCAGCATGGACTTATCCACAGTCACAGACATTTTGAGGTGTACCTGCACTAATGTGGACTTATCCACAGCCACAGATGCTTTGGGGTGTCCTGCTCCCACGTGGACTCATCCACAGGTCACAGTCCCTTTGTCTTGAGTTCACACTGGAGTTCCAGCCTGTCCAGTACAGCAGCACAGCAACAGCAGCAATGCCCTGGCCATCTGCCAGCCCAGGCACATCGCCACTGCTGTTATCAAAACATTCCCAGGCACAGCAGAGTAAGATGACAAGCAGTACAGCAAGCAGCAAAAGCAAAAGCAACCACCAACAAACACTAGGCTCTAATGTACAATAAGGCAAGCCCCATGGCAGGCACAGGACCCCGCCAATTATTAGCTAATAGCTATAAAAACTACAAATTCATTCTCACACAATCCAATCAAATCTGTCATTATCTCAAACACTTTGTGCCCCACCTTGGGCACCAAAAAGGACTGCTGTGGTTTAATCCTAGTGTGCAGCTAAGCACCACAGAGCTACTTTCTCACTCCCCACAGCAGGATGAGGGAGAGGTAGAAGTGAGAAAACTCATGGGTTGAGATAAGGGCATTTTAATAGGTAAAGCAAAAGCTGTATGTACAAGCAAAGCAAAGCAAAATAAGGAATTCAATCATTACTTCCCATTGGCAAGCAGATGGTTAGCCATTTCTAGGAAATTGGGGCTTTATCACACCTAACAGTTACTTGGGAAGACAAATGCCATAACTCTGAACATCCACCCTTCCTCCTTCTTTCCCCCAAGCTTTTTTTTGGTCAGTTGGGATCAGCCATCCCAGCTGTGTCCCCTCCCAAATTCTTGTGCACCCCCAGCCTACTCACTGGTGGGGCAGCATGAGAAGCAGAAAAGGTCTTGACGCTGTGCACACATTGTTCGGTGATAACTAAAACATCAGTGTGTTATCAACATGGTTTTAGTTACAAATCCAAAACATAGCACCATAGGAACTACTATGAAGAAAATTAATGCTATTCCAGCGAAAAATAGCACAGAAATACACCACTTCAGAGTCAAAATGTTTCATGGGTTTTCATCACTTTCTTTAGTCTGGAGGTACACACATTAGTGAAAAAAAACTTGACGCAAACACCCCGATCCACATTTTGACATGATTTCTCTAAAGGAACAATTTTGAAAACTTTTATTTTATTGAAATGAATAATGACATTTGTCAGGAAACATAGAAGTTTCACAGAACAGAATTTTGTCTTCTAGATAGCAAAAGAAATGGCTATACCTTTTATAGAAACAAAACAAACATTTATAAAGAATAATTTTTTACAATTATATGCTCCATAACAGAACACAGGGCTTCTCTTTGGCCCACTCAGTTGGCAGAACATGGGAACCGATTTATTGTGAAGAACAGAACTTTATGAGGTATATCTTCACACAGAAGTGGGTAGTGAGAAAGGGATAATAAAATTTTAAAACAGCCTGTTTTGCAATGAAAATTTATGTGACAGGTTTAATACTGTTTCTAGATCTAATCCAGTGGAAGAATGGAGAGCAATCTTGTTCAGACCTTGATAATCATGAGGAAGGACCCCATATCATCCTAGCTTTGGCAAGTTAGATAAAGCTAAGTGATAATATAAACCATTAATGCAGATAATTCTCAAAGCCAATTCTGCTGTAGACGAAGATTTAATTTTGTGCCAAAAGACTCAATTATAGATAATGTGTTCAAAGAACTATTGGTTTTGAACTAATTTCTGGAGTGATGTAACTTCTGAAAAGGGCATATTTGAAATTCTGTTAGTCATTTAATTCTAAAAGATTTTTATATCCAAATTAGAAAAATGTTCATTTGATATTCCCTAAGAGATAATTGGAGAAGGATTTTGGCACTGAATAGTTACTTTATGTCATACTTGTAAATCATGAACTGAGATAGGATAAGAGGACATCACAGGTGGTTTTACCCCCCTGAATACACATAAAAACTAAACAAACCCCTATTCTAATTTTTTTTTTCCGTTTTTATGTGTTCAAGGAAATACTAATATCAGACTTTCAAATAAATGCCACATTTTCCTACATGTTGGGGGCAGGTTTCTGTTTCATTTTGGGAAGAATGCTGTGTCTTTAAGAGATATAACAAGGTAACAATACATGACATTATTTTACCTATTTTAGAAATTTGGTTGATATGGATTTAACGTGACAGAAATTCAAGGGATATCTTACAAAATCATGTACTGACAACATAAATAAGCTTCATTTTCACTAGGAATGTAATTACTTTTTGTAGAGCATAGAGAGCCATAGCCTGAAAACAATGATAAAGACTGAAGAGAAGACTGTTTACTTTGGCTACAAAATGACCAAAACTCAAGATGACTGAAAAGGAAAACCTCAGGTTGTAATTGGGACAACATTTTTTCTAAAATGAAAGATGCAGAGACTTAACATAGATGTCAAGAAATTGTTTTGGTTTTTTTTGTTCTTCAATGCTGTAATGTTGACTCTTCTTTTGAAAACGAAATTTATACTGGAAATGCTTTTGCTCAGAAAAATGGGAATACTTTCAACAACATATTGTCTCTCCCTTCATCCTCCCTCTTGCACCCATAAGTAAACATACACCCTGACATATATCTTAACATTTTGGTCTTTCAGAGAAAATCATGCCATTTTCCACAGTCTGAATTTTTCACATCATTATGCTGGGTTTCCTATATCCTTGTTAAAAGACTGCAATAGGAGCAATGCCGATACTGTCTTCAGTGGATATGTGAGTGGACAGAACTGGTGTGAATATAGACAGTTATAATCTGAATGCATTTCACAACCCTTCTATACTCCATTATGGTTATCATTACAAGTTAATTTCTAAACTAAGAACTACTACACTGTTGTATCTGAAGTACTACACTACTACACATGCAAGAAAGATCTGAAATGAACATATGTAGAACAGAGAATGATTACAATAACTCAGTTGCTACCAGATAGTAGCAGATGGTAAATTGTCTTGCTTAATGACAGTCATTATCTAGCACATTCCCAGCTGGAGCTTTTGCATCTGTGTGCAAAGGTGAGTAAACACCGTGATCCTCCTCTACAAATGGACCTATAAAGCCACAGAGAGCAAAGGACTCAACTGGGACATTGCCATAGAATACTACCTTCCTTTGCAATTACTTTCTTTGAACCCATTTTGTAAAAGTTAAAAGCAGACTGTGGAAGAGTTTAAGAGCTGTAGATTCCATCATAGTCCCCACCTAGTTTCCATATACATAAGACATCGTGAGATCCAAATTCTGTTGACTTTTCTTGTCCTTCCACATGCAGGTCCAATAATGTTGCTGGGACTCCTCCTCAGCCAGGAGTATGTGGAGGATTTCTAAGAGAAAAGATGTAAAAAATTCACTATCAAACTTTTCCACGCTGCCATATTCCAAGATTATGGAGTCCCTTCTGTTTAAGGAAGAACTGAGTAGTGTGGTGACTGCCCTTACCTATCTATCTGCACTTTCTAAATAAAAACATTTCAAGTACTTATGGAACTCTCTGTTTGTCTGCAGCCTGTTGGATATATGGTAATGTACTGTTGATGGATTGTCATACAGCAGTGGATATCAAAATATGCATATAATTAATCTATAGTTATTTTTAATTCAGTTCATAATTATATTTATTTTGATATTTCATTAGATATACACAGATTAAACAATTTCAAATATGGAATTATAAATATTGAAAAAGGTTATACCATATTTAGACTCAGTGTGCACCAAACTAAATGCAATGACCTCTGTGTGAAGCTGTATAATATGGAAAATATTACTTTTTTACTAATTACTTACAGTATCTAACTAATGTTTTCATTTCTCTTTTATAATCAGTGATGCATTCCTACAGAGAACTTAGTATGTGTTCTTGAATTTGTCTTCATAAATATCTGGTTAGATATTTATTTATTTAACTTTCTGCTTTCTAACTACTTAACATATGGGAGGAAGTGAGCAACATGAAGACCTCAATCCAGAAAAATGCTGGAAAGTACTTTTAGTTTTATACATGGGGCAGTTCCATCCATTTCAGAGAATCATCTGCTCACAGAAAATAATCAAGGGCTCAGCCAGAAGAAGCTGCTATTCTAAAAACTGCAAATAGACTTGATTATTATTTGCTTTTTACCACCACCACCAAATCATCTTGATATGCTTCTCAGAAGTCTCAGTCAATCCTTAGTCTTCTGCAGCAAGATATTTTACAAATGTGTAAAAATAAACAAATTAGTCATTTCTTTACCAAAGAGCTTGAATTGTTTAATCACCCCTTCCTCTCTTCGGAGCATAATCTTAGTTCTACCTCTTTCTCTTCATCTGTTTCCTGAATGTAGATTTTGTATCCTTCTGTTTGTATTCTGTTTGATGTTTTCACAGTCTGTAAATGAGGTCGTGAACTTGGTTATTAAAAGAAAGAGAAGTACCACATTCAGTAGTTCATACATGATACTATAATACAATAATATAATGATATTTTGGACTACGATTCTAGGCTCACCACCACAAAAAAACCCCGAAACACAGTGATGTTAGCTAGAACATTTTAACTGGCTCCCCTAGCACAGTTGTTTCTTAGAAAGAAGCAAGCGTTAGCTAGATCCCTTCCTAATACTGGAATTTGCTTCTGGCAAAAGTTTTTATAGTCACTTAACCCATAATCAATGTTGCATCTTGATAAATTACTGAGGCAGATTTCAGACTGCAAAGTATAATGCAGCGCACCTATAAAACCCAGAAGTAAATGTCTTACACAAAAATTCATTTGATACTGCATGCAGACTTCAAAACCAAGCTTTAATACTTCTTTACCTCTGGCACTAGAAAGTTGCTGGTTAATATCAGCCAACACAGGGGAAAAAAAGCCATGTTCACAAGTTATCCATTGAAGGCCTTTGTCTTCCCTTTCGAACCTGATATAAAAAGGCTTGTTTTCTCCTACAGTAGGAAAGAGTAAAACTGCACTAGCAAATGATAAATTATACATACATTGCATTAATATCCTCCCACATTTAAACTCTAAAAAACTTTTCCCTTTTGAAAGATGTTTACTTCCATAGCATCCTTTTGCATTTGGATGCAAAAAAGTATATTTTTGCCTTCTTCTACTGAATTTATTTTCCTCTTTTCAACTAAGAAAGGACACACTGGTGCCCTGACTATACTTCAACACCAATATTATTTTCATCGATCATTGATTTGCTTAAGTTTCTTCCATTTGGAGATGAAAAGAAACAAGGAAAGTAGTAGAGTTTCTTTGCTGTTACTTTCCTTTTTTTTTTTTTCCCCTCTATCAAATACTTCAATAAAGTATCAATATCAATACTTCAATTAAAAAAACCCTGGCAACATGTCTAACTATCTCACTTCCTCACTGCACAAATGATGGCTAATAGAGTTAGATGCACTTTCAAAACATGCTCATACAGTTTAACAATAAACCGGAACTGGCTGAGATTTGGGTGCCAACACTCCAAAGAAGAGACTTTGGGTACGTGCCATACAGATTTATAATGCATAGAACACAGTATAACCTTACTTCCAATTGAGACCTATCAGCATTTAACCTATACAGAAATCAGCAGTGTTTTCCTTAGAAAACTCACTTTTTAAAGGTGTGTATACATAAATGCACATAAGATCATGCATATGAAGACCACTAAGAAATGATTATGCTAGCCTTATTCACATTGAACAATGGCTCCTCCTGCAAGATTTTCCTGGATGTCTTCATCAGCATGTTACTTAGCATGAACAGGGGAAGCAGAATACGGCCTTACATTATTTTAGTCATGTAGAAAAAAGAACCCATCACCCTTAAGTTAAAGAGCTGATTTAATTGACCTTTGAAAGTAAACATTGAATGTATATGATAGAAGATTTTCAAAGTATTTAAAATTAAAAACTAACTCTTATTTCACTTTATTTATGAACATCCTGTGAAACACAGGTTCATTGCCAGTTTAATCTATAGGAAACCGTACTACGATGTCACAGAAGGTTATTTTACCATTAATAAAAGAACTGCAAGGAGTTGCATTCAAAGACCTCAATCCGTAAAGTAAATAATTACTTTATAGGATCTGGATCAGTTGTGTGATATGTTACAAGTACCGCAACTTCTTTTCCAAAGCTTATTGTATCCTAAGACGACTCAGTAAAAAATTTACAAAGTCCAGTGAGACGATGTCTCTTTTTATTCCATGAAACAGTTCTGCAATTAAGTCAATTTTACTTTTGATCTGAAAAACTGGGACTTTACTTATAAAAGAATGAAAAATCTGCCAAAACAGCCTTCTTTGGCAATACAGAGAACCTACACAGCCAGCTACAAACAGGCATCTTAGTTTAAGTTGGTGAAAAGTTAGTTAGCACAAATCAACCTGCAATAACCAGGCATACAAGATATGACTTCACAAGCATAGACTTTCTGAAACAGTGAAAGAAAGTCTATGCAGGTTACAGTTAATAAGGAAATATATGGATCTATAAACCCTCATGGAACCATATTTTTTTTTCCACGTGCACCTCTACTTTTACTGAAGTCACTTCCTCTGTCTTCCCCCACCACCAACTCAGATTTGTATAATAGCATATTTTGTTCTCCCTTAAGAATCATAGTTTAACCCACAAAGATGCAGCAGATGAATATTTTATTTTTTAAATTATCATTTGTGGATATGATAATGTGGACATTATGTGGACATGAGTGGAGGTATACAGAAATAGTTACAGAAACAAAGAATATTCAGTTCAGTTGTTCCTAGGAAACATTACAGTCACAGTGGTTCTGGACAGTAAAGTGTGTAGAGCACTATCAAACTGGACAAGTTCTGTTGAACTTCCAAACATTTCCTCTCTCTGCTACTTGCTTTTATGCTCACATTAGAGCAATAAACACCGTATTCAGGATTGATCTCAGATCATCACGAAAGACAATGATATAAATCTTTATTGCTTCAAATGTTGTTGTAGACTTCGGGGACAATATATTTCTGAAAATGCAATATTCCTAACTTGACGGATCCAAGAGCAAGGTGCTGGCTCTGCAGCTTTTGAATTACCAAACCTTAACCCCAGCCCTAAACCTAGTTCTTTGGAACCCAACCCTGAAAGAAAAGGCTCTTCAGTCTTTAGATTCCCAACTGCATCCCTCACTCTAGCTGTAATCTTAATTTTATGCTGGTAAAGGTTCAGACATTCTGATTCCAGTGCTACTCCTGACTTACTCAGTTCTACAGAATGACTACATAACCTGTGTTCCTTAGATTTGTCCACCCTAAAATTTAAACTAACTTTAATCTTATTCTTTTGGACTTATCCTGGAAATAAGAGGAAATACAAAATATTGGGCCTACCTGACACCCTATCCTTACCACATTATCAGTTCATGTCCAGATCGTGCACTGTGGCACAACAAACAATGTTCTTAAGCCTTTGGATACCCAGGCCTTAACCCAGACACTAGGTTACCTTTAGAACTGTAACTGGGGAGAAAAAAAAAGACATCAGATATTTATCTCAAATTATATCAAACCAAGTATTTAATGCAGATCTGAACCAAGTCTGTCACACAGTAGAACTTTATGAGTCCTTCTTTATCCCTCAGGTCTGAGCTTGTCTACATCTAGTTATCTTTTTGCTCAGTCTTCTTAGTTATTGTGACTTTTCTCCACTCTTATTTGTAGCAATATATAACAATAAATAACAATATAGCAATAATATATACAACCCAACAAAACAGAGATGAAGAAGCCTCAGCAGAGCAGCAGCTGATGAAAACCCTCTATTCATTGACATTCATTTTTTAAGGCCATTTTCTGGTAAATAAACCTTTAAAAACTACTAGATTGAAACTTCCAACATGTGATAGCTCAAGTAGTATGCAAAAAAGCTAGATATAATACATCACTTTTCCTTGACTTCAAGCATATGCTGGGAAATGATGATAAAGCACATGGGAGGTGAAGGGATGACATTAGAAAACCCTCTAGTGTAATGCACAAGAGAAAATGTATCCTTTCAACTCCAAGGAATATATTAGAATAACTGTGAGTTTGTGTTTTGAAGCATACATTAAATGATTCCAGAACTATTAGAAAAATTATGGAGAGCAAAAAACTAAGTCAGAGATTTACATTGGGATACTGATTATTGAAATCTATTTAAGTCACATACTTTTAGTTCCATAAGACCTCAGGGGGTCCATGAATAAATTATAAACAAAAAAGTAGAAATACTGGATCTTCTCCAGGCTCTCTCACCCTTTCCTTCAGTACGGTCACATCTCTCTTGTACTGAGGAGGCCAGACATGGTCACAGTACTGCAGCCTCACTGTGGATCACCTCCCTCAACATGCTAGTAATGCTCTTCCTAATGCAGCCCAGGAAGCTGATGACCTTCTTTTGCTGCAAGGGCTCACTGATGTCTCATGTTCAACTTGTCCATCAGGACCTACAGTTCCTTCTCTACACAGCTACTTTACAGATGGGAGACTCCCAGCTTGCAATGGTACACGGGTTTATTCCTCTTCAGGTGCAGGACTTCACACTTTCCTTTTTCTTTAACTTCATGAGGTTTCTGTCTGCCCATTTCTGCAGCTTGTTGAAGTCCCTTTGAATGATAATGCAATGATCTAGTGTATCAGCCACTCCTCTCAGTATTGTATCATCTGCAAACTTGCTGAGGGTGCACCTTGGTCCATCATCCAGATCATTATTCAGTATGTTCAACAGTATAGGACTCAGTATCAATCTCTCTGATACACCACTAATAACTGACTCCAGCTGGATTTCGTGTCACTGATCACAACACTTGAACCCAGCAGTTCAGCCAATTTTCAATCCACCTCCCTGTTCACTTATCTAACCTGTACTTCATCAACTTGTCTATGAGGAAGCCATGGGAGACAGTATCAAAAGCCTTATTAAAATAAAGATAAAAAACATCCAGTGCTCTCCCCTGATCTGCCAAGCCAGTTACATCACTGTAGAGGACTATCAGGTCAAGCACATTTTCCCCTTTGGAAATCCATGCTGTCTACTCCCAAACACCCTCCTGCCCTTCATGTGCCTGGAAAGATTTTCCACAATTAGTTCTTCTGCTGCTTTCCCAGGGACTGAGGTGAGGCTGACCGGCCTTTTGTTTCCTGGATCTTCCCTCTTGCTCTTTTTGAAGATAGGAGTAACATTTGCTTTCTTCCAGTACTCAGGAACCTCCTCTGAGAGGTTCATCCTGACCTTGCAAAGATAATTCAAGAGAGGCCTTGCAGTGACATTGACCACCTCCTTCAGGGCGGTCAATCCTTCACGGGTGCAATCCATCAATCCATTGTGTATGTCTTGTTTATTTAAATGTTTCCAAACCTGATCCTCCTCCTCTTCCAAGGGGAAATCTTCATTTCTCCAGACTTTCCCTCTGGTCCCAGGAGCCTGGGATTCCTGAAGGCCGCTGTAACCAAAAAAGACCAAAGTGACAAAGGTATTGAATACCCCAGTCTTTTCTGTGTCCTTTCTCACCAGGTCCCCAGCCCCATTTAGCAGTGGGCTTACATTTTCTTTAGTCTTCCTTCTGCTGTTAATGTACTTGTAAATTGGCCTACAACATCCCAAATGCTAGCCCCAGGCAAGCAGCAAACCTCCTTATGAAATAGTTCTTCTTGGCAGACGGGAGACTCAGTCCTCTGCAGCAAGGAGTCTTCCACTACTACAGCCACTGCTTCCTCTTGGGGCTTCTGCATGGCTCAGGCTCAGCTGCCAGAGATGATCCATTTGACAGTGCTTCCAGCTTCTCATCAGCTGCCTGTGCTACACCTGGGCAACAGATGAACAATTTTACAAAGTGATAAAGCCCCCACAAAAGTTCTTCAGATGTACTGAAGGAAGTGAGTGAGGGAAAGCAGTTGATTAGGAGCTGCCATTCTACCATAGCAGTTGCTAGGTGGAAGCACTTCAGCCAGCATAAAGCCCAATTTAGCTTCTGCTGAGATACCAGGACTGAAGAAGTAGAGTTGACTTAGAACTATATTTGCACACAGCCATTCTAAAGTCTTTTGACCATAGCTAAAGAACAAAATGTACATCTCTTGCACCTTGGTGTTGAGCAAGCTCTTCTGAATGAAAACGGAGCACTGATTCATTAAAACCTAATCATACCCTGACACTCCTCAGACACTCAGTAAAGTCTGACAAACTCTGACCTTTGACATGACTGGCCTACTTATCAAATCACTTGCTGTGCCATTAATTTAGTGTTTAGCTGATGAGCGTGATGGAGAACCTAGCCCACACTGGCACTGTTATACTCAGGAAAAGATATATAGCTAGGGTAGGTTAAGCTCATCAAAGTAGCAACTGTGTTGATTCTCCATATTAAATACAGGATAGGATGGAGCAAAGAAATATAGGTGAGTTCTTCAACACAGGATGACATTTCCCCACTAAATGCAGTGGAGGTTCACTGCTACAAAAGTATTCATGTAATAGAAAAATACATAGCATAGAAAGTGATTGCCTTAGTGAAAGTATTTGAAAAGACCTTTGGTAAGTGGTTTTAAAATATTAAATCAAATAAATTCATTAGGAATTCCAGACATTCTGTAAAATGGCATTCCCTTTGTAGCACAAAACCTGTTGATAGGAAATATAAAGCTCAGCAGCCTGTGGATAGCCAGTTCCATTTTAAAGTTTTATGCAATTTGAGAGGCCATTCAAGGCTGTGGTATGTAAAATCTCATGTACTGACAAGTCTTAAGTTCACAGAACAAAACAAGGCAGACTCATTTAGCATCTAAGACAAGAGATACTAGGAAACTCATTTACAATCTAATAAGTCGTGATGAAATTAAAAATTCTACAGCAATAGAAGAGGGAAAGGCATGCCTAATGCATATTCATAATTAACATTCTACATATTGAACTGCATAATGTATACACTTTATTTGGAATTAGTAAGTTACCCAAAAGAATCACAGTTTGTGATCCACTTTAATGAAGAATGTTAATGTATTGCTTTAGAACTGTGAACATCTTCAGATCTCATCTTTACAGACTAACACAGACCATGTTTCATTTTGTAACATGCTGGTTCATAAAACCCCTTTTGCCAAGAGTTGCAAATGCTGCCACTATGTTTCTGCCTTTGACACTTTAAAGGTTGTTGTCAAAAACAATAAATTGTCCTTCTCCAAAGGCATATTTTTAAAGTTTAGTATGGAAGACACAGAATTGCCCTCACACAAATTTCTTTTGTGTATTTTTCAGGGAGGTTATGTACAGTATGGAATTCAGAAATGCCAGTAGTATTGTGGTCAAGCAACATCTAAATGTATTGACTTATGTAGTTAAAATAGAAAAAGTTATATTTAGATGTGAGTTCACATTATATTGGCAAATTATCTCTTTGCCCTTTCTCAACATCTGGTTCTAATTTGAATGTGACTGAATTTTGTTCACCCTAATAATTTTTTATAATTTGGATCCAGTTTCCTCTCACTTAATCAGTGTAATTGGTGAACATCAGTGGAGTAACTACTCTCTTATGGGTCTTAAAATACTTGATTTGAAGTGAAAGTTACATATTTTGAGTAATACAGACATGTTCTGAGAAAAAAGTTTTTTTGCAGTATTATAATTCTTTTTTTTTTTCTCTCCAAATGCATTGAAGATTCCTCCTTCTGGCAATTTTTCTTTCCCTGTTTACATCTACTTCACTGGGACTAAGAAAGTACGGGGACATGATTCAATGCGTCCTGTGCTGTAAAGGAAAAAGATGTGAAACTATGTAAATATGATACAGAAGGTGTATATGAGACTATTGAGGAGTGGAAAACATCACCCTAGATGGAGGACAGTGCAGATGATATTTTCAGTGCTGCATGCATTTAGTTTGGCATTCTGCTTGAGGTGGAAAACTTTTGTCTCTACTACAAATTTCAGTAGAAAGGAGGTTGTAGCAAGAATAATAAACATGAGAGAACCAAGACAGGATACCTCTTCATGGAACTATTTTACTCAATTTTTTGGAAGCTCAGTTAACTGCTACTGCTTTCCTTTCCAATGACTACTGTGAAGCAAATCAATAAATATAGTCATGACTATAGCATGGTGGTGTTTTGTTCAATATGTCTGAGTAGTGAAGTAGAACTACCAAACAACACCTTTTAAGAAAGAACTGCAGCTGTTCCTCCTTTCTCATGCTGAGATACTCTGACATTGTAGTCACTTCTGTGGCTTTACTGCCCTATCCTGTCCAGCAGCTTTGAGCAGTCATCCTTTGTGTTCTTTCTTTGAACTCTGAGTTGTAGTATCTTTTATGGATTAAGTTAATAGTGCAATTCATTTTTACACTGGTCTCATATTTCCCTGGTCTAATATTGCTGGAATTATATGACCTGGTCCACAACTCAGGTGAAATCCAGCTGTTGCTCATGAAACAGCTAACTACACATATGGCAGTATTGTTGCTTCCCAGTCAGGCATAGGGAGTGAGGGCCTTCCACTTTATTAATATCCTCTATTAGAGGATTCCAGCCTCTCAACTACATCAGCGGAAGACAAATTAGTTCTGATACATGGAACCTTGGCATTATTTCCCTCAGGAGAAGCATTCACCTTTTGTGCAATTTGGCACAGTTCCTAGCTTCCTATAAGCTACTTGCTTTCTTACTGATTGTCTTCCCACCTTGCCCCATCTTGCTCCTTGCTCTGCTTGAAAGACTGCCATCACTTCAGAGTTACTCTCACTTTGATGATAAATTTAGTGTAAGCTCCAGAGCCTCCAATCACCGAGACCTCTGTCCTTGTTCCCAACCCTGTTCCCTCATTTGTGTTGTAATACCTGTTTGAGAGGCCACATTGTAAACTATATCGCTGAAATGATTTGAATTAAAAATACCTCCCTCTT
>NW_008825049.1:44092-46546 GCF_000699105.1 Pygoscelis adeliae | reverse complement strand
TGCTAATTTGTTTTCACTGCTGAAGTCAGTATCCCAGGCTAGCTCTCCCTTACCATATCTGTTGCTCCCTCATACGCTCCCCATGTATGAGTTCTTTGAGGAATGATCCTTTTTCTAATTAGGGAATTTCTAATATTACCAACGATATCTTTGGATATGTCTGAGATATAAAACACACAGGTAACCAAATTTTGTATTACTGACTTTGGTAAAGAAAAAAAGCAGACCACTTCAAAGAATTCCATTCTATGTGTTATCATCAGATTATTCAAAATACTTATACTGGAATTACTATTTCACACTACTATTCCTAGCCAGTGTTTCAATCAAGAGTTATGAGTGTTTTACACATGGGCTTTTTCTGCAAGTAGAAGAAGAGAAGGCTTTATCCTCTTTATTTTCATGGCCTGCTCTTCATACACATTCTGCTCTTGCTTATAATTCTTTGATTTTTGTAGAAGTTTTGGGAAACTCAGCATTCCCATTTGCTTAAGTCCTTAATAATGCCTATTATCCTGTTCTTTTGTGCATCATTACGCTTTTCTTTATTGTAGGTTTCACTATTTTTGCCCAATGAATCTTGCATAATAAGCTGGATGATAACAAGAGATCATTATTTCCCAAAACTAAACATTACTTACAAAGTCATTTAAACACTTGACCTAATTGCTGCTAACAACATAGTTCTGTGCACAAAGACTGACTATTCATTACTTCACCCAAATTATTCTTCTGTGTGCTCTCCCATCTAAATTACATCCTGTCAAACACTGCATCCTTGTTTGATGGTTCATCTGAGCTTTAAGAGTAGGTCTATTATCAACACAAGCACAGTTTACACTTTTGCAGCTACAGTTTCAACTTGTATGACTATGTTGGTTCATACAAGCCGAGAATCCGGACATTCACTCTTGCTATTGATAAAATAGATGCAAAAAAAATTGCATTTTTAATATTGTTTCAAAAAGCAAATAAATGGCAAATACAGTACCTTAGCTAAGACTTTCTTATTCTGAATAAAAAAAGCAGCTATACATCAGAAGTGTATGTAATGGTAAGTACAAACTATAGATGCCTTTTGTTTCATTTCCTACATTACTATTCAGAATTTGGCTCTTGTGTAGAACTACTCCTTCAAAACTATCATTCTGTATTACTGATAGTGCTGGTCCCTGTTTTTGAGTTTTAGAATGAAAACAAACAAACGATATTGCTGGTGTCTATTTATGTATGTATGCTGTTTCAAAGAAAATTGTGAAGCATAACTGAATCCACCTTGGACCAATGCCATGTGAAATACTGTAAAAACAAAGTCAAGATAAATCCAGAGGCAGGAAAGCAGAGTGCAAAAAGATAAACTAAAATGATGTAATTGTCTGGCAAAGGGTTCTTTCCTAGAAGATCATTTTAGTGACAGAAAATGAAGTCAGAATTTTTGCCTACAAAATAAGTTGGCCTTTTGAGTCATTGAACTCTCCTATTTTGCATCCATCATTTTCTGAAAGTTTTAGGATCTATGTTTAAAGTAAACATAAAACCAGCTTTTAATTATTTTTTTAACCATTAATTCCAACTGTGTAAGTTTAAAATGAACAAAAGAAGAAGCTCTGAAAAACAGAACCTAATGTTACATTGTCAAGCATAAGTCAGTCGCAAATAGTACAGATCAAACACATTATGAATAAAGCTCCCATCTGTCTCCAGTATCAATCAGAAGTGTACAGACTGCAGAACCCAGATGCTAGAGCACAAAAGGAAATATACTAGAAACTTTGCTTTTGTAACAATAGCTATGACTATATCTTTTTAGAAAACAAATATCTACCTAAATACCCTAATCAGGAATCTAAGGAAACTATTTTTGTAACATATTATTTTACATATTATTTTATTATCTGAGAGTATGAGAGGGAGATAGATTGGTGGAGCTGCACCCTACCATCCCTGAGGCAAAGGCAGCAGATGGAGGCTCCACAAGAAGCAGAGGATCCCCTGCCTTCTTGCCACCAGGTAGAAAGAGGGGACCTAAGCGACGGGGGGGAATGGAAACAGGTCCCTGCTTGGGGTGCCAGGCGAACCCCCGCCCGGCCTCCCTCACCTTCCCGGTTGCCCTTACAGAACAGATATGGGCCCTGGAAGTTGAGGGCCAGGCAAACGAGGATGTAGACGAAGGTCCATCCAGGAGGTTGCCTAGGGTGAGGCAGTCAGCCCCACGCATTATGACTGCCTCTGCCAAGAAAAAAAGGAGGGTGATTGTCATAGGCGATTCCCTTCTGAGGGGAACAGAGGGCCCTATATGCCGACTGGACCCATCCCACAGGGAAGTCTGCTGCCTCCCTGGGGCCCGGGTCAGAGACATTACTAGGAAGCTCCCTGGTCTGGTACAGTATTCCAACTACTACCCACTGTTGGTTATACAGGCTGGCAGTGATGAGGTTGCAGAGAGAAGTCCTG
>NW_008825049.1:26790-41261 GCF_000699105.1 Pygoscelis adeliae | reverse complement strand
TCACTACAAGAAAGACATTGAGGTGCTGGAGCATGTCCAAAGAAGGGCAACAAAGCTGGTAAAGTGTCTAGAGAACAAGTCTTATGAGGAGCGGCTGAGGGAACTGGGGTTGTTTAGCCTGGAGAAAAGGAGGCTGAGGGGAGACCTCATCGCTCTCTACAACTGCCTGAAAGGAGGTTGTAATGAGGTGGGTGTCGGTCTCTTCTCCCAAGTAACAAGTGATAGGACAAGAGGAAATGGCCTCAAGTTGCACCAGGGGAGGTTTAGATTGGATATTAGGAAAAATTTCTTCACCGCAAGGGTTATCAAGCATTGGAGTTTAGTGGCGGACTTGGCACAGTGTTAGCTTAACAGTTGGACTCATTGATCTTAAAGGTCTTTTCCAACCTAAATGATTCTATGATTCTATGATTCTGTCTTCTTGCAGTAAGCCATTCCTTTAGTGGCACATTGACATCAGCAAAAATTTCAGCATTATGCTGTTCAGCTCTTGACCAACTCTAATGCACACATACTTAAAAGAAGCATGAAAAACTACTTCTACAGCAAGAAAACTGCTGTTATACAACAATTTACAGTATAATTACAATATGCCTTTTGGAATCCTGTTATTTCTTCATGACCAGATCATAAGACACTAGTTTATAATTCTGTGTTTATATGTCTAACATGCTGCTTGTTTGGTTAGATAGCTCATATTGATTTTTTTTTTTTTTTTTTTTTTTTTTTTTTTTTTTTCAAAAATACCCCAACAACCAAAGCCTATGAAAGCCATCCGAATTGCCATAAAAAATCTTTGTGGACATTTAAAGCAATTAATAGAAAATTAAATTGAAAGAAGCTGGTCAGTTCAAATACTAAGTTGTATGTCCTGTCTAATTATTGACTTTTCAAAGGTATTTAGAAAATTTCTTTCAGAAAACTTTATTCTTAAAGAGAAGAAAGTTCTCCTCACATCAACTCATTCTGATTTATAAAATGTTAATTGAGAACCTAAAGAAATCATGATAGGAGTCAAAAGTGCTCTGTAGAATCTGTTAGATTGGACATGAGGAAAAATTTCTTTCCTGAAAGAGTGGTTAAACATTGCAACAGGCTGCCCAGGGAAGTGGTTGAGTCACCATCCCTGGAAGTATTTAAAAGATGTGTAGATGAGGCGCTTAGGGACATGGTTTAGTGGGCATGGTGGTGTTGGGTTGACAGTTGGACTTGATGATCTTAGAGGTCTTTTCCAACCTTTCCAATCAATTCTATGATTCTATGATTCTTCCACCTCAAACTGGCTCAGAATAATATGAATTAGGACACAGGCTACCCAAACTGATGAATTAAACAAAATGCAAGGTTTCTGCTTTTCTAACATGAGATTTCATTTAAAAGACAAGTTGCTTTCCCATACTCACGCATAATTGCTTTAAATCTTTCCTGAGACCATATAAGTTAGGATTTTTATCATCTCCATTATGCAGTTCTTCTCTCTCACTTAGGACTGGGAGATTCTCATAACAGTAGTTTGCTAGTGTGGTGATTGTTGGATTTCTGAATATTCATTAACTTTATTTTAATAATTCATAGAAATTTGCAGTAAGCATCAGTTTTCATATTTGTTCTGTAGATTCAGTTGTAAATTAGGCCTCATGGAGTTGTTTGCCTTTGAATTTGCTGTTAGTTTTTCAGAACCTTTCTGAACCTATCTGAACCTATCTGAAATTGTGATAAAAGACACCTTTCCAGCAAACAGTTATACTTCCAGTTGCGATTTTGATACTAGGAAGAACTATTCCATTATGCTGCTGCTTTGGGTGTCCCAGAGTAGTAACATAAAAGTGAGGAGACACATTTCAACACAGAAATCAAAACCAGGGCTCACACTGGGAGAGTCGAAGGAAATAATATTCCCCTTGTAGGTCTTAACTGATTCATTTAAATATATGCTCTAGAAGGGAAAAATTGGTGCACTTAAGTATTCTTTGTTAAAGGAAGTTAAGAATGTGGCTGCATCCTCCAGACTCTGGAGCCCAGCCCACCGACATGGTCCCTCTGTCCCCCCAGTACCTCTACCCGGGTCTCAGCCCTCTGACCTACCCTATGGGTCCCTGACTCACCAGCTGGTCCAGCTCAGTGATTGCTGCAAACACACAGCACACACACTCGTCCCACAGGCACCCTGCAATTTGCTGGTGAATACACATGCACATGCAGTTTGGGGGAGATACAGACACATGCCCCACCCCCAGCAGCCAGCACCAGGCACATGGGCTGTGACCCGTGGTCCCGCTCCAGCTGCTGGTGCTGAGCTGTTACCCACCTCACTCATGCCAGTCCCCCGAGCAGCTGGTTTGGGGTTTGTCCTGGTGTGTTCTTTTTTATGGCTCGTTTAGCCAAATACCCTTAAGAGAGCAGACACTCTCCTTCCACATACCCTTATATTCTTAACTGAAGACTTGATCAAGTCTATTTACCTCTGACTCATTGGAAGAACTCATTTAGGAAACTTACACAAAATGTGTAGTCTGTAAAAGCAAATGCCTCCCCAAATAATACTTATTTCTGTAGAATCAAAAAACTTGTCAGGCAGTTTAGGTTAACAAGGTGCAGAAAGGCACGGAGGTAGAAATACATTCATTACTGTACTCCCTCAGATTAGTCTACATTAGTTTGGTACTTCCCAATTAAGTAGGAAGCATAGATGCCTGAAAAGAAAATAAAAAACTCCAATTTAAGCTGTAAGCCTGTTGTGCAGTGCTGCATATATTTGAGAAAGCCTTGACAAAAACTGTCCTATGTTTTGAAGGAGGAAATTTGAATGTCTCTCGTGCAGATTTGGGAGATGTTCATTTTTCCAACTTTTTTACCCTTTCCAGTTTCACAGCTGCTACACTTTGCATAGGATCTCAGATTTTTATTGATACTTAAAAATTTTTCTGCCTTTGAGCACTGAACTCTGTGACATTTTGGAATCTTTCCCCTAGTTTTGGATGGTAGCTTAAAGCCATAAATACAGATGTTATATAGGCTATAATTTTATAAATTTATTTTCTCTGTTAGAAAGTTTCGTCTTGGAATAATTTCAAAAAATGTGAGTTTCTAGGGTGCAATAGCTCACTTTTGGGACCATCTCTTAGAAAGTTATCAATACTCAGTAACTCGGTTCTCGGCATCTCACTGTAGATTCTGCCTCAGTGTGATGCTGGCTAGTCAGCTCTCTCCCAGCTAACTTCTCCACTTCCAGTCAGCTTGGGCCTTTCCAGGCATTCCTGACCAGCCATGACGCTCTGATGCACATTCTGATCTGGTGTTCTTCCCTAATAGTGTCAGCAAGGAATTATCTATCTTAAATTTCTTTACAAGCTTTGGTTTTCTGGCTGTACAAAATTCCACCAGTTGTCTTTTTCTAGCTCTTTTTCTATATAGTCCATTCAGGGGGTAGACCCAAAGAGCTCCCCATAAAAAAAATTATTGTTTGTGATGGGAGGGCAATATAGTGTCATTTCTCATTTGTATGACATTCTAAGCCTATCTGTTAACCATTGGACCCTTGAGGATGGAACAGGCTGTCTTGGTAGCTTGAAGTCAGGGTACAAATTAAGAAGATTGTGAAGAGTATGTTAAGACTGCTCTTGTTGGAATAATTCATCAGCATAGCCTCTCTCATCTGTGAACCCCAGTAATGCACAGTTGATTCTAGGTTTGCAGGAAAACTTTGGGGGATGGACTGACAAGCAGGGGGTCAGAAGTAAATGGGGGATTCAGAGCTGGTAATATGCACAGTCCCGATTATTTTTCATTCAGGTTTCCACCAGTACGAGAGTTCCTGAAGAATGAAAATGACTGATTTTGGACACTGAACCTTGTTAGAAACTGTGCATCTAAAAAGCCAGGCTGTTGCTCATCCCATCTTGTGAAAGAGGGCAAGAGTCTTAAAACTTCTGAATTCTCTGACTTTCATACCAGAAGCTCCAGAGAAGGAATGGGTTAATGAGTATGGACCTCGTGTTTTCGGTACACTCAGAAGTTACCTTTTTTTTTTTCTAATAGGAACTTTCAGTGAGTTTAAAACAAAAAATCTATTATGGGCATATCTAGGTACTGTCAATTTATCCCCAGCAAGCTCCTGGAAAGCTGCCTATCCAGCATTCTGATTATTATTATCTGGGATGACCACACATTGCCATCCATGGCAATGGAAAAGGTAAAAGGTTGGAAACACACTCCAGCCTCAGGTAGAGCATGATACATTCTGCACACTGAAATTTTAATCTCTTACTGCAAACCTTGGATTACACAAGACTGACACAAAACCACCAGAGAAAGTTGGAGCAAGCCCTGACTGACTTCGTATTTTAACTGGTAACTTTCCAAAAGGTAAGGGCAGGACAATGGGAGAATGAATGCACATAGCCTGTGTGACCCAGTCAAATAGCCAAACAGCAGTATGTCAGATTACCTCCTACCAAGGTGATAACTTAGCCTCATAAGCACTCTGAAAAATGTAGTTAAAAATCCAGCTATCATTCCTACTGCAGAGAGGTTTCTACTCCTAAGATACAACACAGCACACAGCTTTTTTTGGTATCTAGAAAACCAGAGCAATCATTGATGGTGAGTGCAAAGCAGATCAGGCTTCAAAGTAGATCCAACATTGGAGAAATGTTGGTGTGTGGTCCAGTTTCCATGTGACTTTTTCCATTGTTTTCACACAACTGTATCCGTGACTTTTTCCATTGTTTTCACACAACTGTATCCCTGTGTACATGTTAAAGATTTCATCTCTTCTATTGTGCCAAAGGTTGAATCAACTGCAAAGCAGTGTGAATTGAACAATAGAAACAGGGAGCTGGGGAGGGGTGGGGGTGGGTGGGGGTGGGGAACTGTTGCAGGCAAAACCTGCTGAGTTCATATATTTTAAACCAAATCAAGATCAAAGAGGTTTATTGATTTCTTAACGACATATAATCAGTGAACTATACTTTCCAGATCAATATCAGCCACAGGCTAACCACAGTATTAAACACTCAGAATGTTAATAAGCACCTACCAATTTCCAAACACTCTTCTATGGATGATGCTAAAAATCTGTAATCATATACAAATACACAGTGTTAAATGCCTGCCTCTCTCGCTCCTGCCCATGTGTTAGCCCATCCCTGCTCCTGGCAGTGCAGGTTCCCCTTCCGGCACGCCCTCTGTGGGAGACGTGGGTACACCATCTACTCCTGCTGCTCCCCATACCCCACTGACCCACACGCTGGTGACAAAGTCACCCAGGAGTCACAGATGCACACAGGTGGGTCCCTGTGAGCTGCCCCTGTACTGTCACCCCATGAGCAAGGTCCTGCCTGCTTACAGTGTCCAGCAGATATAGCAAAGCTATAGTGGGATGACTTTTGGTGGTGTCAAACCACATTTTGACTGTTGCTGTTTCCACTCCAAGATCACTCTTTCACCGCTATAAATTTTCATGCTATTTTTATTCCTCTTCTCCACCTGTTTCAGAAGTTTCTTGGTTGTAGCCCTATAACTGTAACTATACCTAATGTGACAGTATTTGTATTTTCTGATTGTAAAACTATTCAAACTATATACACTAAATGCTGCTACAGCCTTGTCTCCCCATATGTGACTTCTCCCTGAGAAATGCTGAAGCAGAGAAGGGAGGAATGTTCAAAGGTGCCGTCAATACATATCTGTTAGCAAGCTCCAGCTATCTTTGCTCTGACTCAGAGAGAGAAGAACAAGGCATTCAAACTAAGTCACAGATGTGTGTAAATGGTGGCAAACATGATCCCACTTTCCCCACACTCCGCAGTCAATGAAAGTCGTGATACCTGTTAGGTAGCACTGAGCTGAAGGATTTACTAGAAAGATTTTTAGCTCAAGCTCAATAAAATTCCAACAGCTCAGCTTCCATAGAAAGCTTCTGTCTGCCTACAAAACACCAAGTACACATAATTTATACACCTCAAAATGTAGCTTTTATTTTCTAAAGCAGGAATCACTAAAATTAGCATCTAACAGAAAATTAACACAATTGTATATTGAACAAGGGACTATTTATAACTTTTCCTACATCACCTTGTAAAAGCACTTTACCTCAGCTAGACATCTCTGGACAATATATTATGTAAATACAATCTCTGTATTTGTCTGTCTCCTCTTATCCTATTTGAAGCTGTCATCTACTTAGTGCAAAATGTAAGTCTAAGTACTGTAACTCTCAATGCCTTTATTGATGTGTAGTTCCTGTTTCATAGATACTTATAAAACTGCAGGGTTTCAAACCCAAAGCATTTTATGCTAAGTAGTTTTAAGATTAAATCATTTAAAGATTTTTTTTTCCCCACAGATTAATACAAAAATTTATGTACCACTTAAAGCCTCATTTCAAGACAAAAGCAATAGAATGAATCCAGTGTGGAGACACAACAGCATTCTTCTGATTTTTCACTGATTAATTAACATACATACTTTGTAAATACATCTTTATCATCATTACATTTTAGTGCTATTACAATAGTAAACATACTGTGCAGTCTGATACTGCAGAATGGAGTACCCTGAAGCACACTGTTTTGTCCATGGAAATAAAAAATACACATTTGAATAGTGTTTTATCAATAATATTAAAAATATTTTTTGCCAACTGTTTGATGTATCAGGATGAAGGATTAATTGGGAAATGGAATGGTGGAATAGTATGAAGTGCAAATGAAAGGTGCAATTAAAACTAATTAATTTGTCCTGGCCATGCGGAAGATACTACATACTTGTGGAGAGTGTCCCATATGATCAGTACCTCCCTTTCCCTAAGAATAAATTAATCATTTAAATTAAAAAGAAATTCAAGAGATTGATTATGAAGTATTTAATTTGGGGAAAAGCATATATATTATAAACTTACCTGAATTCTTGATCAGTGAATATCTTCCCCAATAGCCAAAACTTACTGGAAGCATATTAAAAAAAATGCTGTCCTTACAAGCACTTCCCAAGGTGAAATTCTGGAGAGAGGGAAAAGGAATAAAAAAAAAAAATCTTGAATAAAAGAAGGCTTTTTTTTTAAGAGGAAATGGTTTAATAAGATTGTGGTACAAGCAGTTGCTGGAGCAATTCTGTTAGGTAG
Organism: Pygoscelis adeliae; assembly: GCF_000699105.1. NCBI lineage: Eukaryota > Metazoa > Chordata > Aves > Sphenisciformes > Spheniscidae > Pygoscelis > Pygoscelis adeliae. The sequence continues at coordinate 34,138 of NW_008825049.1, read as the reverse complement.
CCTGACGCTGACATCTATTGGCAGAATTCTGAGGGAGAAATTTTGTGTCAGACTGGATTGAAATGAGTGAAAAGAGAGATAAACTTCAAGGTTTCAACCTTCTGGAGATATGTATCAGTCTGATCCAATTAAGTCACTTTACAGCAGCTAAGAATCTGATTTGTAATCCCTAAAAACATAAAGGATAATCATTCAAATTCGTACAAGCTTTCATAGTCTTATGCATTTATGCATGTTCCAAATGTACATGAAGTACTGCAGGACTACAAAAACCATTTCAAGCTATGCAGTTTTAAAATCATGCAAATAAAAAGGAAACAAGTCTAAATCTAATCATCACATTTACTTTGGATGCTGTATTTACTGTCAAAGCATGTTCAAATTTTCATCTGTAAGGAAATTATGATAACCACATCTGCCATTTTTATGTGCCTTCCCCATACTATTCCATCAAACTGTCCATGAAAAGTTGACTTTTCACTAAAGTATAAAAGCTCAAAATTTCCTGTTCCAAAGATCAATTTTTTCTGTTGTTGTGGTTTAACCCCGGTAGGCAGCTAAGCTCTACACAGCTGCTCACTCACTCCCCCTCAGGGGGATGGGGGAGACAATCAGAAGGGTAAAACTGAGAAAACACATGAGTTGAGATAAATACAGTTTAATAAGTAAAGCAAAAGCTGTGTGCGCAAGCAAAGCAAAATAAGGAATTAATTCACTACTTGCCAATGGCAGGCAGATGTTTAGCCATCCCCAGGAAGGCAGGGCTCCATCACGTGTAATGGTTACTTGGTAAGACAAACACCATAACTCTGAATGTCTCACCCTTCCTCCTTCTTTCCTCAGTTTTTATTGCTGAGCATGTTGTCATATGGCATGGAATATCTCTTTGGTTAGTTTGTGTCATTTACCTGGTTGTGTCCCCTCCCAACTTCATGCACACCTACAGCCTATTCACTGGGGGGCCAGAGTGAGAAACAGAGAAGGCCTTGATGCTGCAGACACCATTCAGCAATAGCTAAAAAATTAGTGCATTACCAGTATTGTTGTGGTGACACATCTAAAACACAGCAATATATAAACTGCTATGAAGACAATTAACTCCATCCTAGCCAGACCCAGTACATCTGTAGAAAACCAGTAAGTTCATTATGCACAGAAACATCTTTTTGTCAAATCTCATAAAAAAATAACTTTACTGGAAACAATTGTAGTCAGTTCCATCTATCTGTAGCTCAATATTTACAGGAAGAGGTAATATCTTTTATTAGATCAACTGTTATATCTGGAAAACTTAGACATGCTTTTGAAAACACATGCATGAAAGCATAGGAAGATGTAACCAACCACCCATGAATCCTTGCAAGTATTTGGAAGAATTTTTAGAAGTCCTCGCCCCCTCAAGTTCAAATTGTTATTACGTCACTTGTTAGTTATAGTTGTTGGATTTTGTTTTACATAGCTGCTCTTTTGATTTACAAGTGATTCAATATTCAGTAAGACCTCTCAAAAACACTCCTCTTACCAATAGAGTTTGTTCTGCTAAAGGAACACCTTACTTGACTCCTTACATACATAAAGTCTTTAGATCCAGAGTATCAGGGAACTAATCTGATGAGTTGTATAACACAAAAGCTTGTCTTTTATTTTGATACTTAGTTCTAATTAGGTGCATTAAATTAGCTAAATTACTGTCTTCTGATTTTGTTTAGTTTGAGAGAGGTTAAAATATATAATTACATTATATTACATTTATAAGTATACACACGTTTTGACTTTCAGGGTTTATTCCACAAAACACATCTTGATTTGGTTTTGAGCCAATAGAAAGAATTATTTGAAGAAAAATGACATCTCACCCAAAGAATCTAAAAAAAAAAAAGATTTCCAACTTCCAATAGTAGTAGACTATCAATAACATGGCTTTTGCATGCCCTTATACTCAACTACTTGTGACTTACAAAAAGCAAACAGATCTTCCCCCCCCCCTTTTCATTCCCATTTGCTCTGCCTGCCTTAATTAACTACTGTTTTGACAACTGTTCCCTCTCCTTTCCAAATTCCTTTCCACTTATATCATCAAAAAGCTCTAACTATGAAAATGCATAAAATCATCTTCCTCTCCTTGATGGTTCATTCACTCGTACATTTATGCATTGCTCTGATATCCGTCCTAGGTTCCTCTGCCTGTTTTACATGGTATTCAAATGCCTGTTTAATGATCTTTAAGCTTCTGTGTAACTTTCTGCCACAGATACAAATGTTTCCTATAACACCATCCATCTTGCCTCCAACACTACTTTTCCCTGCTAATTTTCTTTTCGAAATCATCCATTTTTAACTCAAGTCCTTTAGACCTGGCTGGACGGCCGGGCCCAGAGAGTTGTGGTAAATGGAGTTCAATCCAGTTGGTGGCCGGTCACGAGCGGTGTTCCCCAGGGCTCAGTATTGGGGCCAGTTCTGTTTAATATCTTTATCAATGATCTGGATGAGGGGATCGAGTGCACCCTCAGTAAGTTTGCAGACGACACCAAGTTGGGCGGCAGTGTTGATCTGCTCGAGGGTAGGAAGGCTCTGCAGAGGGACCTGGACAGGCTGGATCGATGGGCCCAGGCCAACTGCATGAGATTCAACAAGGCCAAGTGCCGGGTCCTGCACTTCGGCCACAACAACCCCATGCAGTGCTACAGGCTTGGGGAAGAGTGGCTGGAAAGCTGCCTGGCGGAAAAGGACCTGGGGGTGTTGGTCGACAGCCGGCTGAACATGAGCCGACAGTGTGCCCAGGCGGCCAAGAAGGCCAACAGCATCCTGGCCTGTATCAGAAATAGTGTGGCCAGCAGGAGCAGGGAAGTGATAGTGCCCCTGTACTCAGCACTGGTGCGGCCGCACCTCGAATACTGTGTTCAGTTTTGGGCCCCTCACTACAAGAAGGATGTTGAGATGTTGGAACGTGTCCAGAGAAGGGCAACGAGGCTGGTGAGGGGTCTGGAGAACAAGCCTTATGAGGAGCGGCTGAGGGAGCTGGGGTTGTTTAGCCTGGAGAAAAGGAGGCTGAGGGGAGACCTCATTGCTCTCTACAACTACCTGAAAGGAGGTTGTAGCGAGGTGGGTGTCGGTCTCTTCTCCCAAGTAACTGGCGAAAGGACGAGAGGAAATGGCCTCAAGTTGCGCCAGGGGAGGTTTAGATTGGATGTAAGGAAAAATTTCTTTACTGAAAGAGTAGTTAAACATTGGAACAGGCTGCCCAGGGAAGTGGTTGAGTCACCATCCCTGGAAGTATTTAAAAGACGGGTAGATGAGGCGCTTAGGGACATGGTTTAGTGGGCATGGTGTTGTTGGGTTGATGGTTGGACTCGATGATCTTGGAGGTCTCTTCCAACCTTTAATGATTCTATGATTCTATGATTCTATGATTCTATGACCTGTGCTTGTAAAAGTTCTTTCTGTTTTTATGCCAGAGCCCTTTTACGCCCTTGTCCAAATGTCATTTGTTTGCCTAACATCCATAGGAGATTATCATCTCGAGATCTAGATTAATTTGTCTTCATTATGAAAGTAAAATAAATTAAGTAGCATGAAATAAGATCCTATGGAAGTCAAGGCAACTTACAGTTTTCAAAAAGAACAGAAGAATAAACTGAAGTCTGATACAAGGACAATCCTGCATTTTTGCTATTTCAAACAGCAACTAAAGTGTACTTTAGAGACTTCTGTTTCTTCACAGCATTTCAGTTCCATTTTTACTTTCTACAGTTAAGACTACTACAATTTTTTTCTTAAGGAAAATAAATCTTTTCAGAAGTAAATCATAATGTGTACTACATACTTCTACAGGGAATAAGCAGAAGTTCTACATCATGCACACTCTTTGCCCAGATTATCTGAGTGTGTGCACCCTGGAGAAGTCTGGAGATACTTTTCTACTAGTCCTTTACAAAGACAGGGAAACAAGGACACTTGAACATTGGATTTCCCTTTCGTTCACTGCCTAGCATAACTTGCCTTCCTACAGGGCACTCCAAGGCAGTACCCAAGAAAAGACTGCTGGGGGTATTACGGCCATAATGCCTCCCTTTTATATCTCCTGGAGTTAATGCAATTTATACTTGTCTCTAAGCGCAAACTCACAGTATAGTCCTACATGTGCACTGTATAGTTTCTGTGGAAGTATGAAGCTGTGTGAAGTGTGATACTATATAAATAACATTTTATTAACCCAGAACATGAGCTGTACCTACAGCCCACTAGCCAGTACTAAATAAGAATATTCAAGGTTAGATATTTTCTTGAGAATTGTCTACAATTCTTTTGTAATATAAGTTTGTGTTTGTAAAGTACTTGGAAATCCCGCATTTCTATATGAGAAGCCAAGAACATCATTAAATATTTTGACAGAGTGTGTTTGAAATTAAAACATTTTACGTGGAGGGCATGTCTTGTTTGGCTAGAAAAAAAGAGTTCACTTCCCCATGCAAAACAAATCTGTGGCATACTGAAGACACACAAAATTGTATATATAGAAAAAAAAAAGTTTTTGTGATATGACTTTGCAATTCTCATTCAGTGCAGTGCTACTAGAAGGTGATCATTTAAATAGTATTTTCATAAAATGCATTTTCATCCAATAAGACAGGTGGTGCCAGATTTCTAACATGCCAGCAATAAGTTGATCATCTTGGCTTCTCCTGGATGAAGAAAGACAGCAAAGGTCTCTGTTCACTTGGATTATTTGGATCAATTGCTGAGGTGGTGGTATACAAAAGAAAAGTATCCAAGCAAGCCAACAAACTTGATCCAAGCTTGTATCGAAGCAAGTATCCAACAAGCTAATTAATCTGTATTAATAGTAAGATCAATTAATTTCCTTTTCAAATTTCAATAAAACATGAATTTATTTCCAGAAATGATTAAATTCCAAATGAAGCAAGCATGTGTAAGAGAAGTTTCATATCACTGACTATTTTTATGGGAAAGGATGATTGCACTTAGGTGCCCCTGTAAACTTGCGACAGTTGTATGGGATAATATAACCATATTACTCACTGATAATTGTATTATCTTCTTTAAGATAATCACTGGCTGCCAAGAACAGTATCAAAAAATAGATTACATTTCTGGATATCAGAAATACAACCAGATTACACATACTAAGCAGTCACTGTATAACATATTACGCAATGGTGGAATTCTCTGATGTCTGCTTTGGGTGTTTTTGTGAACTGTGATCAGATTCCCATTCAAGTTCTTGGACAGCTGGTATCTATTTCATTAAACCATCATCACAAATAACTTTTGGCTGGCAATCAAACAAGGTGTCGTGGTTTAACCCAGCTGGCAACTAAGCATCACACAACTGCTCACTCGCTCCCCCATCACCAGGATGGGGAAAAGAATCAGAAGAGTAAAACTGAGAAAACTCGTGGGTTGAGATAAAGACAGTTTAATACGTAAAGCAAAAGCCACGCATGCAAGCAAAGCAAAACAAGGAATTCATCCACTACTTTCCATTGGCAGGCACGTGTTCAGCCATCTCCAGGTAAACAGGGCTCCATCATGCATAACGGTTACTTGGAAAGACAAAACACTATAACTCCGAATGTCCCCCCCTTCCTTCTTCTTCCCCCAGCTTTTATTGCTGAGCATGATGTCATATGGTATGGAATATCCCTTTGGTTAGTGGGGGTCAGCTGTCCTGTCTGTGTCCCCTCACAACTTCTTGTGCATCCCCAGCCTACTCATTGGCAGGGCAGTGTGAGAAGCAGAAAAGGCCTTGACTCAGTGTAAGCACTGCTCAGCAGTAACTGAAACATCATTGTATTATCAACACTGTTTTTAGCACAAATCCAAAACATAGCCCCATATTAGCTACTGTGAAGAAAATTAACTTTATCCCAGCAAAAAACAGCACACAAGGTCAAGGCCTGAATGGGCCATGGAGCTTTAACTAACCTCTTTGCACTAGAGACGTTCCTCCAAATACAAGCTGAAGGATGTTGCATGCTGGCAGTTTAAATAGGGAAGTGCACACTACGCTTCCCCTGCTGTCTTGTGAGCAGGTAAGATAACTTAACTTAGTCGAGCTGTCAATCAAGCACCACCATCCAGTGATAAGAACCCCATAAAATACAAGAGGAATCTGATTACATACACCTAGTTACTCTGTGTGCTATACAGAAAGCTCATGGTTATTAGCATCCTTCCATGGCTGTCATGATTATTTGCTAAGCAATTAATTTCATTTCACAATGGAATAGCATTAATGATGCTTGAAAGGTTTAAAGCTATGGAAAGCCATATGATGAAAAAGAAACTAAAATGCAGTGAGAAGCAATAATCCCCAAATATCCTTAAGGAACGTCTTTGGCTAGTCAGGCATACAGTTGGGAACCTTTTTAAATTCCAGTAGTTAGGACTAAATACTTTAAGAATTTATATACATTGACAGACTCCAAGGAACAGTTATATCTGTAGCATTCAGATATCATGCAATTAGGTAGAATTATTATTTTTTTTCAAGACAACCATCACACTATTTGGATCTTTTAATTTTTAATTTTATCATCAGATGCTTATAAGAAATAGGCACAGAACTTACAATCTTTCCTCACCTGAAGAGTTTCTGTTGCCTTCGTCAGGCGTGGCGACCTGGTTCAGGAACGGCACGGTGACCGACCCTGAGCCGCTCGGGCCATCAGCTCACAGACACCAATGTGGTGGACGGCAAATGGCGTTTATTGATAGGTAACACGGCATTATATACCTTGGGTTTATGACGCCACTTCCGTCTGCTTACATCACAAACTAAACGCTATTGGCTACCAGGAGAGGGACCCTATCTTTCCGTACAGCACGATATCTTCCGGCCGCCAGATCCTAACTTCAGTCTACATTTCCCCCCTCCCTATGTGTAATTAAACTAGCTAAATGTAACAATGTGAAGAGTATATATATATCACAATCCTGGATAAAAAAGCATGCTAAATATATCGTGTACATAACCTATGCTGTAGAACATTGAAGAATATATACCATGAACTTGGATAGAAAACATAAGGCACGCTAAGCAAGACGTAACTGGGGTATAATAGAAAATAACAGGGTATAATTGGAAATAGGTAAAAAATCCTGAGCAAAAACATTCTTAAAGCAATTGTTGGCGTTCTATCAACATGATGTTAACTGTTTCTAGCCGGCTCTTAACAAACGACACGAGCCTATTCAATATACAGGGTCCAAAGATCAATACTATTATGATTGTTACAATTGGCCCTATCAGGGTAGATATCAGGGTGGCAAGCCATGGTGAATGGTTAAACCATGATGCAAACCAACTTTGTTGCGCCTCTCGTTC
>NW_008825049.1:6185-25238 GCF_000699105.1 Pygoscelis adeliae | reverse complement strand
AGGGGAGGGGAGGGGAGAAACTCATTCAAGAGAAACTCAAGAGAAACTCAATAAAATAAGAGACTCTTTCAACACCAAAGTATTTTTTAAAAAATCACCAAACTAAGTCAATTAGTACTATCCATGCCATTCATATTAATTAAAAAATGCTTATCACCAGATTATATTACTTGTTTGCACCATCTTTACTTCATTAGTGCTAATTGGAAATAATTACAACTGATATGTGAAATATTTAATTAAAAGATATATCTGCTTCTATTGTCATGTTTCTGGACTGTTGAGTGCAACATTGTCAGGACTACACTGCTATCTCTGGACCTTCTGTAAGACTTAACACTCTCTGTCTCTTCTTATTATGAGCCAGAGTCTTTTCAATCAGGAAGAAATCTGAATCTTAGCCTTTACCTTCCCTTCAAGAAATCAATACTCTGAGAGAAGAACTGATGTGTTTCTACCCCTGTTCCTGGGGAATTGAGATACAGACAGTTGCTCAGGCATCCCTCTCTCCCTCCAGTAGTCTCCTTCTCTTCCATTTGAAGTCTTCGACCTGGTTCAACCAAATTTGACAGAACAGAAGACGTCATTTCTTTCCTCCAGTTTTCATGAAACTTCATGTTTGGGTAGAAGAAAGGGATGTACATCAGCGTCCTCCCTCCTGAGGGCTCTTCCACTTGGGCTGAGTGCACATGCACTCCTTGAGCATGGCTCATACCCAGGGACAGCAATCACATGCAGAAGGCTCTTGCCCACACTGCCTTGGCAAAAATGGATTACCAGTTTTACTTTGCCAAACACTAGTATTTCTAAGACAGATTGGAAATATTCACAAGTATTTTAATAAAAATATTGTTTCTTGGTTGCACAGCCCAGGAGAGCCAGTGTAACCAAGGAGAAAGGCATTTTGGAAGTCTCCACTGAGCCTGGCACCCTGGCAGCTAATGCCTGCAGACCTCTGAATCACAAAACTTTCAAGATTCATAACAGCCACACCCGAACCTGTTGCCTTCGTCAGGCGTGGTGACCTGGTTCAGGAGCGGCACGGTGACCGACCCTGAGCCGCTCGGGCCATCAGCTCACAGACACCAATGTGGTGGACGGCAAATGGCGTTTATTGATAGGTAACACGGCATTATATACCTTGGGTTTATGACGCCACTTCCGTCTGCTTACATCACAAACTAAACGCTATTGGCTACCAGGAGAGGGACCCTATCTTTCCGTACAGCACGATATCTTCCGGCCGCCAGATCCTAACTTCCGTCTACAAGTTTCAGAGAATTTAATGGGACTATTCTTATGAGCAAGGTCTCTACTCAGATAGTCAACAGCTGGTGGGATTATTCTATATGAATATTAATCACCAAAGTAGTACCAACAGTGAGTACTAGAAGAAGTGTACTTCTGCTAGTTAATGCACCAAATGCACTGGTGTTTTCTACATTATGGTAGGGAAACTCAGGAGAAGCATACTCCTTTATTTAATTGGAACATAAATATATTAATTGCTTTCTAAGGGCTACTACCAAGCCATTTTGCCCTAAAGGAACAAATGTTTTGATCATTGGAACTGTTAGCTATACATCTACAACTTTGTATGGTATGTTATGGAATATCTAATGACTGTCTAATGCAGTAGACTGTCTCATCAAATGCAGACTGAAATGATGTAGTTTTGAAATACGGAAGTTATTAAAGTTCTAATATACTCTTTATCTGCAAATGTGAAATTTGTTGTATAAAAGTTGTGTTTCATTTTTCGAGAAGAAATAATAATGTTTTGATATGTTAGTAGAAGGCATGAGGTGCTGTTAAACAAGAGGAATTACAGCACATCTTCAAAAACATCAAACTCATTCATTTATAATTAGAATTCCTAAAATGGGAGAACAATACTATCATCAGGATTAGACACAAGGAGTAAATATTGAGATAAATGAATGTGATACCAAAATACTAAGGAGACATACAGTTTTCTTTGTCGAAGTGAAGTAACTAAATGTTCTGCAGACTGGACATTCCATAGATAAAAGACATCCTTGAAGCTCTGTGTACAGGGGTGGAATGGATAAGGAAGTTATGCTGAAATCAGCTACTGCAACTACGTGAAAAAAATGAGTTCAATTAGAGGACACAGTGAGGAAGACTATCGACGACCACCAGAAGACCCTGGAAGACCACCAATGAATATAAGAGCGCATGCGTTAAAGACTTTTGCATATGTTAATGAGTTCCAAGAAATAGCATGAATATGCTAATCATTTCTCAGAAATCTAATGAATATGTATATTCTGATTGTACATAACTCCCATAGTTGAGCAGCCTGGCGGGCACACTAGGAGGAGTGATCCCCTGTGCGCCTGGCACCGCAATAAAGAATGCCTGCTTTCTAAAACTCCAAATTGAGTCTTAGAGAGTTTTTAATCTGCCGACTTACAGTAACAAATGGAAAAATAGAAGGACTTTGTGATAAGTGGTATATTGTTTGTTCACCAAACTTGATGAGACAATTGCCTTTTGTGGTATAAGCTAAGGAAACTGGCTATGAGAGTTTGGACTTTGCCTAAGGTAATGAAACATGACAACTCAGAATATTTGTAAAGGAATTTACAAATTTTAGAGAAATGGGGGAAATGAAAGGGTTAAATCCCTGACAATCCCTGACTAAAACCTTGCTGTGATTTTTCTTAGCTTCACTTGCATAGTTTTAGTGATTTAGTAGAGAGATGTAAATTCTTACCTGACCAGAATTTACAGGCCTTGAGCTAGCTCATTAGGCCTCCCATCACTGACAATAGGAACTCAGGACGACTGTGTCAAGATAAGTGCTAAAAAACTAGTTAAACTGACCCCCTTGTAACATTCCAGAGTCAAAGGACTGATAAGCTAATTCAGTGACTATATATGGACAAAGGAAGCCCAAAGTTCAACCAGAGGACAGAGTGAGGAAGACTATGGATGACCACCGGAGGGTGAAAAGACCCTAACCCTAATTTTACTACGCATGCTTGGGAGCTCATCACCATAAGACTACCCTTTCCAGAAAATCTGATGAATATGCATGATTTAACTGTACATAACCTGATGTGCTTTGCCAACCCGTGTGTGCCGTCGGTGGAGCAGAGGCTCCCGGGCCACCCAGCGCTGTTTTGCTTATTGCCATTTCTTGCTAATTAATAAATTGATCATACACTCAAACCAGTCTCACCGTGATTTGTGAGAGTTACACATAACAGACTTCTTGCTATATTCGCTATCATTTCCTTGTAACTGCACTGACTTTGCTGGCATTACTATTGTAAATCAGGAGGAAAGCTGTATCAGACCTTTATCTATTTTGCTACCTGACAGAAAAGTCAATGCTTATTTTGAACTGCTCCTCAGTCTTTGTCACTTTTCAACAAAAACTTAAGTTGTTTAACCTAAGCAAAATATCTTCCTAAAAACAGCAGGATATGGATATCAATTGCTGCATTAATATCACCTTTGATAAGTTATTCTCACATCTCCCCCTGCACTATAAAAAAAAGCTCATCAGAATTCATAAACGTATAAACATTTTCTAGACTTTGTCCATAAATTTTCTACAATACATTCAGCTTTGGAAAATTATGTGTCCACATGTAACTTTTTATCATGCAGTTTCTCTTTTTAACTTTGTGCTAGCAACACAATGATAATGCTTTAATTCAAATTAGTTAAAACTGTAATTCACCAAAAGTAGTGCCTCACATAAGTCATAAAGCAAAACTCTACCAAGACACTTTAAACATCTACATGTGATTCAGGTCACTTTAAGTTAAGCTACTACATATTTGCACAGCTAAAAGGAAGAGAGATGGCCCTGGGTGTGACTCAGAACTCATCTATGCAAAAGCATTAACTTGAGTCAAGAGGTTTTATTCAAAGCCCAACTCCATACTGCCTGAATGTTAGTTCTTTGTATTAGATGGGTCTAGTTTAACTGGTTCTTCAGACAGGTAAGTGGGACTGGTCAGGTGAGTGCTGATAGTAGAAGAGATCAGGGGACAATTGGTTTGAGCCTTTTGGTTCTAATAATGCAAGCCTAACTACTAAAGGTAGTAAGATATAGCCTAAGGGCATCCCGTCTGGCTGTCTAAAGACTATGTGAATCATAACAGCTAAACTGAAGGATTTGATTGTAAATGGAAATTGTATGTCAGAACATTTGTGTGTATCCCAGCTGGTAGGTCAGTTTCAGCGGTAAAAACTCATCAGCTTCACCTAAATTTAATGGACCACTACAGCAGATGTTAACTGACATAATTCAATGGTTATGGGAGGTCCATGGATTCATTCTTAGCAAGGATTTGGTTCAGTATTTTAATTTAAAAAATAAAATCACTTTTCATGTCCTTCTGTTCCCCAGTTCCTAAATAGATACACACTTACACAACAATTCATGCTCCAAAGAGAGTTGATAAGTATTGGCAGGTTTAAAGCTCACTTTGCCTCCTGAAAGGCTGATTAAAGGCAGTGATGCTGCAAGCTTTTTCATGCAGTATTAGAGATACATTTTCAACAGAGCTTAAGTTTCTGGGGATCTAGCTGAAGGAACTCCTCTGATTAGGTTATCATTACTTATGATAAATTTATTTGGGTAAACTTTGATGCCCATTACTGACCTTACTTTCTATTTAAAAACCATGTAGTAAAACTATATCCATAAATAGCAATGAGACAGTCTAGAAATTAAAGATCTATATAGAAAAATATAGTTTAGGTGCACGTATAAATATTTAATTGGCACATCTTTAAAGTAAATCATTAACTTTCAAAAAAATACTGAAATATACCTTTCTAGTCATATACTTTTCCATTTACTAATTTTGTTTTTCAAAACAACATGTATGGAAGGTGATAGAATACACTATTATATTAAGAAAGAAATTAATGGCTGTTACTTGTAAGGGGTTGTTCTGTACGGATTAAATGCTCCAGATTACAGAAAGCCCACACTACACTTTTAAGTGTTACCATAATGACTTACACACATTATTTCTGTCATTTTCTTGGTCAGTAAAGACAAACAACATTTTATTTCCTTTCTCTCCCCCAAAAAGAGGAAAAAAGACAAAAACTCTTTTGATTATATATTTACTACCATATATGGTCAAAAAGCATTCAGTGATGATAGTTTCATATTTACATCATTGCTAGTGAGAAGGCAATGCTTTTAAGAAAGTACTGTGATCCATCTTCTGAATGCATCACAAGTTTATGTATTACCTACTTGAGCAATTTGTCATTTTTCATTATTTAATTTCATGTGTTATATTCTTAATATTCTAATTTCATTTGCTCTCTCTTTTTTTTCAAATACTTAGGACACTTTTGCAACTCTATTTATTTTGCAACTTGGTCTTTTCCAAGAAATAAGATTTATTTTGCTTATGTAAATAGACATAGGTGCATCCTCCCTAATTCATCATGAGGTTTGGGTTTCTAAAACTCTTACGATATATATATGTGATTCTGCAAATATTTTGTTTACACTAGTACATTAACAAGATTAGCCTGACAAAATATTATTGTGGTCAGAGAGTACACAAGGCAGAGGAGACCCTTCCATGGCAATCGTAGCTGGGAACCTAGTTTCACAGACAGATGCATCAGTAAAGCTCCATTGTAACTGGAACATAGGACTTCAGGACATGTTTAGACTGAAAATCCACAGTCATGGCAACCATACAATGGATGTCTATCATTAGGAGAGGTGACAGAACATCCACTCCATTTGCCGGAAAATACCAATGTCCAAAACTTCAATACATCATTGAAGGAGAGCAAGTACTGTCATGTCACGAGTAACGTGTTTGCTAGATTGCGATTATAAGAAAAAATTCCTGTTTTAAAAAAAAAAACATTATGGAAATGGTATTTTCCGACTAGGAACTCACTCAGATTTACTCAATGGACCTTAACATTTTAGTGAAAGACAATTTCTTTCTGTGACATGTTTGCAACAAAGGAGAAATGTCGATTTTTTTAGATTTTTATTTAAAGAGAAAACCCTTGGGAGTGACAATCACGCATACCATAGCTATAAATATAATAAATACTGCCAGTATGTTTGTCACTATGTAAACATAAGCAAAAAAACAGTTTCTTACCCTCAAGAACTCATGATCTACCTCAGATACCACAGTGTAGATTATTCATTAGAGAAAAGTTCAAGCACTCACTCCTGTCCTGCAGTCTTCATGATCGCTGTCCATAAGAAAAGGAAGGCATTCTCCAAATACATTATTTTTCTCTTATAAAACAGTTTGAATTAAACTATTTATCAGTGAGAATGAAACCAACAACTCTAACAAAAACAGTGGAGTAGGAGGAAAGAGAAAAGGGTCATGAAGAAAGCAGTGGTCAGCCTTTAATTCTCTCTGCAACAGGAAGGGACTCTTATGCTATATCCTACGCAGAGGAAGGTAAAATTATGTGGCAAAAGCTGCTGAACAGATTTTTGTTTTCTAATTTTGTTTCAGTTTTAGTTCTCCCGTATAACTAACCACAGTTAGTTATTTCCCTCTCTTTTTTCCTGATTTATTTCCCTCAAAGAAAATTTATATAAGCATGCTGAGTACTGGAATCTAAGAATAAAAGGGAAGGAAAAGCACTGTTTTAAATAAAGTTATGTATTTATTTTTCCTAGTTAAGTATCTGTATTTAGGAGAGAGAATGGAAAATAAAATGAATTGAGAATTCCTCATTTAAGTCCCGGGTGTTATGATCAGACTATACCTAAGGCTGGTAAGTAGTTCTTCCTTTGATACCCCTCTGATGCCAATGAATCATAAATTGCTAGTAAGGATATCACAACCTAGGCCTTCATGAGCATGCGCTGAGCATTTTTCTGTAATTCAGAAAATGCGATAAAATGTGTATTGCTTAAATATGGACTTAATTACTTAATATAGACTGACTGTAAATTTCCCCCAGCTGCTATCTCTAACTCACTTTTTTAAATACCATATGGATTATTAAGTGATAGTGACCTGGAGTAAGGTATAACAGAAAGATGCACTGAGTATATCAAACAAATTAAAGACTTCAGAAAGATTATTTACACATTAATGAATAGCTATTTATATGGTCTTGGGCTGATACAAAGTATATCTAACTAACTAGAATAGCTGTGTAAAAATAGGTTTTTACATTTTATTTAGATAAGATTAGTTGGAATTAGATAAATTTAGAATTCATTCGCTTTGACCTCAAAATACAGAAGAGTCTGCAGTTTGTTGGCAATGAAAAATCAAACACATTCCTGCCAGGATTTTTTAATCTTGGGAATGTAGAAGTGAAGGGATGCCGTGGATCATCATTTCTGGTCCCCTATTATTAAAGGCATCTATGGCAAGTAACGTCTTTCATAAATATATTGAGCTCCATTTTTGAAGTACAGAGGAATAGAGCAGACACAAAAATCTCCTAGGAGACTGTTCTAGAACTAAAGTCTTATTATTTGAAGTCTTCTTCTGATTTCCAATCTAAATTTATTCTTGGTCAGTTTATATCCATATTACCTTCTTCCAAGATGATCCTTTAGCTAAATGAATCATTTTTTTCCTCTGGGCTACCCCTCTATGTTCACAGAGAGTAATAATAGTTTCTCTTTGCTTTCATTTTACAAACAAGCCAAACTCTTTTATTCTTCTCTTGCAAATTGGAGTTTCTCCTCTCCTTATCATCCCAGGAAGGCACATCTGTGTTGGTGTAAGGTTAATGAGAAAAATCGCAATATAATTTCTCTGTTAACATGTTGTCCAGAGCAGAAATACATCATGAAATACCTTTGCATAAAGCTGTGTTTAATTACATAAAGTTTACTTTTAGTAGGTTAAATTAGATTGACTACTGTCCAAAAGTCATGTTTCTGAAACCAAAATAACTTGAAAGAAAATATTAAAAACAAGAATGTCAACAGTCCTACTGTTGGTTTATTTGCATGATAGTTGTAAATGCTCCTGCTGTCAAATTCCATTCAGCATGAAAATCAATCAGACGAAGAAATTCTGCCTTACCTGTGACAGACAGTGGAGCAAAAAATACCAGTGAACTGAGCCATTATTTATGGGTATTTTTGTTGGAGGAGACTTATAGAATGGGATGGTCAACTTTTCATTAATTTGGACAGCTTTTGTTTTCCTTTCCGCTTCATACTGTATGTGAAAATTCTGTTTCCTTTAGAATCATAGAACTATAGAATCATAGAACGGTTTAGACTGGAAGGAACCTTCGAAGATCATCTAGTTCAAGCCCCCTGCTATAGGCAGAGGAATATCTTTCACCAGATCAGGTTGCTCAGAGCCTCGTCCAGCCTGACCTTGAACACTTCCAATGATGAGGGCACCCACAACTTCTCTGGGAAACCTGTTCCCCTCATTGTGAAAAAAATCTTCTTTATGTCCAATCTAAATCTACCTTCTTTCAGTTTAAAACCATTATCCCTTGTCCTATTACTAAAGACCTTGGTAAAAAGTCTCTCTCCATCTTTCTTATAAGCCCCCTTTAGATATTGAAAGACCACAATAAGGTATCCCTGGAGCCTTCTGTTCTCCAGGCTGAACAACCCCAACTCTCTCAGCCTTTCTACATGGAAGACATGTTCCAGCCCTCTGATCATTTTTGTGGCCCTCCTCTGGACCTGCTCCAACAGGTCCATGTCTTTCCTGTACTGAGGACTCCAGAGCTGGATGCAGTACTGCAAGTAGTACTGCTGTAGTAGTACTACTCACAAGAGTGGAGTAGAGGGGCAGAATCACCTCCCTTGACCTGCTGGTCATGCTTCTTTTGATGCAGCCCAGGATATGATTGGCTTTCTGGGCTGCAAGTACATATTGCTGGCTCATGTCCAATTTGTCACCCACCAGTATCCCAAGTCCTTCTCTGCAAGGCTTTAGACCGCTTCTATTTGACTTTCTTATTTGAGAAAATCCAAGGAATCCAATAATTCAAATAGCATTAATCATGCAGAACACAAGCAGGATCCATACTCTCTGCTACAGTCTGGTCTTTCATTTTGCTTTCTTGTTTGATAAGAAAGCTATTGAATATTCACTGAACAATACATAAATTTGTTACAGATTTCATTAAAGTTTATTGCAGTTACTGAAACAATTTATCCACTGGTTAATTCCACTACTTAATATGTCTCATACAGTACTACATAGCACTCTGTGATACAATTTCATGTAATGAATGCATCACACTGCTGGTGTCCTGCTCAGCCAGAGAGGAGAGCAGGATGAGGCCGTTGATGCTGTCTAGGTTTGTGTCAGTGCTCTAAGTGCTATCTGTGTTGTTGGCTGTCTATATGTGTGTATATGTGATGTATACATGTGTTCTGTGTGCGTGTAGCTATTGCAAATATATTTTCAGCCTCGCTACTCTTTGGATTCAGGGGCATGGAGTTGCGGCAGTCTCACCTAGGGCTGCCAGATCTGGCTGAGTATTTTCCACTAATACTACATATTTCAGAAAAGAATTTTGATGGCAGGTCTCTGTGTCTTTTTAGGAATATTGTACAGAATTTAGATTGTTTTGTAAATTTTAAATTAAACAACATATATGTTAAATAACATTTTATATTATATAGAACTGTTTGGCCCATTTATCAGGCCCCAGAAACTTTTAGAAAACCTATTTGTCAAGTTACTACACACATTAAAAATTCTTACCAAAGTCAATAAGTGGCATAAAGGGCTTTTCTTTTATGATTTCGGGAATACGCTGGGCCATCCTACCACAGCATGACAAATTTAATGTCAAAGATTACTTTAAAATGTTCTGACTGATGGACATCCAGTCAGCCTTGAGAATATATATAATCTTATAACTCTAGTCCCAAGAAAGGAGCAGAAGAAATTCTCAACCAGAACTAATAATTCTGTGGAGTGGAGTCATTCTTTGCTCTGTTGTCCACTCACCCAACTCTCCCATCACCCAGTATCACGAAAAGTGTCTGTGGCTGGTAGTTAGAAGACTTACAGTGCTTTGTCATGCCTCCTCTACTTCAGGGTGAGCAACTGTCCTTGCAGAAGGATATGAACATACCTAAACACAAGGTAGAAAAGAGTTACGTTCCCTAAATACATATGCTTGAAACCAGTAAGAAAAACAGAAAAACCTTTCACTATAATGTGACTAATCTGCTATGGTTTGAAAAACCATGTATTCACACAGAATGTAAATTCAGTTACAAATACTCCTGGTTTTAATACCCTGTAGGAGATTCATAACCACAGTGCCAGACAGTCAGTTTCCTCTCTTTGTCTGGCCTAATGCATCTCTGACTATTCATATAATATATAACAGTTTCAAAAATAGATACCAAAACCAACTTAAGATACCAGTTTATTAAAATTTTACCTCCCCAGGTATTCTTGCAGGTATTCCAGAGACTGTGTGGCTCTTTGTCGCCTTATGAAAAACTCTTAAGCAAAATAGGCAAAAGTTTGAAAAGTAAACTTCTGACTCTGCCTGGTCTTGCCCCCTTTTCAATATCCAGATATTCTGCAAAACTACATTCCAGGGCTAACACTGTCACAAGTGCAAAATGTTGGCAAAACACATGCTTAATTTCCTTAAAATTTTAGGTTTGAAAAACATTTTTAGAAATGTTGTTTTCACTAAAACTTGATAAATTGAGATAAAACATTCTATTCAGTCTATTCTGACTGAGAAGACAGTCAGGTCTACCAAACAGATTCTTTCTCTTATTATTTGTCTTTAGAGGTTGCAAGAAAAACTAAGTCACATTCAAAATATTCCTTAACACAGCCCACCCCCCCTGCTAACTTTTATTTTTAACCAGAGTTAAAGATCAAACTGAAGGTCTTGATGATGTTATGATAATTTTAATTGGAGATACTCCATTGCATTTGATCACACAACTTTGAATTTTTGGTTTCTGTTCATTTTTTTTTCATATTTGGATTTGTCTGTTCTTTTTTTTCTTTTTTCTTCCTTTTTTTAATCTTGAGTTTATTGATTGCAAGTCTGTGCCAAGTAATCAACACACCTGAAAGATGAGTATGGACATTTCCAAACTGTTTGTGGTAGGATGTTAATGTGGTTTTCCTGAGTGGATTCCTTGGGCAAGCAGAATCTTGTCTTCAGGGATGAATAAACTCAAAGTAGGCAGTAACATATGCATACCTTTGGCCTTGCCATCACCAGACAAAAGTTATATCTTCATTGTATTAAAATTTTAGTCAAAATGGATCAAAGTTTTAAACTTACTGACTGGTAAAGTTATTTTTTTTAACAGCTAACGTGTCTAAATAGCTAGCATTCTCTATACTAACATTAATTTTTCACTTATTCATTCTCCTTTTTCACTTTACAGACATGGCCTTCAAAGTATGAGTAGCTGAATAGCAGAGTTATTCCCTTTTGTGTGTCCCTTTCAATGATGAAATCCTAAGATATCAATTTTAGATGGCTTAAATATACCCTAACCAGAGAGTGTGCTATAAATATTATTAACCTGTAAGTTCTTTAGCAAGCTGCCCATTTTTTAAGAAATGTAACAAGTCTAATAAAATGAAAACCAGCTCTCAACTGTTTTCCATTAGATACCTGCTAGGGTGGAATACTTATGTAATAATGTCTTTATTTGTTGGAAAGAAAACATATAATAACTAAGATGCTCAGAAAGTCTATGTTTTATACCAGATTGCACATCCATCATTTCAAAATTTGTGTTCCTTGAAAGCCATGGGTGCTTAAAATTATTAATTAGGTAAGACAAGGTAAAGGTCCCAAATTTAGATAAATCATCCCAAAATTGAGAATGTATTGATCTAATAAGATTCTTGTGCTCTCTTGGAAATGGAGGAGGAGGAATTTTCAACTTTAATGGAAACAAAAAACAATGAAAAGGAAAAAGACTATTACAGGTTTTACAAATACTTAATCAAATACTTGTTGCGAACCAAAAATTTGAATTTATTCAATTTTTATACTACAAACAAACTGAGAAATTGCCCATTTATCACAGCAATGCTAGAATGGTAATCTTTTAGGTAGCTCTAGTCATTCCAAGTAAAAAAAGCCATATAAATTACTTGTTAATCCATCCAAATTTGAGATGAAATTCAATATATGCTACAGAACAATGAATAACTCCTATACCTTTATTGTAGTTCAACCAATTGCAAACATTATGAACAACGTCTCCTAGATGAATAATCAAATTGTCAGTGTCAAATGATATTCTACTTCATGATAGTTATTTACACTATAAAATAAAATGGTCATGCTTTTTGTGACCTTCCGCTGCTTGACCTTTAGTGCAACCCTTACAAATTGCTTGTCTTGCTTTCTTAATATGATATCAAGTGTTCCAAATCATAGAAAAACTACCATATACTGCACAGCCAAAAGATAACAGTGTTGTTTTCAAGGATTGATTTGTTTCCCCTTGTCAGCTGCTAAATCTGGTCTGTAGATACATTGCCGATCAATAAAGGTAAGAAGTATCTGAAAGATATTAAAAAGACATTGTGGTCCGTATAGTAATAAAGTCCGACAGCACGGTATAAAGCAAAGCTTTATTGAGGCAGTGGGAAAGATGAGCAACAACGTGCTCATACAGCAACTCACCCAATCACCAATAGGAAACATAGGATCGTAAGCAACGCCATGGCTCCAATGGACTGCCAGGGACACTTGGTGTCTAAGTCATATGGCAGAGACATCCAATTGTGCAAATGTCTTCTAAATGCAGGTAAGAGTTGCACGACCCCATGGCTCCATCAATGCTAGAGACTCATTTTCCACCTTACATGGATAATGTGGGTGGCATCCTGCCTACACTGCCAATGCTGGTCAAGGGGCAGGGTGTCAGGAGGCAGGGTAGACAAACTGTTCAGAAGCAGTCACACCACATTTCACATTGCTCTCCCATGTAACTCACCATGGGCTTTGCAATACACCAGCTCTACTGCTAGAGGCATTTGAGCTGGTGCATTCAAAGCCAGTGGGGGTATGTTGCTGCAAGCATATACAATCTCAACACATCCTTAGAGACAGTGATAATGCAGAACCGATAGGAAAGGATTTTCATTTCATGAGGATATTGGTTGATAAACTTTCAGTGCAATGTAGTCAGTTTTTCCTGTTTTTAAATATTGCAGTCAGCAGCTGTGCTCTCTATTTGCTTTTCAGCGAACAGTAAAGCTGTCCTCCAAACTACTAAGGCAACAAAGGAGTTGAGAGCAAATCTAATGTCAGCCCTGATCTTGAAAAAATATACATCCTTAAATTTGCACAATCTATCAGGATAACTCACAGGATAATAATTAAGCATGGGAGAAGCAGAATAGGAATAACTGAACATGTTTGATGTTTTAGGGTTAGGGTTAAGTAGATTCTGAGAAGTTTATTTTTTGTTATTTGCATTATATCTAATCTTTTCCAACAATGTAGAAAAAGGTAATCTTTTCTTACTATGTTCTTAATACAAAGAAATCTATGTGTGTTTTTTTGTGCTGGGTCTGGCTGGGATGGAGATAATTTTCTTCACAGCAACCTTTATGCTGCTGTGTTTTAGATTTGTGACTAAAGCAGTGTTGATAACACACCAATGTTTTAGCTGTTGCTGAACAGTGCTTGCATAGTGTCAAGACCGTCTCTGTTTCTCACTCTGCCCCCGGAGTGAGTAGTCTGGGGGTGGACAAGGGGTTGGGAGGGGACACAGCCGGGACAGCTGATTCCAACTGACCAAAAGGATATTCCATGTTGTATAAGATATTCATGCTCAAGAATAAAAGTGGAGGGTAATCTTTCCAAAATAGCTGTTGCTCAGAGGCTTGGGTGGACATCAGTCTGCTGATGGAAATGGGTGAGTGACAGCCTTTGCTTTACTTGTGGGTTTCCCCCCCTCTTTCCTTCACTTATTAAACTGTCTTAATTGTGACCATGTGTTTTTCTAGCTGTTGCTCATCTGATTCTCTCCCCTGTCCTGCTGCTCAGGGGTGGGGGGCAGGAGAGAGGAGTGAGTGAATGGCTGGTGGTTGCTTAGTTGCTGGCCAGGATCAAGCCACTACAGTTGTGCATTGATTTTCAGTCAAATAAAAAATATTTATTTTTGAAATATCAAAGTCACTTCTCCAAGAATTCTCATCACCTTTGGCCTTAAACCCAAAACCATGTCAAGCTGTTTAAATTTCCTTGTAAAGGAAAAGAACTGAATTCTTTTGAGAAAAGAATTTAATTACTTAGCTTCAAGTGCAGTTAAACTATTTTGCTTCTGACATTCAGCTACAGCATTCCTACTTTGTCAGGCATCATTTCTTACCACACTCTCAATAGATCCATAACTTCTCTGTCTTGAATGACATATTGAGGTGTGTTGTTCCCCAACACCTTTTTGTACAGGGTCCTTTAAGTTTCACACACAAGAACACGAAACTCCTGTTTCAATTCATCTCCATGGTAATAATCATCAGGTGGGTGGGCTATTTATAATTTTTTACTACAGTGGTGCCAAGCAAATAAAGTCCTTTAAAAACACAATTACTTGCCTGAAGAACCACCCTTTTTACACTTTCTTTTCTTCTGCTGCTGCTTATGGTTGTAATGGGATAAGAATGCAAGTGCACTTCACATGTTTACTAAGCTTGTTAACCACCACATCACTGTGGTCCAATCAACAATGCTGTGCTCTTGATAACAACATTTTTTAACACATTCCTCTCTGTGTTCTGAAGACATCACTGGAAAACACCTAGATATGCCTGAGGACACCTGAGGATGCCTGGAGACCAAGTTTGGGGATGCTGAAAAAAAGACCTACTCACCCAAGCCTTGTCAACTTTGAGGAGACCTTGAAAGATTGGGTGGCTATAGATTGACATGCACATGAAGGACAAAGACAAGGAAGACAACTGCAAACTGTTTTGTGTATTTTATAATAAAGACAAAAAAGTTCCTATCAATATTCCCCACAGAAACTGCAGGCATTGAGATTGAAAAATGCTTTTCACCCTCAACAATGTCTTAAAACAGAGCTCCATTTACATTCCTAAAAGATTAATTATAAAAGTGCAATGATCTCAGCTGAAGGAGGATTAACATTAGATTTTTGCAACAATTCATCTACCAGTAGTCAAAAGCCCCATCGTTATTCCATCATCTTGGTTCCAATTTCAATACAAGCTTTATATTGTTTGCATGAATTAAGTGAATATCTTTGTGTTTACATTAGAGGTGACAGATGGACTTTTCAAATTATTGTAAATAGTTGCGAGATAAACGGCTGGATTAGTCAAGCATACGTCAAGCATACAAGGCCTAAGCTAACGAGCACCTCACGAAATAGATAAGAACTAGCAGAAACCAGACAAGGACAACCAGAACTGTAACAAAAAGCAGTGATGAGCCAATTTGTGAAAAGTTCAAGAAAAGTTCACCTCCTGCAGAGACCACTAGAAACCACCCGAGACCCCTAGAAACCACTCGAGACCCCTTGTAGAAGCTCCTAAAGGACTCAAAATGCATGCATGGAAGACTATGCAGATATTATAATTAGTTCTGGGAAATGTAGTGAATATGTATGATTGTTCCAAGAAATGCGATGCATATGTATATCAAAGAACCATATAAGGGATGGTTGATGCAACGTATGGTGTGCATGCTAGGCAGAGAGATCCCCCATGCACCCGGCGCCAAATAAAGTAATGCCTGCTCTTTAATACACTCAGTGTTAAGGAGTTTCTTTCCCAATTTTCAGTGACAAAATCAATGGTATGAAATCTTAAAATTTGAATTTAAATTACATTCTTAAATATTCCCTCTTATTTACATGGACTTTAAATAAAAATACAGTTTCATTCTTCCAAAATTAGTTTTAAATTTCAATGAACTGTCTTGTGATTAATCTGAAATGGATTTCCTGGATGTGAGAAGTTTGTTTTAAAATGAGAAGGGCTGCAGTGATGACTGCAGCAATAACACTTAGAGAGACAAACAAGGTCAGAGCACCCCTTGGATGGATGATCTAGAATAAGTCATAGCCCTTATCGTGAATCTTACTTAAATGGACAAGAGAAAAGCTAGGGAGGTTTATTGAAAGAGACCTCAAACACAGACATAACTACTTGCACCATCTGGAGGGAGGTCAAATCTGAACTTGAGTCTCCTAGCAACCACATCAATACACCCATCTCCGTTGTCCTTGATGAATGCACATTCTATGTGGGCTACTTTATTGTTAAGGATTTTTCAAAGGTTTTTTCCAATTTAAAATGACTTCCCAAGTTCTGAATTCTGCAGTCTTAGCCAGAAAATATATGCTTGCTTTAACTGACTATTTGGAAAAGAAAAAAAAGTGTCCATGCAAGCTCCATAGCATAATTATGTTGATATTAAATCAGTTTCCTTTCTGACATAGATAGAAAAAGCTTGGAAGCAAAACATGTGCTAATCTAAGGCTACGGTTTGTTCCAGGGCAGTTTAGAATGAGTAAGGATTGGAGAGTAAATCAGTGTATTGAGCCTACCATGCCTTATTGCCTGAAATAAATACATGGGTTATTCTACACATGTTCATGGTACAGAAGTTCTATGTCTCTTTTTTTAATTTCTTTTTGTCTTTTTAAATTTTATTTCTTTTGTCATTTTGAGGCTGTCACCTTATGGTGACAACTTCCTATGCCATTCTCTAGCTGGAACTTTGTGACCCCGGAGTGTCCTAATACTGCTTCTGATTACCATTAACCAGACAAACACAGTCAACCTTTTCCACAACTTTTCATTTTGTTTCATTTATTTCTCTTAGAAGTGCACAGAGTGCTGAACAAAAGAGTAACAAAAAGTTCTTCCCTGCACCCTCACCTTAATCTTTACTTGAAAGCAGTTGTAAGTACTCTTCAGCCAATCTAACCTTATCTCTGGGAGAAGAGCTATCCTCTCCTACAGTATAAATTACTTTTTTCCTTCTGTCACTGTCAGACCAGATGTCACCCTCAGATCATTGATTGCCAAGTGACTCCAAATCCTCTTACAGATCAAAATCTCTAAGATCCACTTTTAGACTAGACTATCAGTGTTAGAAAGACTAAACCATGCCAGGCAGCTACTAGGATCATTCCCCAATTATATTTTCTCAAGGAATTCCCTTCAACCACGTAATCATTGCTACTGTTTAATTTCCTGTTTATTTCCCCTACAAAGGTCTCTTAGAATTATTTGCTGTCTGGCAGACAAAACATTATCAGAAAAATAAATTACAATCTGTGTGATACTTATAATAATTTGTGTAGGTCTTCCATTTTTCCTCCATACATTATTTTATTTATTTTTCTCTAAATGACTTGGCACCTCTTAAAAATTTTTTGCAGTCAGAGTTCAGTGAGAATATTGAGTTCTGGCTGACTTGTGAGGACTTCAAGAAAAGCATGACCTCTGCTGAGATTGTTTCAAAAGCCCAGAAGATTTTTTCATACTTCTTGCAAGCTGATACCCCAAAAGAGGTGAGTAATATATAGTTTGGTACTCACTGAGGACGGGAATCAATTGAAAGTTCAGATCCAAAGTCCCAGTAATCTTGGAGACATCTGTTGGAAAATGTCCATTGGAAAAACACACAGATCGTGTTCAATATCTTTTGCTTTCATTGACATTTTCTATGGGACAGTCAGCACCTTTTCCTCTGTATTTTAGACGCCAATACATTGGAATGTTAGTGATGACTATCTGTTTGTTTTCTTTTCTACGGATACTTCTGACATGATAAATATTAAAACATAACCTTGCATATATTTCTGTCACAGGATTCAAATGTGGTCATTATATTAAAAAATGCTTTTTGTGAGCAACCGAAACTGCTAATTAATTATCTGTCAGATGTATCCCCCCCTCAACAAACCTGTACATTGCTTTTGATAGTGACAGTACTTTGAATGTCCCCATGAGTCTGAGAGAGAGAGAGATTACTGGATTACTGGAACCGCACTCTACCTTCCCTGGGACAGGCTTGTCAAGCAGACAGGACACATATGGAGGATTCCCTATACTCTCTCCTGGCTGAACACAGTGACTTAATGAATAGGGGGGAATGGTGACAAGTTCCTGCCCGGCACAGCAGGTGCATCTCCTCCGTGACTATCCCACCTTCCCAGGCACCCTTGCATAATAGGTGCGAGGCTCTGTAAGTGGAACCGAACAATGATGATGAGAATGGCTTATCTAGGTTGGAGGTATCACCAAGGTTAAGTTGGCCTACGCCCTGAGTCAAAACCGCTTCCATAAAGAAACAAAGATGGGTCATTGCCATAGAATGCTTTCTTCTGAGGGGAACAGAAGGCCCAATATGCCGACCTGACCCACTTCTTAGTGAAGATTACTGCCTCCCTGGGGCCTGGCTTAAAGATGTGACAGGAAGACTTCCTACCTTGGTACAACCCTTGGATTATTATCCATTATTGATTTTTCATGTAGGCAACAATGAAATTGCAATAAGAAGTCCAAAGGTGATCAAGAGAGACTTCAGGGCCTTGGGATGACTGGTTAGGGGATCAGGAGCACAAGCAGTGTTCTCCTCTATCCTTCCAGTTGCAGGGAATGATGATGAGGGAAGAAACAGGAAGAGCCAGCAGATCAATACCTGGCTCGAGACTGGTGTCACCAGCAGAATTTTGGGGTTTTTGATCATGGGTCAGTTTACACGACACCAGGCCTGCTGGTGACAGATGGGGTACAACTGTCTCAAAGGGGGAAAAGGATCTTTGTGCAAGAGTTAGCAGGGCTCATTGAAAAAGCTTTAAACTTGATTTGAAGGGGGAAAGGGATAAAACCAGGCTTGCTAGAGATAAGCCTGGGGGCGGCACACACATGTTTGAGAGACAGTGTGCTAGCGAGGTCCTTCAGTCTGCTCTATGATGTGTTGAGTACACTGGAGCACATTTGAAATGTCTCTACACTAATGCACACAGCATGAGGAATAAACAAGAGGAGCGAGAACCCTAGGCCCAGTCCCAGAGCTGTGACATCATTGGCATAAGCGAAACCTGGTGGATTGAGCCCT
>NW_008825049.1:0-4001 GCF_000699105.1 Pygoscelis adeliae | reverse complement strand
GCGGCCCCACCTCAAGTACTGTGTGCAGTTTTGGGTGTCTCAGTATAAGAAGGACATCAAACTATTAGAGTGTGTCCAGAGGAGGGTGACCAAGATAGTAAAAGCTCTCAAGGGCAAGACTTATAAGGAGCGTCTGGGGTCACTTGGTTCGTTCATCTTGGAAAAGAGAAGGCTGAGGGGTGACCTCATCACAGTCTACAACTTCCTCAAAGGGGGCAGCGAAGGGGGAGGTGCTGATCCCCTCTCTCTGGTGACCAGCGATAGGACACGTGGAAATGGAATGATGCTGCAACTGCGATAGTTCAGATTGGACATTAGGAAAAGGTTCTTCACTGAGAGGGTAGTCGATGACTGGAGCAGACTCCCCAGGGAAGTGGTCACAGCACCAAACCTGTCAGAGTTCAAGGAATGTCTGGACGATGTTTTTAGGTAGTCCTGTGAGGAGCAGGGAATTGGAATCGATGATCCTTATGGGTTTGTTGTGGTTTAACCTCAGTTGGTAACTGAATACCACACAACCACTCTCCCACTCCTTCCCCACCCCCCCCAGTGGGATGGGGGAGAGAATTGGAAGAGCAGAAGTGAGAAAAACTCATGGGTTGAGATAAAAACAGTTTAATAATTGAAATAAAATCATAATAGCAGTAATAACAATAATAATGTAATTATAATAATAATAATACACAAAGCAAGTGATGCACAGTGCAATTGCTCACTACCCGCCGGCCAATGCCCAGCTAGTCCCCGAGCAGCGGGCCCCCCGGCCAGCTTCCCCCAGTTTAGGTACTGAGCATGACGTCACATGGTATGGAATGTTTCTTTGGCCAGTTTGGCTGTGCCCCCTCCCAGCTTCTTGTGCACCTGTAGCCTTCTCAGTCGGTAGAGCATGGGAAACTGAAAAGTCCTTGGCTAGTGTAAGCATTACCTAGCAACAACTAAAACATGGGTGCGTTATCAACTTTGTTCTCATCCTAAATCCAAAACACAGCACTGTACCAGCTCCTAGGAAGGAAATTAACTCTATCCCTGCCAAAACCAGGACAGAGTTCCTTCCAACTCGAGATATTCTATGATTCAAAGTATTATGAGAGATCAAAGTCCATTTTAAAAACTGAAAATCCTTAAAAAGTTAGTAAGGCAAGTGTTAAAGTGATGCTGAGCACCTACGACTCTAATTAAATCTCCTGTGTTCAGCACCTCATAGGATTTTGCTCACCAAAACCATGAGTGAAACAGCAGACTATAGACAATTGTATTTTATCATAATTAACTGTTGATAGCACAATTAAGAGACATTTATGTAAGTCCAGTTTATATAAGCTTGAAGTATTTACCTCCCCATGAGTTCTTTTCTTTCCATTTTACAAATGTCACTTTTTCTATGTGAAAGAAAGTAATACGAAAAGTAATATTTTCATTAAAAAAAAAAAACAACAAACAAAAAACAACAGAAACCTTGAAATGTCCTGTATGGCTAGAGGAAAGCTTCTAATCAACCATAGTAGAGTACATACATCTGAGTTAAGTGCAACATAAAATAATTACCAGTGTAAATCTTTTTGCTGTGTTCAGGTGAGTACACCTCTATTGACACCAAGAGATCAAAGGACTGTAACTGTAAGTCTGGGCATAGACTGTATCTTATGTATGCTTACAACATCTAAGCTTGAGATTGTCTTGGAACAAATCTCCAGGATCCAAAAAGTAGCATTATATATTAGCATCTTATGGAGAAGATACCTGTACCTCCTACATTCTTGGAGGTAGGTGCAGCCAGAGGATGACTCCGTAGCACAAAGTGAACTGTAGAGGAGTCCGGAGGTCCCACAGGAGACAAAGACAACCAGCATGGACAGCCTGTGCTCAGATTGTTATAGTTACACTCACCAAGATCCAGAGACCCAAACACCCAAAGATAACACATTTGTAATAACTGTGCTGTTTAGAACAAGAGCTTGCCCTCTGTTGTTTATACAATACTGTGTATTGTATAAATCTACAACTATACCAGTTATGTACAGAATATACTTATAAATTATACATAATATAATTCTCTATATATTATATACTATGTATTACATACTGTATTATCTAATATATGTATGATACATTTGCAATTATATAATATATAATATATAATATATAATATGATATATATTGCAATATATAAAATTATCATATGTATACAGAATACTGTATTAAGAACATTTAATTGCAAGTTTTTATGTGCTAGCACTTTTCTCAAGGCTAGCTGACCATACCCATTAAATCTTATCCCAAATCTTCTGGTACTAGTAGAACACTATACTGATTATTTTCAAAGGCTAGAAACATCTAGATCTGAATCTAGAAAGTAATATAATAACCATGATTAAAGTAAATAATATCCCTCTGATTTTGCATAATAACTTTTACACTTTTTTCAGTTTTTATTTATTATATATGCATTTTTTAGTTTTATTAAACTGTTGACATCTGCTGTAATTTCACACTCTTAATAGACTTCAGTTAAATGAGGGAAGGCTTCTTTTATGTATATGTATCAACAATGATTGATCATAACCGCCCTTGGAGTACAGATCAGACATAATTTTTCTTTAAAAATGTGATGTTTTCAATAAATTTAGGAAATAAATGAATCTGAAATAGTATTGATACTAATTATTTTTTCTACCTTATCAAAGCTTGGTATTTGTATACCAGATAGCTAGTGCACATCATTTGTCCACATGATTTTCTAGCTATGTTGGATGCAAATTTTTATTTGGACAATTTCTGTTAATATCTAGAGAAGAAAAATACTAGTTAACAAAAATAATAACAGCAATATTTCACTTTGATGAAGCATATGCTAGACTGCAACAAAATAACCACTTTATACATGGCTATTCCTGTCAGAGAAGATATAGAGAGACACGGCACTTTCTCTTTTCATTGCCCGGAACAAAGCTTGACTGGCAGGGAGGGTTGACATTGTTAGTTAATCTTGCAGGAAACTTTTACTCTTTCTGTCATCCTTGGTGATGTGAGCAGACAGAAAGGCAGCCTAGTTAGAAGGGAAAAATTACTGAACAGAAGAAAATGCCTGCTGAAAAATACTGACAGAGAAAGGCCTGCCAGCCTGGGAACTGCAAGCCTGGGAACTCAGCCTGGGAATCAGAAACACCCTTGAAAATTACAGCTGGGGTACCTAGAAACGAGACATCCTGAGGTACCACAATAAGCACAAAAACAAGAGATTGTAGTGACAAGTTATAATCTGAGAAGGTGAAAAACAGTCCAGAAAAATAAAATTGCTCTGAAAGAACAGAAAGCATCACCAATTATTGGCTGTTACAGTTGAAAAATCAAAATTAACTGCATCTATTGGCTGTTCGAAGTGGTGGTGTCCTATGCCCTCTTACGTCTCTATGGTATAAAAAAGGACTTAATTTCCATCCAAAATGGAGCCTCTTTTTCTGAGAACTTCCTGTCCTGCACTTACTTTTCCTTTCCTAAACGGGTTGAACTGTCCACAAGAACTTTCTATGAGATCTTGGACTCTCACCAGAGATGGCTGGCTGACTCCAGACTCTCCGATGTGGATCATTTCTGAAGTGACACTCTGTTACTTTAATGGTCACCCTTTGAGCCCACTTTTGGGATGGTTTGCCCCCTTCTGAAATCTGCCTAATTCACTTGATACCAGTATCATATATCCATATAAGTAATCTATCATAGGTATATCTGCTGTTATATTGCTGATAAGTTGCTTTACTCATGATAAGTTTGTAATAATCTGTAATAGTGTGTCTGTATAGATATAGTATATATACACTATATGTACTATATAGTATATAGTATATAGTATGTATATATAGTATATTTACATATATACATATATATATATACCACTCGCACAGGCGATCAGCTCCGGTGTAGGCACGTCCTGCAGTGGAGTGGCGGATCCCGGTGTACAGGGGGGTTTTCTGGGCCGGGGAACACACAGGGGAGCACAGAGA
>NW_008825048.1:21478-23497 GCF_000699105.1 Pygoscelis adeliae | reverse complement strand
GTCTCCCACCCTGGCCCTCCCCGAGCTTTCTGCGGCCCTGGTGCCTCCTGCAGTGCCGTGCTCCAGTCCGGAACGGGCTGGCGCTGCCGGGACGGTGCCTCTGCCACGTACCATAACGTAGCGGTGGGAAACCGGCTTCGGGATTGGGGTCCCTCTCCCAAATCTGCGCTTGCTCCCTGCTCCTGCCGTCCCCATGCCAGCTCCATCACCCCCTCCCGGGCTGCTCCTCACTATTTCCCCCCTTCCTGCCCCAGGAATTTTATAATCCTTCCACGCCCGAGTCAGCCAGAAAGAGAGAAAGCAACTTACCTCCAGCCAAGGCTGCTGGGGACCTCGGGTCCCTCCAGGCTCGGGGCTGCTCGCCCCATGTGGCTTCTGTGGCTGGTTTTTTTAACCTGCAGGAAAGCTACCGGGCAGAAATGGGGAGCTCTGCGGCTGGGGCTCACCCAAACCCGCCTCTCCACCGGCGCTGCTGGTGCTTAAGGAAAGGCGGCACAAGGGACAAGGAGCACGAGGGGTTTGGGGTCTGGCAGGAACCCGGCGGGCAATTTCCAAGGCTCATTTTTAATACCTGGTGCCGCATCTGGCACACAGAGCCTGTCGGGGCACATCCCAGCCCGCGGAGCTGGGACAGGCTTCCTGGCACCTCGGGGCTCCGTGGATTTTTTTTCTGGGAGAGCTCATCCTTTGTCAGTGGAAAATAATGCCGTGGCTCCTTTGGAGGGGCCGCAGGCGGCATCCCACGGCGTGGAAGGGGCTGTGCGGGGCTAACGTGGGAGGTAAACCCTCCTGCTTTTGCTTCCCCACGTCCAGCCGCGGGCAGCGATAGTCCCGGCCTCATAAAATCTGCTGCCGTGAGCGGCTCGGGGTGTGCGGCACTTCCAAAACTTGTCCTTTAATAGACAACTGCCCCAAAGTAGGAGCTGCTGCTTTTCAAGAAAATATTCCTTCAGTGAGAATAATTCTGGAAAGAAGGGAATTGTAATAGAGATAAAATTTTCCCAGTATTCCCAAGGAAGGATAGAAACCAAAAATAAAATATATTTTTAATTTAAAATCTTTCTAATTTTAACTCTTCCTCAGTATAGAACAGTTTTCTGCTTCTGGCTTTCAGAAGCTATTACTTCTGTGGTTAAATGCTCTGGTTTTTGATTTCTGTGTATCTCGGGGGGAAAAAAAAAATTCCCTATTTTTATGAAGACTTGTTACCGTTCCCTGGAGGTTTATAAACTTGCAGCATTTGGGGCCAGAGGGGACAACCGAACTGCGGGATGTCGCCTCTTTTAGCCACAGCTTAGGGGATTACGGTTATTCTTGCAGCGAGCCCAGACACTCACACCAGCCCTGACGGTGCAGCCGGTGTTTAATTCAGCTTTTCCTCCCCCAGTAACGGCTCTTTTGGACCAGTTCCCCCGGTCCCTTTCCTCCCCAGCCCAGCTTTTTTCCTCCCTGAAGACTCTTTCCTGACGGCCCTTCTCCCCGCTTCCCTCCCAGATGCCAAAGGGACGATCCGGGAGATCGTGCTCCCCAAGGGCCTGGACCTGGACCGGCCCAAGCGGACGCGGACGTCCTTCACGGCGGAGCAGCTCTACCGCCTGGAGCTGGAGTTCCAGCGCTGCCAGTACGTGGTGGGCAGGGAGAGGACGGAGCTAGCGCGGCAGCTCAACCTCTCCGAGACCCAGGTAAGGGTCGTGGTGGCTCCTCCCTGGCGGGGACATCCCCGTGGCCCCCTGGCGTGGCCACATGCAGCCCCCTGGGGACAGGCGTGCCGGCCACCAGCGTGGTGAGGGCTGGTGGGGGGAGGCAGGGGGCAGGCAGAGCAGGCAGAAAGTGGGGCTGGAGCGGGCGAGAGCTGTCCTGGAGGGCAGCCGGGGCTGAGCCGAGCCCGCGGTCCCAAACCCAGGTGGAGGGGCTCAGTGCTTGTCGGGGTGGAGGGGCGCTGGCCGGTGTTTCGGTCGGGAGCCGGGGCTGAGCACGGCTGGGGGGGGGGAGCGGGCGGGGTGCTGCGGGCAATGGCCC
>NW_008825048.1:18857-21235 GCF_000699105.1 Pygoscelis adeliae | reverse complement strand
CCGGCCCCCACACCGCAGGGCGGGTGACCGGGGTCCGGCGTCGTCGTGGGTGCTGTCGGGACCAGGCGTTCGGCTGCGTATGAGCTGGACGGATCCTGCACGGATCCCGCACCCCGCCGCTCCCCCCTTCTCCGCAGCCTCCGTGGCTTCGCTCCCCCGCTCCCAGCAGGGTGGGGATGCCACTGGGGACTGTCCCTGCGGACCGGGGGATCCCCGAGATGCGGCGTGGCCCGGGCACCTCTTCTCCATCACCCCCTTGCACACACACGTCCCCAGCCGGAGCTTTGCCGGCGGGGAGGGATTTTCCCGGTTCTCCTCTGCCGAGGTTTGCCCGGTGTGGAGAGAGCCGGGCTGAGCGGCGCAGCCTGGGCGAGCGGAGGTGGGAGAGGTTGCGCGTTGCTCGGAAGTTGGTGCCGACGTCTGCTAAGCAAGAAGTGCATCTGCTGGGGTTGCGACGGCTTCGGATTGAAAATTTATATGGAAATAGTAATAACAATAGAATTAATGAAGACCACAGTGCAAAACGGCACAGCTGGGACCTACAGAAGTGACTCCGTCAGCCCAGTCTGCCCCTTCTCTGGCCGGTTAAAGGCACATTTGGAGACAGCTGCATGGTTTCATCGATTCGGATAGGAAATAATTTCAATTTTTCCAACCCCCTTGCGGAACAAACCTGTCCTGGCTGTCAGCAGCCAGACCCCTGGCACCAGGCTCCCCCTGCGTGCCGAGAGGGTCTGAATTTGGGGAGACCCTGTTGCTCCGTGGCGCTTCAGCACTCGCTGTGCGGCCGCTGCACGGCCCTGCGAGGGGGAGCAGAGCCCCGGCACACAAAAAATAGTCGTTCTTGCCTCTTTTTGGTGGCAGAGCGGGTTTTTTTAGTAAGGAGCAGGTTTCTGTCTGTGGGATATGTACAAGGAGGCGCTGGCGGCTGGCACGGCTGTGCCGTGGCTAGGAGCAAAGCCCCCCCCCGGTGAGCTGGGTGCTGCACGGGGGTCCCTTTCCCCGGGTCCCAGCGTCACCTCCACAGAGCCCGGGGCCGGGAGGGTGCAGCCCCTCCGTAGGGACTAATGTCTGCTTATTTACTGCTTGCTTGGTGCCTCATTGCTGCCTTCATCACTCAGTGAGAAAATTCACACCCTGTAGGCCACGGCTGTCTCTTCTCCTCTTCTCTTCTCCCTCCCGCATCCTTTTTCTCATCTCTCTCCTTCATCTCTGTCTTTTTTAATCCCTTTCTGTGCTTTTCACAGCATTTCCTTCCCTGCAGCAAACTCCCGGTTGTACCTTCCCATCTCCCCCCCGCCCTCCCCAGCCACCACCGTGCCCGGGGATGGCAGCGCCAGGCTCGGTGCCCGGCGTTCTCCTCTCATTAGGGGGGTGCAGGTCTCCTTGGGTCATGGTTTCGGGCTCTCTGCACATTCAGGCATCACCCCCTGCCCCAGTTCCCCGACGTTCGTGGCTGGGAGGTTTCTTCACTCATTACAAGAGCTGGGTGACCGCGGGGTTTTACAGCAGCCCTTAGATCTGGAGGGTATTGCACGGCTCCACGCAGCGTGCTGGTCTGCTCTGGATGTGGCCCGGGGACTGGATAGTCAGCACCAGCCACTCCTGTCCCCTGGGGCTCCCCTGTGTCCATCAGCTCAGGCAGGGACAAATCCAACATTGGCAACAATCGGAGTATTTTGGGTACTTTTGGTGATTTTTTTCCTCCCAGCGTTATCCAGGAGCAGCTCCCAGGACTTAGGGCAGTTCATGGTATAATTGCTCCATCTAATGTTTTGTTGGTGGATTCCCAACCAGCAGCATCCTGTGGCTCTTTCTTGGTTGACATTTGCATTGTGCTGCTGGCTGGGACATTGGGACGGATCCTTTCCGTCCCCTCACTGAATGATATCCTGGTTTCAGGGTTAGGAAGCCTCCCCCCGCCAGCTGCTCCCCCAGCGGGGACCCCCGGCTGCGATGGGACCCCACCGCGTCCCACCACGGGAGGGAAGAGCAAAGCAGGGGGCACGGAGGAAGAGGCCACCGAGGAGGGTTTTTTGTGCCTGAGAATGTTCGGGGGGTGTGTGGGGGGGAAGAATGATTCATCTCCGCTCCTCTGTGAGAAGAGAGTGGTGCAAACAGCGTGATGAGATAGGAAGAGACACGATGTCATCACAGCTGGAGAGCTGCAGCCGAGCGTCCCCGTAAGTGGGTCCGCTGATCAGGCTGCGCCCCTGAGAAATCCTGCCGGAGAGGAAAAAAAGCCTCTTTTAGGCTCTTATTTTACTTTCCTGGCATCTGATCCTGCTTTTTGTCAGACTTTGAAGCGGGAGGCTATCGCTGCTCCTTGCAGGGAAGCCGGAATGGCCCACCTCCGTGTTGGGGAGCGGAGATCTTCT
>NW_008825048.1:17344-17966 GCF_000699105.1 Pygoscelis adeliae | reverse complement strand
AAGGGACCCGGGGGGGGGGGATGGTGGAGGGAGAATAATTCCCACAAATCCCCCAGCAGGAGGAGAGGCGGGATGGGCTGGCCGAGGGGATTTGCTTGGGCCGGGAGACTTTGCTTTCTGGGTCAGGAGTTCAACGCTAGGCTCAGGTTCAAGTGCCCTGGTGTACTTGCCAGCTCTTCCTGCCCTCGTTAGAGTGAGGACAGAGAAGGGGCACTCACGTCCAACGCGGGCCCCTTTTGAGGGCCGGGCACCCAGGAGGTCAGGACAGGGCTGGCTGTATCAGATGTTCTCCACAGAGCTCCAAGCCTTGTCCTTCTGCCGAGAGGTAGCTCGTCCCCTCCCAAAGGCAGGAGCTTTGAGGGACAGGGATGTCCTCAGACGAGGAGGCCATGCCCAGGAGCGCTGCTGGCGGCTCTTGGACCCATGCACCTCCTGGAAGCTACTGGTGAGCTTTCGGGCTCCTTGGCTCCTGTGCAGCATCTGAAGACCCTTTGTAGAGGAATGGTGGGGCACAGAGTAGAGAGAGGTCTTAGCATCGCGTTTCTTGCCTGCCTGGCTGCTGGAAAGTCCATGGGAACCCCATGGATCCCCTGGTGGTCCCCTCGCTGCGACGGGCTCCATC
>NW_008825048.1:16719-17320 GCF_000699105.1 Pygoscelis adeliae | reverse complement strand
CTCCTGGGCCATCCTTGGAAGAGGCTGGGCTCCTACAGCTCCGTCGCTGCCGGTGGCCCGATACGCCCCGAGCATCCTCCGCAGCGTGGGGAGGGTACTCACGGCGCAGGGCTTTCAGGACTGCGATTCCCCCCGACGTGGAGCAAAACATACGTGAGAAAGCAGCTGAGCCAGAGAAGGGGCAGGAAGGTCTATTTATAGCCTGGCAATTAAGATGATGCCGTTAAAAATTAATCGCACCTCAAGTCATTAACAACTATCAGTCCCTGCAGCGAGACAACGATGAAACAGTGGTCGGTGCCGGCACAAGTTGTCCTCCCACGGGGAGAACCGCAGGAAAGCTGCGGTCTGGAGGGAGCGAGAGTCATCCAGAGCTTGGTGATGGGAGCCGTGGGCTGGGGCTTCCCCAAGGCACAAGAGGCAGGTAGGACCGTAACGCCGGCCTGCTTGCCGCAAAGCAGCGCGCTCCTCGTCCTCGGAGTCCCTGCAGTCCTCGGGGTACGGGGAAGTTTCCAAAGCTTTGTTGGAAATCCCTTTTCTAGACCATGCAGAAAATATAGGTGTCATAGCCAAGTATGCTCTTTTCCGAGGGGGCCTCCAC
>NW_008825048.1:14795-15631 GCF_000699105.1 Pygoscelis adeliae | reverse complement strand
GGGTTCCTCAGAAATTCACCTTTTTGGCATTTTGTTTCCCAAAGCACGTCAGGGAGCTGGGGCGATGAGCACCGGCTCCTTGGTGGGGGATTGGACAACGTTTCTAAAGAGAGGAAAGGAGCAGCTCTCCTCAGGGGGGGAAAAGGGGACCCTCTGGAAATAGGGCTCTTCTACAGGACAGCTGCTCCTGTCATGAATTAGGAGATAACCCAAAATATCTGGGTACCTCTGCAGTTCCCCAAGCTCAGCTGGCACTAGGCAAAATGGCTAATGCAAGTAAATGTGAAATAGTTAATTGACATTTTTATCATTAAGCATTTTCAATTGAAAATGGCCCCGCAGTGAAAAACAATTTCAGAATTTGTGATAGAAAATTTCAATTCTAAATGTCACGAGAGGGCTGGGCGTTTCCAGAGCGATCTCCAAGGCTTTCTCAGCATACTCCAAGTGGATATAATTTAAGGGAAATTGTTTCCTAAAAATGACAGTTTCCGATGGAAAACAGTTTTGGTGACAGTTTTGGATTTGGCTCTGATGCTGGGGCGGGAACCCCAAACGTGACGGCCCGAACCCCGGCTGCTGCCTGGGGTCCCACCGCCCACCCGCGCCCTCCGGCCGGGTGCTCCCACCTCCCCGGCTATATTTTGTTTCCCACTGGGAGAAAACCATACCGGTTTGCCCCTGTGTGTGGAAAATGGGAGGAAACACCACCTCCCCCTGGATACTTTCCGCTGGATCCTGGTGTCATGGGAGGGGACGTGACCGCGGGGTCAGCCGTGCCGTCCCACCGGGCCCCCCTGCCGCCCAAACTGGGTGCCAATGGCCGAAAGGCCGAG
>NW_008825048.1:12779-13091 GCF_000699105.1 Pygoscelis adeliae | reverse complement strand
CTCGGCCTGCCGGCGGGGGGTCTCCGTCGGGATTAACCGCTTGGAAATAATTTGTTTTGTAGCTCGGAGGTGTTAGATGGAGGGCAGGGACTGGAGCAGCATCCCAGCTCTCAGCATCTGCAGGGCAGGCTCAGCCGCTGGAGAAGGGGCCGGTGGAGGCGAAGCCCAGGCTCAGGCGCTCCTCAAGTTCGCGGCACAGGGCACCGCGGTCCGAACCCCTTGTGTGCTCAATCCCGGTGCCACCGTGCCGACGATGGCCGTGGAAAAGCCACGCTCACAGCACACACTGACCCACGGCTGCTCCTCCCGCCG
>NW_008825048.1:8363-12334 GCF_000699105.1 Pygoscelis adeliae | reverse complement strand
AAGAGAAGAGAAGAGAAGAGAAGAGAAGAGAAGAGAAGAGAAGAGAAGAGAAGAGAAGAGAAGAGAAGAGAAGAGAAGAGAAGAGAAGAGAAGAGAAGAGAAGAGAAGAGAAGAGAAGAGAAGAGAAGAGAAGAGAAGAGAAGAGAAGAGAAGAGAAGAGAAGAGAAGAGAAGAGAAGAGAAGAGAAGAGAAGAGAAGAGAAGAGAAGAGAAGAGAAGAGAAGAGAAGAGAAGAGAAGAGAAGAGAAGAGAAGAGAAGAGAAGAGAAGAGAAGAGAAGAGAAGAGAAGAGAAGAGAAGAGAAGAGAAGAGAAGAGAAGAGAAGAGAAGAGAAGAGAAGAGAAGAGAAGAGAAGAGAAGAGAAGAGAAGAGAAGAGAAGAGAAGAGAAGAGAAGAGAAGAGAAGAGAAGAGAAGAGAAGAGAAGAGAAGAGAAGAGAAGAGAAGAGAAGAGAAGAGAAGAGAAGAGAAGAGAAGAGAAGAGGAGAAGAGAAAAAAGAAAAGAAAAGAAAAGAAAAGAAAAGAAAAGAAAAGAAAAGAAAAGAAAAGAAAAGAAAAGAAAAGAAAAGAAAAGAAAAGAAAAGAAAAGAAAAGAAAAGAAAAGAAAAGAAAAGAAAAGAAAAGAAAAGAAAAGAAAAGAAAAGAAAAGAAAAGAAAAGAAAAGAAAAGAAAAGAAAAGAAAAGAAAAGAAAAGAAAAGAAAAGAAAAGAAAAGAAAAGAAAAGAAAAGAAAAGAAAAGAAAAGAAAAGAAAAGAAAAGAAAAGAAAAGAAAAGAAAAGAAAAGAAAAGAAAAGAAAAGAAAAGAAAAGAAAAGAAAAGAAAAGAAAAGAAAAGAAAAGAAAAGAAAAGAAAAGAAAAGAAAAGAAAAGAAGAAAAGAAAAAAGAAAAGAAAAGAAAAGAAAAGAAAAGAAAAGAAAAGAGAAAAGAAAAGAGAATAAAATAAATTAAAATAAAATAAAATAAAATAAAATAAAAGTAAAATAAAAGTAAAATAAACCCCTAGCTGCCCGAGTCAGACAGACACAGGACCCGGAGGCGGCACGGCCAGGGGGGATGCGGGGACCTCCCTTTGGGCTCTCCAAGGGCTCCGCTTCCCGCTTCCAGCCGCACGGTTGCCGAGCCGGCCGGTGGCCCTGTGGACACTCTCACTGCGGTCGAAGCTGCTCGGGAGCGGAGGGAATTGCAGTATTGCTTTCCCGGTGGCGATCGGTGCTGTTTCTGTACTTTCCTTCCCCTTCTCCTTGGAGGGCTCGCTCTGCGTTTGGGCAGCGTTAGCTTTGGTGCTGCTCTTGTGTGAGCAGGGGTGGGGGGAACGGGCCGGGGGAAAGCTTTTTTGGGGAAGAAGGGAAAAAGGAATATATTCAGCCTTTACGTCCCGGCTCCGGAGCTGCTGCACCGCGCTGCCAGCTCCCCTGAGACCCTTCTCCCGGCAGTTTGGAATTTGTTTGTTGTGGTTTCTTTTTCCCTTACTCCCTACGTGATGGGAGTCACGTAGTCTGTGATGGATGAACTTACAACCCGAGGTCCTCGCGGCGTCGAGCCCTCTCCTGTGCTGCTGGGTGACAGCAGGACTCGCAAGGAGAAGGGGAGAGGGCGACGGGGTGAGAGGCTCCGTAGTGCCACGGGGAAGGTGATGGATACCAGCTGGTTTTCACACCACGCACTGGGAATCGCCTCCTGAAATGATCAGGCAGCAGGTTTCAACCTTCCAAACCGCTTTTCCACCCAATATGCAGTTGAGGTCTCATACTGTTGGTCGTTGCTAGCTGGACACCACGTCCAACCTCTCCACCAGCAAGGAGAGGATTGACCTTGCTCCAAGCAGTGGCTGTCTTCAGCTTCTTGAGGTGGTGAAAAGAGTGGGTGGAAAGAAAATCTTGCATGGGGGACAGGAAAAGGGTATCTGGGACCTGCAGCTACGGGTGGGTCAGTGAGATGGCGGTGGTGGTTTATCGTATGCTGAGGGCTGTTGTAGCGAGTCCTGAAGGCTTTGGGTGACTCTGCCAGTCACAGAATCATAGAATCATAGAATCATTAAGGTTGGAAGAGACCTCCAAGATCATCGAGTCCAACCGTCGACCCAACACCCCCAGGCCCACTAAACCATGTCCCTACGCGCCTCATCCACACGTCTTTTCAATACTTCCAGGGACGGGGACTCCACCACTTCCCTGGGCAGCCTGTCCCAACGTTTAACCACTCTTCCAGTAAAGACAGTTTTCCTCACGGCCAATCTAAACCTCCCCTGGCGCAACTCGAGGCCCTTTCCTCTCGTCCTATCGCTTGTTCCTTGGGAGAAGAGACCGACCCCCACCTCGCTACAACCTCCTGTCAGGGGGCTGTAGAGAGCGATGAGGTCTCCCCTCAGCCTCCTCTTCTCCAGGCTAAACAAGCCCAGTTCCCTCAGCCGCTGGGACAGTCTGGGACAGATTGGACAGACCTGTCATGGCACCGGAGTTACCTCCTTCCCTTTCTGCCGGTTGTTATTGCAGTTCATGCTCTGGTGGCACCTACAGGTCCTAGGGGAGGTGGGGACCCACCGCGCTCAATGCCCAGACATCGAAGCAGAAACGCTGCTGTCCCTAACAGCACGTTTCCATCCAGGGTTGGGCAGAAAACAGAGGGGTGAGAGGTGCCGGCGTCCCGTCTGGTTGGTGTCAGAGGTGGGAACTGCGTGCCCGGGTACCTTGTCTTGTATCTGCAACATGACGGTCTTAAACCTGGATAAGTCTTCTAGGAAGGAACGTGCTTTTTTACCCTCTGGTTAGAGTCTCTGCTGTGGAAGCCGCCTCTCCTCCAGAACAACCACGTTGCTGCGTTTAGCATCAAGCCATCCCATGCTGGCCAAGCACCACCGCTCTCGGGGCTCGATGAATTCGCAGTGTTATCAGAGGGGGGAATGCACGATGAGGTGACCACATCTGTCACGCGTGACCCAAAACCTGCAAGTCAAGGTGGACGGTTGCGGTGAGAGAGCTTACAGCGCCCTTGCCCCTCCCTGGTGAGCGCACACGTGGCTGGTGGCTGTTCTGGTGGAGAGACTGAGATCTCTGCCCTGAATTTTTTATGGAAACATCCCGCCCAGGACAGAGCAGATTCTCCTGCTTGATTTCCATGCTGCAGGACCTAGAGGAGTCGTATGCTTCCAAGCTCAAATGGACTCGGAAGGCAGACGGACCTTTCTGATCAGCCTGTAGGACTTTCCTCCTCGCTCTAGTTGACCCAGGCCATCTCTCTCAGGAAAACCTCCCGCGCTAACCAGACAGCTCAGTGTGACGGCGAGCACACTCCTGCCCCCGGAACGGTGCTCCACGGGCAGTTCTCTGCGTGGTCCACCCCATAGTGTCTCTGCCATTCGAGTCTGCCTTGTTTCAGCCCAGGATCACGTCCGACCTCTGCCCGCTCTGACAAGAAGTCCCCTGCTCTTACCAGTCTCTCTCCTGCTGCAGGGACTGAGCAAAGCAGAATTTCCAGATCCAGAAACACGAGGGGCTTTATCGTGCGCTCCCTCCAGCCCCTCGCTTACCTTCTGGAAAGGTGGACGCTCGATCTGGTCGCAGTAATTGATAGAATATCCAGCGCCAGGACTCCTTCTCCAAACACTCATATGGATTTATAAATCTGCAGATCGTGCTTATCCTCACGCCTTCAGCATCATGCTCTTGCTTGCATGCCACGTCTCCTAGGGCTTTCAGAGGCTTGTCCTCTGTATGGCTTGCCTCCTCCCCCGTCCTCTGAGACTCACCTTCCTTTTCTGGTGAACGCATGACCTCTCATGTCCTGCTCTTCAGTCACATCCAAATGCATGCTCTTGTCTCTTTGTTTGCATCCAGGCTTGACCTGACTGGCCTGTCACGTGTGGTCCTGGATCCCACAGCCCGAGGCAGGGGACCTGCAGCCGCTGGGAGCCATGGGCTCTTCCCGGGACTCCTCCGGAGCAAGGGAAGGCTTCTCCCCCCGCCCCCCCCTTGCCCT
>NW_008825048.1:6666-8219 GCF_000699105.1 Pygoscelis adeliae | reverse complement strand
CCCCCCCCCCCCCAAGTCTGGCAGTAGAGCTGGAGGTGGCTGGTTTCCTCCCACAGCCCTTCAGTAGCTCACCGGGTCGGAAACTGAGAAACAAAACGTCGCACACGGGGCTACGTTACCTCCTCCACAGATGCTGGAGACGTGGTGCCCACCAGGGATGTGCAAGCGTGGTCCTCCGGGCCGGACTGGGAAGGGTGTCATTGCCACATCACAGGCACCAGTTCACCCAGTAACTTGGACGAGGAAGAAAGCCGCTTTTTTTAGAGAGGGAAATGAAGCCAATCTCATCAAAGCAGACTTTGGCAAAGCACTGGCTGTGGTGGCTGATAGGGCGTTGTGAATGAAACGGCAGCAAAAGATGAGTAGAGAACTTGCAGTATGGAGGAGAAACCGTAATCGAGGGGAGGCGGTGGAGGATATTGCTGAAAGACAAAGGATCGGGGCTGGAGGGAAATTACTCGTGGACTTGTCAAGGACTGCATCTGGCTGAGCTTATTTACATCTCCAGCGATAGGAACTCAGGGCTTGATCATAATGGAGGATGAAAAGGACATGGATCTACTAATTAACGACAAGCTATGTATGAACTTTAGCCGTAAAGGGAAATGTGATTCTGCTCATCTGATATGTCACCAGTGCGGATGGGGAAGAGCTCATGTCAGTCTACGCGGCATGAGGAAACCTTATTTAGCATAGTTCAGCTTGGGTCATGGTGTTCAAGGGTGATGGGCACAGAGAGGAACCGCAGAGGTGTGTCGAGGACGGGAGAACCTCCTGCAAGAGGATCAGACGTAGAATGAAGGCAGGGAGGGCTACAGAAAGCTGCTATCTGTACCTATAAATGGAGGTGCAGTCGTCACCAAGGGCATCAGCCAGCCCTCGCGAAGGAGTGAGAGCGGAGGATATCCAGGCTGGGAGTGAGGAGGTGCTGGGACAGTCTCCCAGCAGCAGCAGCAGCAGCAGCAGCACTGGGAAGGAGGAACCCAATGGGTCCTCTGCCCCTGAGGACCATATTGCCACCCTTCCCCAGCTGAACCCCATGTCAGGACGTTTGAGACTGGTGTCACCTCAACCCTTTCTCCCTCCTGTCCTTTAGCATGTCCCCTCCTGTCCCCAGTGGTGTGGGACTGGGTTTCAGCACCAGAAATTCATGCACATCAATATCCAATTCAATTTATATCGATCTGTTTATGGGACTTGCCCATCGGTATTGCTATTAATTGTTGGTATCCAGCGTCATACCCAAACAGACGACTGCTGCCCCTGGAGAGTTCCTCCCCAGCTAACCATGGGCTCCCAGGAGAGGCAGCAGCGCAGACCCAGCACAGAATAAAAGCCAAAACACCCAGGAAAAATGAAGCCAGAGGTGGAGGGGGGAATCGAACAGACCTCTGGAGACCCTGACAAGGGCCCTTTGCTTTTATTGAGGTGTGTGTGTGTTTTTCACAACCTGTAGAAGACAGCCGGAACGTAAGAGCTGACCTTAGGGGACACCGGGGCTGAGGAGCTGGTCGCCCCAGCCTAATATAGTTGAGCAACTATATGAGCAACTA
>NW_008825048.1:5240-6409 GCF_000699105.1 Pygoscelis adeliae | reverse complement strand
TATGAGCAACTAATAGTCGGGATGTAAAGTGGTCCTGTCCTTGCCATGTCTTTCCCGCCGCTGGCATCTTAGGGAGCGCTCACCACGAGGAGGTACCCGGATCATCGTGTTAGATCTTGATGGCTCTGTTCTCCTGCATTTTTTTTTTTGAGTCCCTTCTTCAGCCCACTTGCATTTTGACTTCCAGGGTGCCCTGTGGCGGGGACTAACGCCGTCTGTGCTGCCCAAAGAGGCTCTGCCTCCTCCCTTGCTCGGGTTTCCAGCTGCTACCTGGTGACCACGCCTGATGCCTCCTAGTCCTTGTGTTAGGAAAAACCCTGACGCCCTGCGGCCCTTCCCCTTGCCTGCACCAGCTGCGATGCTGCAGAGCGGGAGCGTGCTGCACCTGCCTCTTCCCCTGGGGCTCGGTCCTTTCTTCTGCAGGACGCTCTGGCGTCTCTGCTCGCCCTTCTCTGATGTGCGGTGCCGGGGCTGTGCCTCTGCTCAAGTAGCTTGCTCCAAAGTGAGTGAGAGTGGTAACCGATCGACTGACACCCTGCCCTGGCCGGTGCTGCTCAGCATGATGTCAGACTAAATATAAGGAAGAAATCGGTTATGAGGCGGGGTGGTGAAGCACTGGCCCAGGTTGCCCAGAGGGGTGGTGGATGCCCCATCCCTGGAAACGTTCCAGGTCAGGTTGGACGGGGCTCTGAGCAACCTGCTCTAGTTGAAGATGTCCCTGTTCATTGCTGGGGGTTGGACGAGATGACCTTTAGAGGTCCCTTCCAACCCAAGCCATTCTGTGATTCTGTGATTCTATGTCCTGCAGCCTCCTCCTGCCGTGTTAGAAGCTGCGATTCAGAGTGCTTTGCAATGCAGAGAGCTTTGCAGGGGCTGTCCGTGCCTCAGTTTCCCTTTGCACTGAAA
This sequence comes from Pygoscelis adeliae, assembly GCF_000699105.1. Lineage (NCBI taxonomy): Eukaryota > Metazoa > Chordata > Aves > Sphenisciformes > Spheniscidae > Pygoscelis > Pygoscelis adeliae. The sequence goes on along the minus strand of NW_008825048.1, from coordinate 5,503 downwards.
TCCATGTGCAGCTGGGGAGGGTCTCAGACCCATCAGCATCTCAGGGTACCTGGAGGCGATGCACTCAAACTGGGAGGGCGCAGACACCGGGGAGAGAGTCGGGGGGAAAGCTGGTGGTGGGTTCCCAGCCCTGGAGCCTTGGCAGCAGGCTCAGATGGACGCCGGCCTGAAGGAAGGAGGGTTTGGGTTGGGTTTGTGGCAGCGGGGCTGTGGAGCACCCTGTTTTGGGGGCTCAGGGCTGGAGGGGGTCCCACGCCGGGGGG
>NW_008825048.1:3736-4553 GCF_000699105.1 Pygoscelis adeliae | reverse complement strand
CCTGCCCAAACGGGTCCCTCTCGCCGGCGTGGAGGGACCGGCGGGGACGGTGGGGAGGGGACGTCGGCCCTGGGGACCCGGCTGGGCTGTGACACGGGCCCAGCAGTCCTGGTGGCAATGAGGGATCCCGGGTCCCTGTGCGGGGCCGAAGCGTGCATGGGCAGAGAGCGTCCTCAGGAGCTTCCACGCGGGATCCTGTGGGTAAGGGGGTGTAGGACGTGGGCTGGCAGCGGCCCGTGGTCCCAGGAGGTTTTGGCTGTGGGATATTAGCTCAGCCCCGTGGTCCTGGTGTCCCCCCATCGCGTGGGAGCACCTCCCGCTGCTCCTCCCCGAGCATCCCCAGCCTCCGGCCGGCTTCGCCCAGACGTCGGCTCCACTGTCATGTCCCCGGAAAGGGGCCGGGGGGGCTGGGACCTCCTCCACCCCCACGCTCCATTAGCTCTGTACTGTGGGTCTATTGTGCCGGAGGACGCGCGAGGGCTGCGCCAGCGAGCGACTGTCCTGCCCCAGAGCGTTTTCGATGACTCGGATGAGTTTGAGACCCGCTGGCCCCCGAGCAGGTGGGGACGAAGCCTGTGCCGACGTGCTGGGGTTTACTCCCCGGGGTCCCGGCCAGCCCCCGGCTTGTCCGCTCCCGTCCGCCACGCTCTAATCCGAGTGTCTTCCCATCCGTCTCCTTCCCTCACCTCCATCTCCGCCCATCTGTCTGTCCCTCACGCCTCTCTCTGTCTCTCTCTCTGCCTCTCCTACCCCTCTGCTCTGCCAGGGAGGGACAGAAGCGGGGGGGGGCTGCCCTCCCAGGGGAGAGGTTAGGGGG
>NW_008825048.1:1374-2108 GCF_000699105.1 Pygoscelis adeliae | reverse complement strand
CCCGCCCCGCGCGGGGGGGGGGGGGTCCCCGGGTGTCTTGTGTCACCGGCGCTGTCCTGTCCCTCGCCGACACCGCTGGGTCTGCCAGGGCCACATCCCCCTTCCAGGTATCGCCCGTTCAGGGTTTGGAAGACGATGCTGTGGTCTTGCTGTGCGGGCTGGGAGAGGAGCAGCTCCGGGGGGGGGTGTTGGGGGGTTGCTGGACTGTCACCCCCGGGGCTTGTGGTGCTGGGGTCACCACTGAAGCCCTGGGGAGCGGGAGGGCACCCCGAAAGGGAGAGCGCGGGGCAGCGCCGGGCTCTGTCCCTGCCCGGCCGTGGTGTCCTTGGGCAAGTGTCGGGCCTCAGTTTCCCCACCTGCGAAGGGCTTTGCGTTCTGGCTGAGGTTGTCTCGGAGCATCCCGGTGGCTGTGGGGTCCAGGTCCCCTCTGCCGGCGGGGAGCACTGCCCCCACGGGGATGCTCGTCCTCCCGAACCCTTGGCCTGGGGCCAGGGGAGGTGGGGAGGTCTGGGGGGGACCGACGGTGCCGGTGAGGTCTCCAGCCTCCCGCACCAGTGGTCCCTGCGCTCGGGAGCAAGCGGCCGCCCTGGCTCATGAGACATCCCCAGGCTCCTCCACGCCTGCTCATGCAGAGCCAAACCACCGTCCCAGACCCTGTTTTGGTGCTGTCCCACCCTGGCAAACCCCTGGGGATGCTGGAGGAGCCTCCAACCTCCCTCGGGGGGCTGTGGTGA
>NW_008825048.1:0-355 GCF_000699105.1 Pygoscelis adeliae | reverse complement strand
GGCTGCTGCTCTGTGGGGACCGGTCCCTAAGGGGGACACAGCCGCTAGCCCGCGTGTTCCCAGGGTTTTGCAGGGAAATATTTAAAATAAATGATTTTATGAAAAGGTTTCCGTGATTTTTATTTTGCCTTTAAATCCAACGTTTCTATGAAATAGTATTTATTGTTCACCTCACGTCCGGAGCACTTTATGGGAGCGAGCCCTTAGGGCTCGTGCTGCTCTGCGGAGGTCAGGAGGGGTCGGTGCCCCCCGGCCGCAGGTGGGGCAACTGAGGCAGGGTTTGCCCGGGGATGCAGAAAGCAGGGCCGGAGTTTGGTTCACGGTGACGAGCTCCCCCCTCCCAGCCCGGCTCAGA
>NW_008825047.1:624448-625376 GCF_000699105.1 Pygoscelis adeliae | reverse complement strand
AGGCGTGGAGCACGTCAGCATCCAGCTGGACCTGGAGGCCGAGTTCCACTTCACCCACCTCATCATGACCTTCAAGGTGGGTGACAGCACGCGTGTACCCGGGACGGGACGGGACGGGATGGGACAAAGTCCATGGGGGCTGCTGGGCTGGCCCCCCATCCCAGCTGGGTGTCCCACAGACCTTCCGCCCCGCGGCCATGCTGGTGGAGCGCTCGGCCGACTTTGGGCGCAGCTGGAAGGTCTACCGCTACTTCGCCTACAACTGCTCCAAGCTCTTCCCTGGCATCCCCGGCCAGCCCTCGGGGCTGGTGGACGAGGTGCTGTGTGACCAGCGCTACTCCGAGATCGAGCCCTCCAGCCATGGGGAGGTGCGTGAGGCCGGGGCGGTGCAGAGGGGGGCTGGGGGGCCGGGCATCTGGGATCACCCACCCCTTCCTCCTCCCAGGTCATCTTCAAGGTGCTGGACCCCTCCATCCCCGTGGCGGATCCCTACAGCCCGGACATCCAGGGTGCGTGGCCGGGGGTTCCGGGGCCGCGGGGCCGGTGGGTGGCGGGGCAGGTGCTGATGGTGCCACCCCGCCCCAGACCTGCTGCGCGTCACCAACCTGCGGGTGAACCTCACCAAGCTGCACACGCTGGGGGACAACCTGCTGGACTCGCGGCGGGAGATCCGGGAGAAGTACTACTACGCGCTCTATGAGCTGGTGCTGCGTGGGAACTGCTTCTGCTACGGGCACGCCTCCGAGTGCGCCCCGCTCAGCGGGGCCTCCGCCACCACCGACGGCATGGTAGGTGAGCTGGCCCCACGTGCCTTGCCGGAGCCGGGTGGCTGCGCTGCCCGGTCCTGCAGCCCCTTACCGTGGCGTCCCGGCAGGTGCACGGGCGCTGCGTCTGCAAGCACCACACGCAGGGGCTGCAAGCAGAGCGC
>NW_008825047.1:622246-623240 GCF_000699105.1 Pygoscelis adeliae | reverse complement strand
TGCGACTGTGACGTGGGAGGTGCCCGCGACAACCTGTGAGTCTTCGCAGGGACGCAGGGGGTGAGGGGCATCCCTGCTGGCATCGGGGCTGACAGTGCCGCTGGGGTACCAGGTGCGCCGTGGAGACAGGGCAGTGCCGGTGCCGCAGCCATGTGGTGGGACGGCAGTGTGGCCAGGTGGAGCCCGGCTTCTACCGCATCAACCTGGACCATTACACTTATGAGGCTGAGGATGCTCAGCTGCATCAGGTAAGGGATGAAAGGGATGAAGGTGTCCCGGGGGGGGGGCATCGTGCGGGGCACGAAAGCCGGCAGGCCCTGCTCTGCCCAATGGAGCGGCGGGGCAGAACGGTGCCTGCCGGCCAAGGCAATTTTTGGGGTCCCATCTCACAACCCCACCTTGCACCAGGGCTCAGTGGTGGAGCGTGAGCCCCCCACGGACCACCTGGCTTCATGGACGGGGACGGGCTTTGCCCGCTTGCTGGAGGGCAGCTGGGTGGAGTTTCACGTGAGTGACGTGCCTTTCTCCACCGAGTATGACGTGATCATCCGCTACGAGCCCCAGGTGAGCACCGGATGGTGAAGCCGGCGGTGGGATGCACCACCAAATTGCGGGGCGGTGGCGGGGAGTGCTGGCTGGTGAGGCTTTTTGGCACAGCTCCTTCTCCGTCCGCAGCACCGGGAGCCCTGGCAGGAGGTGAGGGGGAGGGTGCTGCGCCCCAGCCCCGTCTCCGCCGGTGGAACCCCCACCCCAGCCGATGACCAGCTCTCCACCAGCCTCCCCTCCGGTGCCAGGTGAGCGCCTCGCCGGGACCGGGCTGTGCCGGGGCTCACAGTAGGTGCCCAGCTGCCTGTGCTCTGCTTTGCCCCCCCCAGGTATGTGGTGCTGCCCCAGCCCATCTGCCTGGAGCGGGGCGTCTCCTACACCCTCCGCCTGGAGCTGGGCTGTGCTGCCGCTCGGCAGGATCCCACCGCCAGCGTGCTCATCGATTCGG
>NW_008825047.1:620323-620964 GCF_000699105.1 Pygoscelis adeliae | reverse complement strand
TGAGTACCCACAGCCACGCCGAGACAGACCTGCCTCCAGGGCCCAGCATGTCCCTGGGGACCATGCATGCCCATGGTTGCCCTTGCCTGTGCACAGTGCTGTGGGGTCCCTGCAGCCCTGCCCTGCTCTGGGCTGTCTCCTCTGCCCAGCCCTGGCACTGCGGCCCCATCCTTGTCCCCATGCCCAACTTGTCCCATGCCATCTACATCCTAATCTCATGCCCATACCTGTCCCTGTCGCCATCCCATCCCCACTGCCACCTTGACTTAGTCCCCATCCCATCCTTATCCCATCTCTATCCTGACCCTGTCCCTGTCCCATCTCCATCCCATCCCCATCAGTGGTCCTCGTGCTGTTCCTATCCCACCTCCATCTGGTCCCCACCCCATCCCTGCCCAATCTCTGACTCCATCCTGCCTCCACCCTCACCCATCGCCATCCCCATCCTGTTCCTGCCTGTGCCCCCATACCATCTGCACCCCCATCCCATCTCCATCCCAATCTCATCGCCATCCCCTCTCAACACCCACATCCCCGTCCCCATCCCCGTCCCCGCTCAGCGCCCATCTGGTTCCAGGTTGCTCCTGCAATGCGCTGGGCACCGTCGCCAGCACCTGCGGGCCCCAGCAGTGCCAGTGCGA
>NW_008825047.1:613102-615360 GCF_000699105.1 Pygoscelis adeliae | reverse complement strand
TGGTCAGACTCGCCTTCCCCAGAGACTTGTCAGGGCCCGGGGGCAGCTGGGCCTGCCGGGCGCAGCACGCAGCACGGGTGTCAGGGCTCGCCGCTGTCACGGCGCTCTGGGGGCACGGTGATTTCCACGCGGGTTGGAAACATTACGCGTGGCGGCGCTGGGTTGCGTGCCTGCCCCGAGCGGCTCTGTGCTTGTCCTGGCTCAGCCTGCGTGTCAAGCACGCCGAGAAACTGAAGTAAGAGGCGAGCTTGAGTCTTGAGATTTCTGGTCCCTCGGGGGGGGCAAGGAGCAGAAGGTGACAAAAGTACTTGCGCGCATGAGGGAGGCGTTTCTGTCGGCTGTATCTGGGATATGGAGGAGCCAAAAGTCTGTGGAAGGATGAGGCTGGGGGATAGCCAACCTCCTCCATAGCTACCCCAGTAAAGGCCTTTGGGCGCTGAGCGGGGGGTGCTGCAGGCAAGAACCAGGGGGCCCCTTCCTGCCAAGTGCTAAACGTGCCCCAAACACGGGGGGCAAATTGCATCTTGTGCACCTTCTGCTGTCGTTTCCTGAGCATTTACATTAGCCTAGTCTGGCACTGCTGTGGGAAGGGGCAGCCCTTCTCCCCGGCCCCTTGCTCCCGTTCCTGAGTTCTCCCTTTCCTCTGGCCAGTAGAAGTGTGTGTGCAGCCCCAGCATGAACTGGGTTCGGGAACTGCTCTAGGGTAAGGCAAACTTGGCAGAAAGCTGCTTCGCTCTGGCTGGTGCCTTGATCCAGTACACGCTGCAGCCACATGGGTGCTCGCACCAGCACAAAGGCTGGGAGAGCAGAGGGCAAGGAGGCACCTCCCCTCTCAGCAGCGAGGCCAGGCTTTCCTGGCTCAGAGAAGGATTGAGTAAGGTTTTGTATGAGCGCCCAGCCCATCGGGTGCTCCTCGGAGGTACACCTGGCATGCAGGCAGGGCAGCCTTTCACCATCTCTCCCCTGCAGCGGCTCCTACAGTGCCGACATTAGCGGTGCCAAAACCTCCATGCCCCTGCACACTTGGGGGCTGAACATCCTGCCTGGCTGCGCGTTTCCTGATGGCAGAGAGGCAGAAAGTCTCGGGGGTTAGAACAGATGAATGGGAATAACCTGTACTTTGTCTGTACTCCTCTGAAACCCCATGGTGCCTGCAGCGGCCTTGGGTTGGCATCAGTCTGGCAGCTGGAATTGGGCAGAGCCCCAGCTCCGCTCGGCTCCTGCCTGCGGTTAGCAATAACTGTCGGCAAAGCGCCCGAGGGAGTCGAGCCCTCAGTGAGGCGTGAAAGCAGCAGGCTTCTCCTGGAGGAGTGACAGCAGACATGCGACCCTAGCTCTCCCCCTCACCCCTTCTTGGGAGGACGATGATCTTTTCTCAGCCCTCCAGGACCCCTTTCAGAGCTTGTTGTCACCCTGCGCAGCAGTTACCCTGTGCCACCCCTTTGGAGGCGCAGGAAGGAGGTGATGGAGCCTGGCCTGGCCCTGCATGAAGCAGTCGCTGCTTCTCGTCTCCCACTCCTCATGGGGTTTTTACCCTAGAGACAAAAGAAATTCAGCAAAAAACACTTTCCTGCGTTTGGCGAGCCTAGGTTAGCTTTCACAGTGCCAGGAAGCACCTGTAGCAGACCTGTTTCGGTGTTGGTGGGGACTGGAGCTGAACAGTGGTGTGTGGCTGGTAGCAGCGGCCTGCCGGCGTCAGAGGCCCGGCTTTGTGAACCACGGCCACACTTGCTGCTGCGAGGGGCCCTTCCCATTCCCTCTGCAGCCAGAGGTGCTGCTGCATCCCGGGGAGACCCAGTGTGTGTAGCAGCTTGGGGATGGCACTGCTCTCCTCCCACGCTCGTTGAAGTTCTCTGGGGCTGATGCCGGGCCCTGCTTAATGTCCCTGTCTCCGCGTTGTTTTGGGCCCCTCCGCCACAGCTGGCGGGAGTTGCCTGTGCCAGGCGGCCGGGCTGGACTCGGCACTCGAGCTTTTCGCTTGGCTTTGGTGGCTCTTGGTTACGAGGGCGGGTTGGCCTGAAGAGAAATGGTTTGGGCGCAGTGCCTGTCGTGGGGCTGGCTTTGCCAGAGCTGAGGGACCGCTTTGCTCTCTGGGGTCCCTTGCAGTTTGTGGCTATGACTCCACCTTTGTGGCTACTTGTTGCCCCGAGCATTTCTAGAACACAAACACCCCGGTGATGTGGGGCGGGCAGCACAGAGCTGCCAGCGTGCTCCCTCTGACCAAGCGCTTCCCTTGGAGCTGCCTCCCCGGCCATGCC
>NW_008825047.1:607030-613071 GCF_000699105.1 Pygoscelis adeliae | reverse complement strand
TCGGTCCACGGGTGGGGGCAGGACGGGCTGTTCCCGAGGGTGCGGCTCACCTCCTGCTGAGGGCAGCAGGCTTGGTGGAGCTGTGTTAGACTAAGATGCTGTCGGGCTCTGTGTCCTCAGATGGGAGCGGGGCCACAGGATGAGGGAGGAGGTGTGTATCTGTGCACCGGGAGCTGCTGCAGGCTGCCGGCACCTGGGGGTGGGCAGGGTCTGTGCAGCTGGGCCCGCTCCCCCGCAGCAAAGCCCTGCGGGCAGGTGAGCGCTACTGGGGTCAGGGCGTGCAGCCGGGGCAGCAAGGGAGGAAGCTTTCCCAGCTCTCTGCTTTCACTGCCTCCATGGAGGCACCTCGAGCGGGACTGTTTTTAGCGGGTTGTTCCAGCTCTCCTCTATCAAAGCCATGAACACACGAGGGCGAAACTGGAGAGTGAAACTGAGACCAGCCCTTGGGCCAGCAGCTCCCAAACCCCGTAGGGGAGCTGGCTCTGCCTGGGAGGGCATGTCAAAGGGGGCAGGGGTGTGCGCCCTGCCCGCCCTGCCCTCCCTGCCCTCTCCCTGGAGCACGAGGAGCAGAGGTGTCCTGTTTCCAGGCCAGGCCCTGCTGGCGCTGTCTGTAAACTGGTGGGGAGATGAATATGCAAGGTGCAGTCATGCTGGTTAAGCTCCCAGCTGGTGGGCGGAGGGGGAGGAACTCTCCTCTTGCCAGGGAGCTCGGCTCTCATCTGTCACGGGAAACTGTCCTGGGCCTGCTCCTGCTTCTCCCCTTTCTTCCTTCTTAGGGCGTTACTTGCTCCCGTTCCCGCCCTCTTACATGGGGCACTGGTTGACTGAAATAGCTGCCGCCCCGAGCCATGGGGCAAGCTGCCCCAGTTGACCCTGGAGGCTTGATTTTGTGGATGGGGGCCTCCCTGCGTCCTTGCCCTCGGCTCTGCCTCTTGGTGGTGTTAGTGCTGGTGGCTCCTCTTGGCCGGTATTGCTGTAGTGGGAGCCATGAGCATGACAATTGCTTTCCAGGTTTTTAATGTGTGCCACATAGAGAAGACCCCTGGTTGTATCTTGGGAGCTCTGACAAGCCCATGCTTTTGGCAGTAAGCGTTGTAACAGCTGTGATGAGGTAGGTTTCCTCACTGAGCACTGTGTGGGGCTTCCCATAAACGCCGCAGTGAAGGTCGTGTGAGGGCACTGGCCCTGGGAGGGCCTGGCGCTGGGGCAGAGAATGGATCCTGATGCTGTTGGGCCTTCTCCACCCGCTCCTCCTGCCACGCTCGCTCTCTCCTCTCTTTAGGCCACTAGTTCCTTGCCAGAGAGTTTGACCACAGAGAGTCGCCAAGATAGCTGGGCCAGGAAGAAAACGTCGCACCCCTGACCCAGACTCCATTACCGACCCCGGCGGGCCGTTTGTGTCCTCCAAACGGCTGAAAATGTCCAGCAGCACCAATGCCCCTGGCCAGAGGAGAGTGTCTCGGGGCTTGGACGATGCCACCAACAAGAAGAAGCAGAAGGATCGAGCCAACCAGGAGAGCAAGGAAGGTGAGAGCACCTCGGCAGCGCTGCAGCGAGCAGGCCAGTGGTTTCTCAGCCCCGCAGGGTGGGAGCCTCGCAGCCATCTGCTGCAGGGATAAGCAGATTTAACTAATCGCTTCCTGCAGCTGATGGTAACCAATGTGATGTGGGATCCTCTTTGGCACAGTGTCCTCCCTGGACCTGTAACCTCCTTCCTTCAGGCGCTACTCAGCCCCAGTTACGTGAGGAAGGTCGGACCTGTGGCTTTGTTAGCTTAAGGCTGGAGTTGGCCTCAGTGGTTGTTTCTAGACTCTGCTTTTGGCTGGGGCTGAGCTGCCCTGATCCAGAGGCAGCAGGACTGAAGCCTGCGGGTGGTCTTGCAGCTGGAGGCAGTGCTAATTCCCCATCGGTTCTCAGGGGCCAGATACAACTGGGTGCTGACAGCACCTGCCGAGCGGGGCCCATGGGTGGGGCTGGTGCTTTAGCTTCTGTGTCAGGGCAAGGTGTGGCTCAAGTGGAACGGTTGCTGTGGAGTAATTCCCTCTGTAGCTGCCGTGTATCCGATGACAAAAACGATGCTTCAGGTGCAGGCTCCGCTGTGGGGCGGGGAATGCCTGCGGGCAGGATGCAGGCAAGAGTTCCTGCAGCCCTGGAAAATTGCTTGATTTCTGTGCCTGCTCCGTTATGACTGTTGTAACCTCAAAATCACAAGGTGTTTTATAGGGCAAGGTAAACGAGCGCTTGCTGAGGTCTGTGCTGGAATGGCTGGCTGCAGTCCCCGATGCAAAACCCCACGGTGCAGAGAGTGCAACGTTGTGCCTTCTCTCGTGTGGGAGGTGTGCTGTATCTCTCCGGTAAGGCCTGACCCTCTGCACCTTCTGACGCAGGAGGCTCCTGCCTTCCCGGGGGCTGCGGTGCAGCTGTGCTGCCTCTGTCCCCTCTGTGCAGGGGTGGCGAGGGCTGGAGCAGGCTGTAGATCCTCCAGGCAGTGCCGCTGCAGCATTTCTCACGCTGCCAGCCCCACCGGCACCTTTGCACCAGTAACTGCGGTGGTCAGCAGAACTTTCCTACTGGTTTGTAGCTGGCCAAGGGAGGCAGTGACAGCCCTCTGAGCACTCTGGGGTGGAGACCACAGCTCCCATTGCCACTGGTTCCTGCTCCAGGACAAGGTGCTGTCGCTTTGAGTCCCTTGCCTGGCAGAGCTCACTGCCCTGTGGGGGTGGAGCAGGCCCTGAGACTCTTCTGGCTGTTGGAGGTAGTCCTGCGGGGAGCGCGGATTAGGTGTCAGGTTGTTTTGGTTCTCCAGCCTGATCTGGAGGGAGGTTTTGGCCACAGACATTGGCAGCTTGCGCAGGAATGGGAATGTTAAAGTGCAGCTGGGTCGCGTGGTGTTCTTGTTAAAGCAGAATTGGTTTGAGCACACCCAAATGTCAGGTTCTCCCTGTCAGATCAAGGCAGGACTTCTCTGTACAGCTGGAGACTGAGGGCCTGGTGCAGAGCAGGGGCACACAGTGTGGAGCTTGTGGTAACCGGGCTGAGACATGTCTCAAAGCAGTGCTGTGTGCGTGGTGCAGTAATATTGTGTTGCTCCCACTGTGGTGCTGGTTAGACTGGGATATGGTGGCGTGGCCCAGAGCAGCTGTCCTGGGGGCTGGCTTGCTGTGGTGCTGGAGGCAGGGCTCCAGGGAAGGGAGAGGTGTGAGGAAGCAGAGGAGGGAAATGAGCAGCATATGCAGGATGAAAACCCTGGAGAGAGGTTCAGGGGAGAAGGAGGTGATGTGTGAAATTTTGGGCATCAGCGTGCCGGCCCATGCTCTGAGGTGACAGAATGACAGACTTGCCCGCACTCTGCTTCTTTACCCACCAGTGTCTCGCCCTGAGCTTGAGCAGGCTGAGACCGCCCAGGAGAAGGACTCAGAAGAGGGTAAGTTGAGGTGTGTGCTGGCTGTCAGCGCATGGCCACGGAGTGCCCTTGCCGAGGGGTCTGAAACTCTCACGTTGTCATTGTCCCATGCTCCGGCATGGAGCAGAACTAACCTGAGCGCTCCTTGCTTGTCTTATTAAGACAAGCATTTGTCTTAACAGGATGCAGCCTTCCCAGGGGCAGAGAAGGGTGCATGTGGCTGGGAAGGGCTGTCTGCAGGGAAGAGGCCCTGGGCACGTGGCAGGCTGCTTCCGACTCAGGTGTCACGGTGCCACTGAGCACAGCCCTGGGACGCCTTGCCACCGGCATCTGTCCTGCTTGTTTCTGAGCAGGGAGCCATGCTGGCTGGGAAGATCCCAAGCCGTGTCACCCAGCGGGTGCTGTTGGCTGGTTTCTGCCTTGGTCCAGGCCTGCTTTGACGACAGAGTAGGACATCCTCGTGCCACAGAGGGTAGAACAAACCTGATTTAATTTAAGGTGATTGGAATCGCCTCTTTGCCTTGAAGAGCTCAGGACACCACAGGGTCAGACCTGGAGCCTGGCAGGCACCTGATGGAGGTTCTGCCTGCAGCGGAGTGACCTGCTGCACCGTTTTCTCCCTGGGTGCAGTGTTGTTGCCTGGCTGGTGGGCTTACCCATGTGTTTCAGCCATGTTAGCAGTGCTCACCTGGCAGGAATACAGTGCTTTGGTGATTGCAGCTGGGCTGCTTGGTTTGCATAGGCAAAGGGGAAGCGGCAATTTCTGATTGTGATCAGAGTCCACTTGAATCCCCCAGAGTAATTCTGTGGCTTCCTTGTTCCCTGGGAAAGCAGCAATTGCTTTGTAGTTGGCAGGAGCCACCCCTTCTTCCCAGCTGCTGCTGCTGCACATGATGGGGCCGAGAGCAGTGCTGCCTTTCTCATCTCTCTGGTTCCCACTGGGATTCACCTGCCCTGCTGCAACACATGCTCTTGGTGGTGGTCTGTCTGATGAGAGCAGGTTGCGAGCGTTCCATTTAATTGGCATGATCTGTGTCCCCTGCATTGACCTCCTTGAACCAAGCGTGCATTCAGGCTCGCGTTCCCCAGCCAAGGACTGGGCATTGCAGGCTCATGCCCCAGCGGGTGGGTGACACTTCCCTCCCTCTTCCTAGAGCTGCTGCTCGACTGGAAGCAGAACGCTGACGAGATCATTGTCAAGCTGAACTTAGGCAGTGGAGCTCTGAAGGTGGAGGATGTGGATGCTGCTTTCACCGACACGGACTGTGTGGTCAAACTACCAGGTATGGGAAACAGAGCGACTGCTGCAGGCGTTTCTCCAGTGGGGCTTGGCGCAGCTCTGGGCTAGACGTGGGGCTGATCCAGGCAGGCATAAAACCTTTCCTTCAGAGGCAATGCCCTGCTGTCAGCCAGCACAGCTTCAGGCAGCAGGCAGGGCCGATACAAGAGCAGTGTAAAAGAAGGGTGTAGAGCTGGGGAGGACAGGAGCTGGCCTCTGCGCCAAGTGAACAAGCGCCCACTGCTGCGCTGGTGCGTCTCTGTCCCCTGCTCACTGGGATGACTGAGTCGGCCCTGGGTATCCCTTGGAAAAGTGACTGTGCCCCTGAGGGCAGAGAGGCCCAGGGCCTTCCCTCTGGGAAGGAGGCCAGCCAGATGTACAAAGCAAATCCAGGGAAGCTGGCATTACCCTGAAGGCTCCTGGGTGTGGTGGCAGCCTGCCTGCATCCTCCTTGACTCTGGATGAGTGCTCCTTTGATCCTTGGGACAGGTGAAAGGGGGCTGTGGGTTAGGTGACAGCTGCCTGGAGCACTGCCTCAGGTGCCAGTCCCTCTCTGCTTGCAGACGGGCGCCAGTGGAGCTGTCAGTTCTATGAGGAGATTGAGAGCTCCTGCAGCAAGGTCCAGTGCAAGAAGGGCAACTTTCTACAGCTTGTGCTTCAGAAGAAGATCCCACTGCATACCTGGTCTTCGCTTCTGGTGAGGAGGGGAGGATCTGCCTTTTGAGGGAGCTTACGGAGCCCGGGGGAGCTGGGGTGAGGGTTTTGCTCCCTGCTCTTGAGCTGCTCAGGGAGCAATGTGAGGCACATCCTGCACCCACGTGCTGCCTGAGGGCAGTGAGCCAGCTGCCTCTGTCCCGGGGAGGGGGGTGTCATCATACCCCTGTTCCTGCCTGCCACATAGTCTCCAGGTTCTGGAGCAGAGTTCTAGTGCTTTCTGGGAAGGGGGAGTGAGGATGAGGGGCTGGTAAAGAATGTGAGAGGTGCTGCTGCCTGGATACCTTCCCACTGTGCTGCACTGCCTTTCACAGAAGAGAAGGAAAGATGGATCCAAAGAGCTGGCCAAAGGGGCCATGTGCTGGGAGAACGGGAAGGAGAAGGCTGCTTCTGCAGAGCTGGCCCCTGAAGAGCCAAGGGCTGAAGGTGCAGAGCCGCCGAGGTCCCGGCGGGAGGCCTCCAACCCCAAGCGTGCTCCGGGAAGAAGTGAGGCCCTGGGAGGGAAAAGCCCAGCCAGCCCAGGGACACAGAGCGGCCCCAGCGCCAAGCGGGCAGTATACCTCAAAGTGGCTCCCACTGAAGAGGAGGCAAATGCCAGAGTCACTGGGAGCGTGGAGCCCAGCAAAGGGCATAGCGGGAGGGCAG
>NW_008825047.1:602118-606991 GCF_000699105.1 Pygoscelis adeliae | reverse complement strand
CCGCAATGGCAGAGCCAGCCAGATCGATGCGCCCACGGCCCTCGTGGACCCCACACCGCCACTGGAGAAGGTACCCGAGGACCCAGCAGAACGGGACACCCCTGCTCCCTCAGCCCCTGCGCAGGGGATGCTGCTCGCACAGGGACCCATCCCTGACGATGAGATGCGCTCCGGGGTCCCGTGGGTGGTGCTGAGGGCTGGTGTGGGCCTGGCTGTGGTGGAGGAGAGGGCGACGTGAGGACCCCACAGTCGCTGGGCTGAGCATGTGCTCTGGTGAATACAAGGCTGAGCCGAGCGGGCAGCTCGGGGGTGATGGTGTCTGTTTTTCACCGTGTCCCTCTGTCTTGAAAGGCTGTGGTTTTGGCCAAGGAGACTGTTCCTGTGGAGATGCCACCTCTTGCGGCTACCACAGAGGTGTTCCCCCACCGCGTTGCCACCTGCGTGGAGAAGAGAGTCCTGCAGCCAGGCAGCTCTGCTGAGGCCTTGCGGGGCCGGGACTGCACGCCTGTCCTGGGAGAGAGCTCTAAGGCCATCCCAGCAGCCACCCCTCCCCTGGGCAGAGACGGTGAGAAGAGGGACTGGTCCAAGGATGATGTGGCTCTGGAAGCAGCAGCTGATGGTGAGTGGCTGGAGCTCAGGGTTCGGCCTGGTCGGGAAGGTCCATCTGCTCAGGACCTCTCCTGGGTCAGCCTGCAGCGCTGCCTCGGCATGCAAGGAAGGTAATATCTCTCTCCGCGTCTTTCCTCACTCAGAGCCAGAGCCTTTTGTGAGCCTGACCTTTGTCAAGAATGACTCATACGAGAAGGGCAATGACCTGGTGGTGGTGCACGTCTACGTGAAGGAGATCCACAAGGAGACGTCCAAGGTGTTGTTCCGGGAGCAGGACTTCACACTGGTGTTCCAGACGAGGTACACGCGTGCTGTGGGACAGTGCCAGGCTGCTGCGGAGCTCCTGGCTGTGGCCGGGCTACTTGTTTGTTCACCTCTTCTCACTCGCTTCCAATTTCTTTGCAGCGACACAAACTTCCTTCGCCTCCATCCTGGCTGCGGGCCCCACACAGTGTTCCGGTGGCAGGTGAAGCTCAGGTACGGCTCCTGTCCTTCCAGCCTGCACCGGGGCAAGGGAGCTGAGAGTGCAGAGCTGGAGCAGGAGCCAGTCCTGGCTGGTGGGTCTGTGCAGGGCATACTCATTTCTGCACCTGGGGTTCTCCCTTACACCATGCTGCACTAATGCCCCAAGCCCAGGCTGGCTTGATGAGGTCTGGTGGCTCGCAGGGGAGGAAATCCCAGTGTCTCCTTACCTGCAGTCTTCCCCTAGCTGTTCTAGAGCTCTTGGGGACAGAGCCAGACCAGCCTGTGTGCACTTTGGGTGGCGATGTCCAGTGGGAGGGGGCATGTGGAGCTAAGCAGAATGGATCTGCCAGGAAAGGGGCCCTCTGTGTCCTCAGTGTGGCTAGGCTCAAGGGTTTCCACCCTGCTTTGCCAGGGCCACCTCAGGATTGCTGCTAGCTAGGTCCCTACTGCCTGAAAGCCATGGCCTTGCCTTGCAGAGGTTTTGGTATGTCTGAGGCTGCTGGGGGGTCTGGGGCACCCCTGAATTGCTGCGTGTCTTGCAGGAACCTTATTGAGCCGGACCAGTGCACATACAACTTCACGGTGTCTCGCATCGATGTCTGCCTGAAGAAACGCCAGAGCCAGCGCTGGGGGGGACTGGAGGCTCCAGCCACACGAGGTCTGCACCCTGCCTTCTTGCCTTGCCTGCCTCCTGCACCCCAGTGGGCATGGGCCCTCCTCGCCGCCGGCAGCAGCCGGATGGTGCCGGATCCTCCGGCGCGGGGTTTTGAGGAAGGAGAGGGGCTGAGCGGGTGCGGGCAGGAGGGGTGTGGGGCAGGGTGAGCCAAGCGCTAGGGGAAGGGCACCGCTGTTCCCTTTGCTCATGGGGAAGAGGGGTAGGAGAGAGCCTGTGTGTGAGCGTGGACCGAGCTGCTCAGCCCCGCTGCGGGCAGCGCACGGTGCTGCTAACCACAGGCCCACCCTTCCCCCTTTTTAAGGTGCAGTGGGTGGTGCAAAGGTTGCCATGCCTACAGGCCCTACCCCTCTGGACAAGAACCCCCCCGGCAGTAACCAGCACCCACTGTCCAGCAAGGAGGAGGCCCGAGCCAGTGACAAAGAGAAGCCGCGCATGGAAGATGGGGGTCTGGATGGTGTGGCAGCCCGTACGGCCCCAGAGCATGTGGCAGTGAAGCAAGAGCCGCACATCCCCTCAGTGAGTGGGGCCGCACCGGATTTGACCTGGGCGGGGGAAAGGGGGGCCCACTTGTCCCTCTCATGGGACCCCACCTCCTCGGTGTTGCTTTGGGGACCAGCAAACTGTTCCTGGAGGAGGAGGCAGCGTTCCTCAGTCATAGCTGGCAGGATTGGGGGCAGCAGTTGGCCTGTCTATCCCAGTCCTTGTGGGAGATGGTGTGGTGGCTCCAGCCCAGCCACGTCTGAGGGGTGCCTTGGGCAGTTGGGTTCCCCCGGTGTTTCCAGAGAGACCCTCTGAGTGCAGCACCCTTACACCCGCCTCTGCTTTGGCAGCCCAAACCAACATGCATGGTGCCACCGATGACACACAGCCCGGTGAGCACTGAGAGCGTGGAGGACGATGAAGATGAGGACGAGAAGAAGAAGGTGTGCCTGCCTGGCTTCACAGGGTTGGTGAACCTGGGCAACACCTGCTTCATGAACAGTGTCATCCAGTCCCTGTCCAACACCCGGGAGCTGCGCGACTACTTCCATGGTGAGCACACACCAGGAACCTAGCAGAGCCCTGCCGCTCAGACGGTGCAGCCAGCGGCCACCCTCTCCTGCGTCTCTTACAGATCGGTCCTTTGAGTCAGAAATCAACTACAACAACCCGCTGGGGACGGGGGGACGCCTGGCCATTGGCTTTGCCATGCTGCTGCGAGCGCTGTGGAAGGGCACGCACCATGCCTTCCAGCCCTCTAAACTGAAGGTAGGGCTGCAGACACCAGCGCTGCATGGGAGCTGCTGTGGGTCCCCAGCACCCCTCTGTGGGCACCTGGCTGCCCTGTTAACGCTGCTGAGAACTAGGCGGGTGTGGGTGGGTGCAGCCAGGCTTTGTGCGTGGGACAGGCAGTGCTGCTGGGGGGCTGCTGGCCAGCCCTGACTACTGTGCTCCCCCCCCAGGCAATTGGGCCGGTGGGCCCGCCCTGCTTTCTGTGCCCCCCCCCCCCAGGCAATTGTGGCTAGCAAGGCCAGCCAGTTCACTGGCTATGCCCAGCACGATGCTCAGGAGTTCATGGCCTTCCTCCTCGATGGCCTGCACGAGGACCTCAACCGCATCCAGAACAAGCCCTACACAGAGACTGTTGACTCGGATGGGAGGCCTGATGAGGTGAGGATGTCCCTCCCCAAAGCCACTGGGAGAGCAGCCCCAGCCTGTGTGGTTTAGCGTAGTGCTGAGCCCTTTCTCCCTGCAGGTGGTAGCTGAGGAGGCTTGGCAGCGACACAAGATGAGGAATGACTCTTTCATTGTGGACCTCTTCCAGGGCCAGTACAAATCCAAGCTGGTGTGCCCAGTGTGTTCCAAGGTAGGGTAGCCCTGGAGGCTCTGTCCCTGTCCTGGCTGTGCAGCAGGCTCCTGACCCTCAGCGAGCACAGGGCAGGGCCAGATCTGAGGTCCACTGGGGCTGCTGCCCCACTGATTTCAGCCACAAGCACTTCCCACAACTGAGTGTGCTCTTGTGTCTGCAGGTGTCCATCACCTTCGACCCCTTCCTGTACCTCCCCGTTCCCCTCCCACAGAAGCAGAAGGTGCTGACTGTCTACTACTTTGCAAAGGAGCCGCACAAGAAACCCATCAAGGTAAAGGACACCATCTGCTCTGGGGGGGTAGCCTGCGGGGACTCCTGGAGGTGCCCAAGGCAGCTGGTCTTGTGCTAACAGGCTGAGCCTTGTGTTAAGCCAGGACCCACGTGTGTTGGTATGGTGTGACTGATGTGGCACTTTCTTCATGGCAGTTTCTCGTGAGTATCAGCAAGGAGAACTCCAGTGCCATGGAGGTACTTGACTCGGTGGCCCACAGCGTGCGTGTGAAACCAGAGAACCTGCGCCTGGCAGAGGTGAGAGTGCTCAAGCTGGGGAGCAAGCCATGGGCTGCTCTTGTGGGTGCCCCGGCTCCCGCAGCTCTGCAGAGAATGTGGCCACCAGCAGTCACTTGCCCATGTCCAACATATCCATGGGGCAGATTTTATCTGCGGGTGACAGCGTCCTGCACAGGGTGCTGCCAGGCAGATCCCTGCTCAGGAGGGCTGGGCCACCACAGTCGGGCAAGGGATGTCCATCCTCCCTTGGCGGGGTGGTGAGCTGGGCCCAGCATCCCTGTGGTGCTGCTGTCCCTGCAGGTCACTTGTGGGGCTGAGGTCTGTGGCTTTCTCAGGAGAGGAAGCGTGGGGCAGCCCTCACACAGCCCCGCTCCACTGCTTTCCTGGCAGGTGATCAAAAATCGCTTCCACCGCATGTTCCTGCCGTCCAACTCGCTGGACACAGTCTCCCCCACGGACCTGCTGCTCTGCTTTGAAGTGCTGTCCCCAGAGCTGGCCAAGGAGCGGGTGGTGGAGCTGCAGGTCCAGCAGGTAAGAGGGGACATTGGCACTGCCAGGAAGCATGCAGGGAGGCTGAGCCTGAAGTGGGGCTGAGCAGGAGGGGGAGAGCTGCACGCAAGGGTGACTGGCTGCAGCAAGCGTGGGTGCCCGCCGAGGCTGCCTTGTCCTGCCTGGGTGCCCGTCCCTGCCCAACGGGTTCTTTCTCCGGCAGCGTCCACAGGTGCCCAGCGGCCCCGACGCCAAGTGTGCAGCCTACCAGAAGC